>NW_019154131.1:12925101-13249630 GCF_002288905.1 Enhydra lutris kenyoni
CCCACAAGTAGGCAGAGAGGCAGGCAGAGAGAGGAGGAAGCAGGCTCCCTGCTGAGCAGAGAGCCCGATGTGGGGCTCGATCCCAGAACCCTGGGATCATGACCTGAGCCTAAGGCAGAGGCTTTAACCCACTGACCCCCCCAGGCACCCCCCAGGGATCTCTCTTAATAGAGAGAGGTTGGCTGCTCGAGACCTGCAATTTACCTGATTTCTTCTTCTGGGACTTTTCTTCTCATCTCTGAGAAATGTCCTGGAAGGTATTAAGGGGAATGGAAAGAAACAAAAAACAAAAACCTGAACCTAGGATTTGGAACTGTGCTGTTGTTAGAGTGACAGTGAAGGTTCGGGGTGCTCTATTTCAGAGTGCAGACCCAGATTTCGGCTGCTTCTGGCTGTGTCCAAGATCCCCAACTGCTTGGGCTGCTTTGCCCTGTAAGATTCAGGTGCAATTGGTTTGAACCTCATGAGATAGACAGTGGATATCTGGTGTGCTTTCGAATGTATCTGGAGGTTCCTGGTGGTGATGATGATAAATGGTGTTGGTGGTGGTGGCTGTGGCGGCGAGGCTTTCTCTTACTAAGCTCTGACACCAAATTTGTATGTGCAATGAAGTCTCTGGGCCATCTTGGATCTTTACTCCTGTTCCTTCATAGCACCATCATCATCCCACAGAGCACAGTCCTAATCCCTGCTTGTCCAAAGTGCACAAACTCAAGACTGTGTATGGCAGTCTTCACTAAAGCTTTGGGACTAGGATTGTATGATATATAAATCCAAAATGGAAACTTGACGTTCCTCCTCTCAAAGTACTGTGGCAATTCCTGGAACCAGGAACTTCCCTCCCCCATGTTGCCCTCTGTCTCCAACTCAGTCTTTGTTGTTCCTTCTCCTCTCCAGCTCATTTACTTGTCCACTTCCTATTAAATTCCTATTCACATTGACATAGAGATCAGTTTAACTCACTCTGTGTCTCAATTACCATCTTAGTTTATCTTTAACTTCAGTCCCCCCCAAAAATCCATTAAGCCTAAACAAAGATGGTTCTTTCCCTTGAAGGAAGTCTCGTATTTAGCAAGAATGAAATAACTGTGTTTAGTGAATTCTCACTTCATTTCATTGCTTCAATGCACACTGATCACTCCATCAATAAAAGTACCTTTTGTGCACATTAAGCCCTTCTCCACTCCCTCCGTGGGAATGTAAGCCCGATGGCCCTTTCTCACTGAACCACACCAGAGCTGGAAATGGAATCATGGAGGCCCTGGAATTTCTCCTCTGCCTCATTCTCCTTTTCTGCTAAAGGGTGGAAGTAAGAAGACTGCATGAGCCCTTCTGTTTAACTCTTTCCCTAAAATCTCATGATTACTCGGCTGCTCTTCTAGTTCCCTGTTACGTCTACCTTGCCACTGCCAAAAGTGGAGGCAGAGCAAATATTCTGCTTAGAACTGCCACTTGTTCTCATCCCAGTTGGGAGTGACATCGCCCTGCAGTTGACCATCCCCAGTGTGACACCTCTATTAGAGCACCCCAAGAGAGCTTTAATCCATCCCAAACACCTCTACTTTCACAAAGGGTAGACTTTAAAAGTCTATTATGGATCCATTTGTTCCTAAGTCCTTCATGCTTAAGGATTTAAACTTTAAAACCAGGCATGCTATTTTCTTTTGTGCTGATATGTGTCCTTTTGGGCATCTTTTTGAAAAAGTAAATCACTTTTAACCATTCTGAACTCCTATTGCAGCATGACTACCTTCCGTTTCCACCCAGTCTCACCTTACCCCATGACCCCTGCAAGTGATGTCAGGAATCCCTTAGCAACTGCAGTATTCACACACACAGTCTTATCAACACTCACTCTGACGTTGTGCAGACTCGAATGGGCCAGGAAACAATGGAATCATAGGAAACATCAAGACAAAAGGTTTGTGCAGTAGACTTTCATAGTTATGTTCTTCAAAACCCTCCTACCCTTCTCCTGAATTAATATTAGGTTAACAGACTTTAATGTTAAGATTAAATATTCCATTTCATTGATCAGTTTTACTTGTCTCTTGCTGACTACCATCCTGTGTTTATACCTAGAGGTTCTTACTTTGCATGATTTGCTCTTTGTCTTCAAAACTTCCCCACTGAAGGGCAACTCAACCTATGAATCTCTGGATATTTGTCATTTTTTTGCCACTTTCAATTTTTTTGAACTTTTGATTTTTGTTTTCATTGTCATATAACCTTTTATTAGTGGCATTTTCAAAGCTCTCATTGCCTTGGACTCAGAAATTAACCACTTATCAGCAATGATGGAAATAGGAGAAAGCACAGTGTGGACTAAAAAACCAAAGATTGGTGAAGCCTAAAATGACTAACAGGACCAATGACAGCATCTGTGGGGGCAGGCAGCAGTCTTTTGTTTTCGGGGATCATATGTTTATGATATGGAAGTACATAAGTTGGAAGTTTATGAGTAGCTTGTGTCTGTATGTCTCTCTTGCTATTGAGGAGTCCATGGTAGCTTTCCTAGAGGCTGGGTAATAGTCCCTGCCAGCCTGGGATACATAATTACCATGCCTAGTTTCATCTCTTTTCTGAGATGGACTCAACCTTATCCGTTGGTGTAGCTAGTCTGTTTCTCAGGGACCTCCCCTTCAGGAGCCAGCAGTGTTGACTCTGTCTTTCTTTGTTCAAGGGTCTTTATCATTGTGAGGAAGAATCTTCCTCACTCTTTCTTCAGAGTGGGAAGGAAAAGGAGTGGAATCAGGATTATCAGTGTTTCTGTTGAAGTCCTCTTCACTGTCCTTGTCTTGATGCCCTCAAGGACACAACTTTCCTGGTGGCCAAACTCCTCTTCCCAGACTTCCGAAGTAAGATTTCCAGATTAACTTCTTCCTCATGGTCCTTGCTAAAAGGATATGGCTTAATATCAGGATTCACAAATGGGGTTTTTCCTTCTATTTCTCCCTATACTAGCCAGTCCCTGGTGGTAAAATACATTCTGAAGATTCAGTGAAACCTTTGCTACTCCACTGCCTCTTCATTCCAGTGGAATTGAAAGAGGGTGGAGAGGCGGGGAGTGGAGGAGCTAGATGTGGTCCTAGAGCCAAACCTTGGCCTGGGCTGCTTGATATACTCAAAGACCTCAAAAGAGCTCTGCTCCACTAATTTTATAGGATTTTGCCCTATAACTTAACCCAAAAGATGCCAAGACTTGACAATAAATGGTTACCCTGGCAACTCAGTGAAACCCAGGAGAAACCCAAAGTATGAAATCATTGTTTAGAATGTCCCTGGCCTACTCTTTCTAATTCTTGGTTAACGTTTTTTGGACAGGCTCTCTGTTGCTGAGGAGGAGGCCTGAAACCATACATGCTTCATAAACAGATGAGAACTCAAACTGCTTCAGAGGCAACCCAGCCTAACAGGCAGTGGGCCCTGCTTTGAACTTCATCAAAGTGCTCTGTTTTGCTTGAATTCTATCCCAAATCAAATGCAAACCTCCGCCTGTCTCTTTTATAAACTCTCAATCTGATACCAACTAGCATGCTCTGCTCCTCAGTTGTTTTTTCCCCTAAATATCTTGTTTTTTTTTTTTCTGTTTTTGTTTGTTTGTTTTGAGGGGGGAAGGCAGAGGGAGAGAGAGAATCCCAAGGAGACTCCTCACCCAGCATGGATCCTGACGTGGGACTTGATCTCACAACCCCGAGATCATGACCTGAGCTGAAATCCACAGTTGGACATATAACCAACTGAGCCACCCAGATGCCTGTCTGTTCCTCAGTTTTAAAGACATCACATGCACATTTGTTAGACCCATTTTGTTCTAGAAATTATTGCACAGGAGCACCTCATATAAAAAACAAGAAAGAAAATACAATAAGCTGTTTGCTCTCATGATCAGGATTAATGTTTCTGTGGTGTACTTTTCCATCCTTTAAGATTTATCTCTTGTCTGTAGACAATGCATACTTGTTCTTGCTTTTTTGTTCATTATGAAAATCTCTGCTTTTATTATAATTTGCATTCTTCACACTTAAGGTGATTATTGGTCTAGTTGGATTTAAGTTAACCATTTTGTTGTTTTTATTTATCTTTGTTCCTTTTTTCCCCCTTTTTTTCTTTCCTTCTGTGGGACTGAGAATTTTTCATGATATCATTTTATGGCCATTATTGGCTTAAAAACTTATTTAAGTAGACCTTGTTGATTTGGCTTTTAGTGGTTGCTCTCAGCTTACAGTACTTCTCCTTAACTTTTCACATTCTATTTAAAAATGTTATAGCATTTCTTATATAATGAAAGAAACTTACAACAATCTGTATTCATTTCTATCATCCTGTCCCATTTGGCTATTGTGTTCATGCATATTATAAACCCACAATACATGGTGATTATTTTTGCTTTAAACATACATATGTTATTAATTCCATAATACATTGTTGCTAGTTCTTCTTTATCTCTCAAATAAAACAAAAATGGAAAACTTTTAAATATTTATCTATATTTTTATCATCGCTGGTGTGTTTCATTCTTTTGTGAAGATCCCAGTTTTTATCGTTTTCATTTTACTTGCTCTGAAGGAACTTTAACAAATCCTGTAATGCTGACATGAAGTTATCTCTGAAATTTTGCTTCTCTGAAAAATCTTGATTTTTTCCTTCATTTTGAAAAATATTTTTGCTGGATTTAGAATTTTATGTTAATAAGCTCTCCTTCCCTCGGCCTCCCTTTAAGAACTTAGAAGATGTTCCATTGTTTTCTGGCTCACGTGGTTAAAGGACAAGAAAACTATTTCTTACCCTAGTTCCACTTAAGCAATGTGTGTTCAGAAATTTGATTATTGTGTGCTTTGATGAGATTTTTTGTTTTTTGTTTTTTGTTTATCTCTTTTAAAAAAGTCCTTCTTTGGGTTAATTGAGCTTTGTGTGTCATCAAATTTAGAAAAATTTCAGCAGTTATACCTTCTAACATCCCTGTTCTTTCACCTCCGTCCTCTCTAGGACTCCAAATACTCATACAGGTCACTGAAACATTCATTCATTGGTCTGTTTCTACAGAAAAATTTTTAAGTTGGTTATGGGTACCTTTACCTCCTTCTTGGAATGTCTAATAATTTTTTGTTGTTATATTGCTGGACTTTGGGAATATTATATTATCAAGGGTCTGGATTTCATTGTCACCCTTTAAAGTGGGTTAGCTTTTCTTCTGCTGTTTTAGTTCAGTTTGCTGATCATTTCGATCCTAGCGAGACTTTTAAAAAGTTTCTTAAGGTGGGTCTAGAGTATCCTCTACTTTAGGAATATTTTAACCCCTTCTAAGATGTAGGCTCTCTTGGGTTTCCACTGATTTATCACAAAGTGATAAAACAAGACTATCACTTTGTATGGTTGGAAATAGAACATCTCTGGGGCACCTGGGTGGCTCAGTGGGTTAAGTCTCTGCCTTCGGCTCAGGTCATGATCTCAGGGTCCTGGGATTGAGCCCCACATCAGACTCTATGCTCAGCCGGGAGCCTGCTTCCCCCACTCTCTGCCTGCCTCTCTGCCTACTTGTGATCTCTGTTTGTCAAATAAAGAAATAAAACCTTAAAAAAAAAAAAAAGAAAGAAAAGAAATAGAACATCTCCCAGCCCTGTGTGAGCTCTGTGAACCAGTCTGTCCTTAGCTCCTAAGGTGCAGCTTTCCTAGATGCCTGAATTTTTGCCCGAAGCATGCAGATCCTAATATGTCAGCAGAGACTCCAACATACCTATGTGAAGATTTCTGAAGCTGTTTTTGCACTCTTAGAACTTTGCCCTGTGGCTTCTAATCAGCTCTGTCTTCCGGAGTTGGATCTCTGTTTTCTGTACTTAACAAGTCTGCGACGCTCTGCTTGGGACTACAGTATGCCTTTGGCAGAAAGTAAGCATGATTGGAGGAATCATCTCTTTTGTTTCTCATCTCTCAGGGATCAGAATCCTAGTGTGCTCATTGTGCGATGACTGAAAGCAACTGTTTCATCCCCAGCCTCACCCTTCACCCCCACCTTGTTTTCTAGTTATCTATTTGGGGAATGTAAATCAAATCTGGCTACTTCTTCAGAGTTGGAAGTAGACCTTCTGAAATAAATCTTTTAATAGTTCATTTGCTTGAATTGGGACCTAAAAAGGGTTCATGTATTACATTAAGAGGTTTAGTCTGTAAAAATCTCTTGTTCTATAACTCATCCCCTTTTCTTTGAATGCCATTTATTTATTAGATAAATGGGATGGTTGTACTTTGAAATTCTGGATTTGACTGATTTCTTCTTAGTGTTGTCATTTAACTTGTCTGTTTCTGCAGAACTGAGGTTAGATATAGAGATTCAATGATTCAGGTGAAAGTTTTCAGGCAATAATACTTCATTAGTACTATGTACTCTCCTAATGCATTACATTATGAAGTAAATTACATTTAGCTTTCCAACTTCCAGTAATGTTTAGATGGATCATTGAGTTCAGATATGACCAGTCCTCTCTGATCACATAAATTCTACCAATCAAAAAGTTCCCTTTTAACTAAGTTTTAGCATTTGGCATTTGTGATATTTGACACTATTTCATTAGGATCATTAATCATAATTTTTAAAATTCTATTGTTTGCCCTGCATTTAATTAGCTAGAATTCTACTTTATAGTAGGCACTTCTCAATGAAATGTCTAAATGTTGTTCTGCCATATTAAAGAGCATCAAGTTGAAACTTGGCAAGGGGATTTTGTAGAAAAGAGGCATCTGTGGTGTTATATAAACCGAACTATTATTTTTGAATTTTAATAACATTTTAGTGGTTAGGAAGGACCTGGAGCGGACATGCTCAAAAGAAAGACATAATTTGGGGCACCTGGGTGGCTCAGTGGGTTAAAGACTCTGCCTTCGGCTCAGGTCGTGATCCCAGGGTCCTGGGATTGAGCCCCGCATCGGGCTCTCTGCTCAGTAGGGAGCCTGCTTCTCCCCCTCTCTCTGCCTGCCTCTCTGCCTACTTGTGATCTCTGTCTGTCAAATAAATAAATAAATAAATAAATAAATAAAATAAAATCTTTAAAAAAATGTTTAAAAAAAAAAGAAAGACATAATTTTTCTATCTTTGTTTGTCACCACCTGTAATAACTTTAGGAAGCCTGAAGATGACCTTAGAGATAATACCAACCTACAGTTTCATGTTTTAAAAGTATATGTAAAGGTACAAAGAAATTTTAAAAATAATAAGAAAATAAAGGTATAAAAAGAATGGTTTCTCAGACTGGAAAGGACCTCAGAGATCACTTACTCTATTCCTCTATTTTTGTTGATGGAGAAAATGAAGCTTGGGGAGGTTAAATGAAATACAATAAAGTAGTGGCAAAACAAAGGCTCTGAGATCATTATAGATCTGTGCGTATTTCTTGACTCCACATTTTACTACTCATTTGGATTTAGTGATGTCATATAACCTCTCCAGTTTTTAGCTTTTTCATTTGCATCAGAAGGAATACGCATGTAAAGTAGCTAATGGAGTCTTGAAATCTTAGACAATTACAACAAAACTATCATTTAAACTATCAATTACATTAAAACTATCATTTAAAAACTATCATTTAAACTATCAGTCAGATGATTGACCGACTCATGATTTCTGCTCAGGTCCATGATCTCAGGGTCCTGGGATCAGACCTACGCTGGATACGCTCAGCACAGAGTCTGCTTGTCCCTCTCCCTCTCCCCGCTTGTGCTCTCTCTCTCTTTCTCTGAAATAAATGGATAAATAAAATCTTCAAAAATAAAATAAAATGTGGATAACAGACTTTTGTTGGCAGTTTGTGTTGCAGCAGGCACTATGTTCCATACTAGAGAACATACTAGAACATACTAGAGAAAATTTTTGTGGGAGGTAGAAAAATGGCCCCCAAACATGTCCACCTCTTAGTTCTCAGACTCTATGAATATGTTACCTTATGTGGACAAAGAGACTTTGCAGCTGTGATTGAGCCCAAGGTCTTGAGAAAGAGATTATCCTCGGTTATCCAGTGGGCCCAATGTAGGCATGGGTGTGCAAGAGGAGGATAAGAGAGTCAGAGTCAAAAAAGGAAGATACGATGGAAGCAGAGGTTGGAGTGATATGGTGATGAGCAAAGGAATGCAGGTAACTTCTAGAAGCTGGAAAAGACAAGCAACAGATTCTCCCCTAGAGCCAACAGAAAGAATCCAGTTCTGCCAACACCAGGATTTTGTCCCATAAAACTTATTTCTAACTCTTATTTCCAGAACTGTAAGATTGTTTTGAGCCACTAAGTTTGTGGTTATTTGGTAGAGCAGCAATGGGAAACTAATATAACTTTAAAGAAGACATGGTCCCTATCATCAAGCATGCTATTATTACTGCCTAACCAGCTCAGCTGGCTGTTGTTAATCATTCTCAATTTAGTGTCCTTTGTGCTACCTTGTTATTTCCCAGTTATCAGCTATCGGTATAACACCATCATGACTTTTTACTATAACATCCTACCACAACACCTGTGATTTTGGGGGTTAGCATAAGGCAAATTCTGATGTTGCTATTGGCTTCAGTCTCTCTCTGAGCAAGTATGCTTGTGAAAGTCACAAATTTGATATACTAATTATATTTTTGAATATGTATTAAGATAAGACCATATCCATTAAAATTATGCTTCCACATGCTTCCTCCCCCTAACTTACTTTACAAACCATCAGTGATGTCCATCAGTATTTTGGGGAACATAGCCATACTCCATTCAGCATTTGGGAGAATTTTCAGTTGGCTTCTGTTAGCTTGGTTCAATGAGGCATGCATTAAGCAGCATGACCATGAACCAGCATAGCAGCCATGGTGGAAAGATTCCAGAAATTTGGTTCCTTGCTGATCTATGATGTTATTAAGCATCAATCTTTAATAAAGTCTCCTGAGAGCTAGTAGATATGTGTAATTTGGAAAAGGAGCATAGTTTCTTGAACTGTTTTGAACACTCCCTCACATGGGCAGCCCCTCTCAGTCACTGCTTGCTAATACTTTTCTTGAATGAGCAACATTTAAAAAAAAACTTTTTTTTTTTTTTTTAAAGAGATCTTATGTCAGCATTCAAACTCCAGGAATTTGGTGTTGATTTAGGTAAATGTGCCAAATTCGTGCATATCCTAAGTAAAATGACAACCTAGATACTGAAGAAGATATGGCCCAGTTGAACACAGGACATGAAGCTTCCAATTTGTGTGCAGTTGTAGGAGTGAGCTGGGGCAGCAGACAGAAGCTCCTCGTGCAACTTCAGCAATTACATCGCTGATCACACCAGGCCAAACTGAACCTGGCAGGGATGCAGTTTTTGTGTTTTTTCCTTCCATTCAGGCAAGACCTTCTCTCCACTGCCTATGCCACACTTACTGTTCCACCTCAGGACCACAGGCCTCTCTTCTCCCTCGGCCCTGATGTCTTCCAGACAGACATTAGTGAGGCAGACATCTTGTGACCCCTTCCTTTCCTTCTTGGTCTAGTTTAGCAGAAGGAAGATAAGAGCCATGAAATCTGGCTTATATGCCTAGCTTGGTCACATGCTTACTAGGTCACCTTGAACAAGCCCCCAATCTTTCGTGAGTCTTTTTTTTCCTTATCTGCATAATGGCAATAATGAAGCCTTAAAATATTAGCAGGTCAAATAAAATTATACTACGAATGAAGGACAAAACCATGTGAAAGCTATTTGTAAGTAGTAAAGGGCCTGTCTTTGTTGCATTGTTGGCTTGAAACACACTGTCCTCTAGCATGTCTTCAGACAAATGTCCTAGCTAGCCATTTCTTTATTCTCACAAATGTAGGGGAGAGTGAAGAAATCTCATCATATCCTGTTGCTGGCATCTTACAACCCTTAAAGAATCTCACATTTCACTTTGAATCAACATCGCCCAGCCACTGCTTACCTCTATGATTTTATTTCCTTTGGCTTATCCCACGTTAGCCATACTGGCTTCTGATGTTTTCCTGGATGTACCAAGGTCATAGCCTTGATTTGACTGGAGCTCTCTTCCTCCTGCATAGCTGGCTCCTTGCGCCTTCACAGGAGCCTCCTTAGAGACCCTTTTCTCAGCCACTTTATCTAAAGGGATCCTCTTGTTTCATATTTCTTTATCATAGTAGTCTGCATATTTCCTTCATATGGTTTATCATAAACTGTAATTACTCTGCAGGTCAATTAGATGTCCAGTTTATTGTCTGTTGTCACTAAAATATAAGCTCCATAAGGACAGGGGCCATTTCCTCTTTAGACATAAAGAATAAACCTCCACAAGGTAGGCATTCATTCTGGCAAAAACCACGTCGGGGCTTTATTTAGGGCCCTAAGTCTGTGGTGTGGTCAGCTGAGCAATAGATTTGAATCCTCACCTGGGCTTCTCTTTAAAGAGGATATGGTCCTCTAGGAAATGAGGCTAATATTTTGTTCTTTCTCAACACCCTCAGCATCTAGCATAGAGCCTGGCACCAAGGTAAGCTGTAATATGTGTTGGTTTGGAGAACATGAAACCTGTTTGTGTTCTAAAATGGGTGGACGTATGGCTGCTCCCCTGATCCAAGAGAGCTGGCATCTCATGTTAACCTCTCTATCCACTTCAGCAACTTATCCTTTCATTAGGTGACATTCCTGGGAATGCCTTCTTCTTCCCCGCATTCACCAGTTTGAACAGAATCCCTCTGAATTTGTTTGATTATAATAACCCCATGAGGTAGATACAATTATTTCCTCCATTTTATAGCTGAGGAAAATGAGAGGCTGAGGGGCTGAGTAACTTGTCAGTGACAGAGTTGGTCCATGATCCTGGTCAGTCTGGCTGGAGGGGCTCTGTGCTAGGCTGTTCAGTTGTAAACATTACAGTCCTTAAAGACAGATCTTCTGGGCCTATCATTAGTTTTCTATAGGCTGGATGAAGTATTTAACCTCTAATCATTTGTTTTATTACATAAATAATGAATGAAACAAATTCCTCTGTAAATCATCTAATTCATTCATTCATTCATTCAAAGAAAGTAAAAGTCCTTCTTAGACATCATTTTATAACCCTTATCTACTTCTCCCTTTTCTGGGGGTGATATTATATACAGTTTTGTGTCTATTCTTTCATCCACTGTTCCCTCTGCCTAAAATGGGTCAGTCTCCTCATACACAACTACAAATATGATTTCCCCATTCCTGAGGGTAGCAACCCATAATCCCTTTCAGCTAATGCATGCACAAGTTATGTCACAGGGTCAAGGCTCTTGGAATCCATTATCTCCTGGTGACATTTGTTCCTGAGTCCAAATTAACTTTGACAAATGAGTAGCTCATGATCAATTTAACCACCATATAAAAAAGAAAAGAATAAAGTAGAAATGTTAAATGTACAGTCAATCTTTGTATACTTTAGCTGCAAACATAGATGAATAGGTGGAGGTTAAAGGCCCTATTGCTATAACTAGTCATAAGGCTCTGGCTGGTATTTTGGCTTTAAAGGAAATTGTACATTAAAAGAAAATTCTAGAAGGCAGCCCTTAGAGACTGTTCAGATTTGTAATGAAAATATTAAGCAATCAATTGCTTTTCACAGAAGTTGACTTTTTTTCTTTCAAAGTACTTTCCTATCTTCCTTGAAATGAATTTGCTTTAGCTTAGCCTCTCTTGGGAAGTACTGTAATTTGGATTCTAAAACCATCATTTTGTCTGTGTTAATAGCTTGAAGAGTCATTAATCTATTTACTTAGACCAAATCAATAAAAACTCAGTGATTATTCTAGGGAATCTGTCATTATTCTAAGTATCCACTCAGAAAGAAGAGTGAACTGACCAGATATGGAAGGCTCTACCTCCCCTGACATGTGGGTTGACTAAGGACTTCAGCTTCATGTCAATAGGGCTAATAAATCAAAGGTGGGAATGGGATGAACATTCAATAAAGACAGAACATATAAGTTGAAAGGATTTCCTAACTGTAAATGAAAATGTGGGAGAATGACTCAAGCTGGCTAAAATATACAGCTGAGTGCAATTATTTTATTAATTTAATTAATTTATTAATTTTATTAATTACTTATAGCTACTTGAATATGATACCACATATTTATTGAGGAAGCAGTTTATTAGATAAAAACTCAGACCTAAAAAAACTATAATTCAGGCATCACAATTCTGGACTTCAAGTTATATTACAAAGCTGTAGTAATCAAAACAGTATGGTACTGGCACAAAAAGAAACACATCGTGTTATCCAGAAATAAAACCACAATTACATGATCAATTAATCTTCAGCAAATCAGGAAAGAATATCCAATGGAAGAAAAGACCATTTCCTCAACAAATGATGTTGGGAAAACTGAACAGGGAAATAAAAACAAAAATAAACAAAAATAAAAAATGGGGGCTACATCAAAATACAAAGCTCCTGCAGAGCGAAGGAAATAATCAACTCAACTAAAAGGCAAGCTATGGAATGGGAGAAGGTATTTGCAAATGACATATCTGATAAAGAGTTAGTATTCAAAATATATAAAGAACTTATACAACCCAATATCCAAAAAACAAATAATCCAATTAAAAAATGGGCAGAAGACTTGAATAACTATTTCTCCAAAGAAGATGTACAAATGGCCAACAGACACATGAAAAGATGCTCATCATCACATATCATCAGGGAGATGTAAATCAAAACTACAATGAGATACCACTCATACCTGCCAGAATGACTAAAACAACACAAGAAACAACAGGTGTTGGTGAGGATGTAGAGGACAAGGAACCATCATATTGGTGGGAATGCAAGCTGGTGCAGCCACTCTGGAAAGCAGTATGAAGGTTTCCTTAAAAATTTAAAAATCGAACTATGCTGTTATCTAGGAATCTCACTACTGGGTATTTACCCAAAGAACACTAAAATACTAATTAAAGGGATACAGGTACTCTGAAATTTATAGCAGCATTATTTATAATAGCCAAGATATGGAAGCAGCCCGCATGTCCATTGATTGATGAATGGATAAAGAAGAGGTGAGATATGTTTCTATATAATGGAATATTGCTCAGTCATCAAAAAGAATGAAATCTTGCCATTTGCAATGACATGGATGGAGCTAGAGAGTATTATGCTAAGTGAAGTAAGGCAGAGAAAGAGAAATACTATTTGGTTTCACTCATATGTGGAATTTAAGAAACAAAACACATGTACAAATGGGGGGAAAAATAGAGTGAGGCAAACCAAAAAACAGGCTCTTAACTATAGAGAACAAGATGATGGTTACCAGAGGGGTGGAGGTTAGGGCTGTGGGTGAAATAGGTGATGGGGATTAAGGAGTGTGCTTGTGATAAGCACTGGATGATTAAAATAAAAACTTAAGAAATAAATAATTTAAAAAATTATAATCCAGTAGTCTATGAAATCGTCATCTTAACCAAAAAGATGAAGATAGCACTTGAATATAATTTTTTTGTTTTAGAGAGTATGTGTGTGTGTGTGCATGAGTGCGGGTGAGGAGCCGAGAAAGAGGGAGAAAGAGAATCTTGAGCACCCGGGTTCGCTCTCAGGACCCTGAGACCATGACCTGAGCCGCTTAACTGACTGAGCCCCACCAGGCACACCATTTGAATATGATTTTTTAAAATTTACTCAGATCATTTTCTATTCTGATCCAGAACTGTTTATATATGCAAAATAACATGTTATGACAACCCCCCCCCAAAAAAAATCCCAGAGTGTCCCCTAACAGATGGTGCCACATAACTCTGTAATGAAGGGTAGTGTTGCAGGATAAAGTCTTGGTGGAAGTACTTTTGTTTGTTTTCCCACGAGGACAGAATGAATATGGAATGTAAGTAACATTATTGTAAGACCACATGTGCTGCAGTGACTTACAGGTGCTCTGGCAAGTTGTGCCGGGAAAGCTTTTTTTTTTTTTTTCTTTTTTATGTCTAGTATCATGTGCACGAAATGATTTTAGTGTGGTTGTGGTGTGTGTGTGTGTGTGTGTGTGTGTGTGTGTGCACGCATGCTGGGGTAGTTTCCGGAAACAGGTGACAGCTCCATTTTCGTTCTGAAGAGGATCCTTTGTTGTGGGTCCTATCGGGGATCCTTAGCTGGAGCGACAATCTGTTCCTCTGCATCAGAATTGAGAAAAGGAAACTTAAAGACAAAATGGACCAAAAAGGTACCTTGGAAAAACCAGCTTTGGCCATGGAGTGCTAGTAAGATCATTTGGACCAAGGCAAGTGGGCCAGAAGAGATTAGCAGCAACTTTTATAAACAAAGAGGTAATTGTTACACATTCTTATTGACCTTTAATCCAGAAACATCCCAGTGTTTGTTTTTGAATCAGATATACTCAACTCTTGCTGCTGGAACGCAGTCCGCTTGCAGCAAAGAGGAAGGTCCTGTAACAAGAGAGCCCAGTGTGAGCTCTTGGGAACGTAGAAGGCATTTCCTTACCTAGGTGCCTCGCTGCTTTGTCGGCAACGCATCTCCTCCCAACGCGTTCATCTAAGGGCTGCCCTTTCAGCTCTTGAGATAAAGAGAGGAGGGAGTAAAAAGTAGCCACCCATACAACTGCGCCAAAATAAAACTGCTCTGGTTAGATTCTGACCATTCCCCATTGTGCATTCTCGTTCGATGATGTAAAGTCGTTCGGGTGTGGGAAGCCATACCATGAAGCACAGGAAATGGTTTAAATCTTTGGAAATGTTTCTAAGGTTAAATAAATGGGGAAATGACTATAGTTAAAGTTGCCAGCCACTTCAGAGTCATTTTTACTGGAAGATATTTGTTGATTGTCAGTGTTCCTCTGAAAACAGACACGACTGAGTTATACTGGGCTAGTCTGTTTCCCAGGTTAAAGACGCTGGGGTCGGTTCCCTGATTTTCGCTCAGATTCAACTCGGACTCAAGCAGCCTCCTGGGAATCAGTCAGTGAGAATTATGTACATCTTACTGATCTAATAGTATGACTGGGATTTCTAGATGGACGAGGATAAGCAGATGAACGTTTTAGGAGTTTTCGGTAAATATTTGTTGTTGCCTTCATTAAAACCAATAGGGGCACCTGGGTGGCTCAGGAGGTTAAGCAGCCAACTCTTGATTTCAGCTCAGGTCATGATCTCAGGGTCCTGGAATCAAATACCACCACGCCCACCTCCCTCCCACCCCTGCCCCCTGTCAGTCTCAGTGATCAGGAGGAAGTCTGCTTGGGATTTTCTCTCTCTCTCCCTCTGACCTTCCCCTTGAATGCTCTCTCTCTCTCTCTCAAATAAATAAATAAATCTTTAAAAAATATTTCAAAAAAAACCAATAGACACATGTCTAAGCTGCTTTGGTGGAAATGTTATACCAATTCCAACAGCTGTTAGATATGATAATTTTAAGGAAATCATGGGATGTGGATCTTGATGATAAAATATGAATATAAATCAAGACCAAAAGGGAAGCTCACTGGCTAAAAATGCCTGACAAGCTGTACTATTCTATAAGGTAAAAGAAGTAGCCAAAATGCTTATTTGGCCTAACACCAGCAGTTTGTATGCAGTCCTCATGACCATCTCAAGGACCTGGGAAAATCAGGCTTCTTGGCTTCCTGTTTCTCTTTTGTCTCTGTAATTTCCTACATTTGACTGCTTTACCTCCAAAGAATAAGGCAAAGGAATTAATTTCAAGGTACTCTTTTGTCATAGGTAAGAATGTCAGCCAGCATTCTGTACATGTAATTATTATGGTTATGGAACATAGCATACACTGTTGTAACTACATGTCAGTGTTTCTGTTAGCCTGACTAAGGCATTTATTCCTTAGGGCACTTTATCATGTTCAACTTTCTGATCCCAGTACCTAGAGATTGCCTCATAAATAGCAGGCTCTTAATTCATGATTTTTGAAAAACTAAATGAATAATAAAAGGTCATATAATATTTTAAGTATGGCTGAATAATTATGTCCACCCATTATGATGTCTAAATAGCTTTAAAAACCACTGTATTGAAATATTCACATAAAATAAAATTTTCCTTATAAAAGTATACAATTCAGTGGTTTTGAGTATATTTGCAATGTTGTGCAACTATCAGTACTCTCTAAATTTAGAGCATTTTCATCATCTTAAAACGAAGTCTTGTACCCATTAGTGTTTGTTTTCCAAACCCACCACCCTCTAGGCCCTAGCAACCACTAGTTTACTTTCTGTCTTTGTGGGTTTGCTCTTCTGGATATTTTCTATGATTAGAATCATGATATGTGGGGTTTTTTTGTAACATGTTCCTTCCAATTACCATAATGTTTTCAAAGTTTAGTCATACTATACCATGAATCAATATTTCATACTTTTTTATGGCTGAATAATATACCATTGTATGGATATAGCCATTCATCAGTTCATGGACATTTTGGTTGTTTCTACTTTGTGGCCGTTATGAATAATGCTGCTATAAATATTCATGTACAAGTTTTTCTGCGGGCATATATTTTCAGTTCTCTTGGGTATATACCCAGTAATTCCAGTAATTACTGTGTCAAATGGTAGCTCTCTTTGACTTTTGGAGGAAGTGCCAGACTGCTTTCCAAAGTGCACCATTTTACAATCACACAGTGTATGAGATTCAAATTTTTCCCCATCCTCACCAATACTTGGTATTCTCTGTCTTTTTGATTTCAGCCACCCCAGTGTATATGAAATGGAATCTCATTGTGGTTTTGATTTGCATTTCCCTGGTGACTCATGATGTTGAGCCTCTTTTTATCTACTTATTAACTATTTCTATATCTTCTTTGGAGAAATGTCTATTCGAACTTCTTGCCCATTTTTAAATGGGGTTATTTTTCCTTTTATTGTTTAGTTTTAAGAGTTCTTTATACATTCTAGATACAACTTCTTTATGAGATAAATGATTTTAAAATATTTTCTCCCAATCTTTGGGTTTTCTTCTCACTCTTTTATGCACCTTTGAAGCACATCAACTCCTCATTTTGATGAAGTCCAATGTACCTGTTTTTTCCTTTGACTGCCTATGCTTTATTGTCATATTTAAAAAACTGGTATCTCATTCAAAGTCACAATGGTCACATACGTTTTCTTCTAAGATTTGTATAGCCTCATCTCTTAAGTTTAGGTTTTAAATCCATTTTGAGTTAATTTTTGTATATGGCATGAGATAGGGGTCTAACCTCACTCTTTTGCATGTGTTTATTCAGTTGTCTAACTATGCTTTTAACATATAGTGAGTCTATCAGTAGAAGTTGGGTGGTGTTTGAGAACCTAATAGAATCTCAATAACTCAGACTATGCTACACTCAAAACTAATGATAATTTGGATATTGACTTTGTGTTAGTTATAAAGAAAGGCTTTATCAAGAAAATTATTAGTAAACGGAATGTCCATATACTTAGGAAATTCTACTGAAAATCTATTAACAGTATCTATTCACTCATATGTTATCTGTAATATTTATATATTTTTTATTTTAAAAATTATCGAACACCTTGGTTTAGTTGGGCTCTTTGAATTGCAGAGAACAGAAATGCTTGCCATTAACCTAAAAGAAAAGAAAAGGAGTCTGATCACATGAATATGCAAAGCTATCATGATCCAAGTCTGGTGGCTGTATTCTTAAGAGGGCTCTTAGTTACTTAGTTCAAGTTTGAGAAAGAAGGAAGGACTTTTAGTATAATGTAGGAAGGAGATTAACTTCTCTTCATGGAATGTCTTGTTTTTCTTTAGATATCTCATTCTGGGACAGAGTGCCTTAATGTCTATCCTTTTCTCTTCATCCTCAGGAATAAAAGCATTCCCATTCTAGCAATAGAAATGGAGCCCAGAGGGTAAGTGGGATTTCCAGCTTAAAAGGTGTGCACTTCGTGGGAAGGATAAATGCTGAAAAAGACCAAGGGCTATGAAGGAGCCCCAAGGGAGAAGCTCTCTACCCTGCTTAAGGAGTGGCCATGTGGGATAACCTGAGAAGCTAGAACTAGGGTCCCCAGTTGTAGAAAGAATAGGAGCATCAGATCTGACTTCTTCCTACCTTCACAACAGTGTATAGGTCTGATCTTTCATTTGATGCTGGAGTGAGAAATCACTAGTATAGATTTGGGGTGTTTGTATGTGTCTGCCTGGCCTAACCTGTTTTTTCATGCATACAAAGACATGGAAAGTGGCGAGCAGGGTGAGAGGTGATGTACCTTCCATCTTTAATCGGGTTAGATGCTTCCATCAGAAGGACATACAAAGAGAGTTATTAGCTACCCAATTAGTCAGGATTTTTTTTTCTTTTTCTTTTTTTTTCTGACTCTTCTTCCTGCCCTCCACAATCCTTATCTCTGAGTTAAGGGGCACCATGCCTGATTACACTAAGACTCATGGGGAATTGACTGCTTTCCTTATGACTTACATGTCTGTTTCTCCCTAACTTGCTGAAGTTTCTTTTTGCTTCTGACTTTGCCTCCTTACTTTCTCAATGCAATTTCTCTGACTCACAGATCTGCATATTTATGGTTATTAATTTCTCAAAACAACATGGCATAACACCTGCCACCCTTGAGTCTGCTTCATAGTCCCTATGCTGTCTTTGAACTTCAATTCCCATGGCTCATTTCCAGTTCCTGCAAGAGGGAGGGTTGGACCAGCTCAGCCTTTCACCTTGGATGACCTCATGTGTGTCTGACCAGCTTTCAGATCATTTGTCTTTGGCTTGCTCCCTTACCCTGTAATGGCTGGGTCTTAGACTCATGTGGATTACATGCAGTTGGCCATTTAAAGGCCAAGGAGGAGGATTAGCCGTTTAAGAGAACCTGGGAACATGGAAAGCCTGGTGATTTTTAAATCTAAAAATTGCCTACTATGCTATGGAAAACAGATACATGTAACTTCTGGGCAAGTGTATGTAAATAAATGTAGATATGTTCCATTCTTTTGAAATAATAATTAAAAAAAAACAGTAAACTTGCTTATTCAAACATTTCACAAATGAATGGAGAATGAACACCAATTAGTAAGATTTTTATATTTTTAAGAACTTAGTTATTTTAACCAACCATATTCTTTAATACTATAGGAGAACTGGGTCTCTGTGTTCTTGCTATTTTCTCTAATGTTCCTATAGAAGGACTCATTTTTTCTCCCCCTATCCTTGCTAGGAAGTTCTTTTAGAGGTCAAAGAATGTTATAGGCTGAATTGTGTCCCCCAGCCCCAAACTCCTGTGTTGAGAGTGTTCATACAGTCACATACAATATGACTGTATTTGGAGATAAGGTGTTTAGGGAGTCATTAAGCTTAAATAAATTTGTAAGTGTGAGGACCTTAATCTAATACACTGGTATCTTTACTATCCTTACTAGAAGAGGAAGAGACACCAGAGCTCTCTTTCTTTCCTCATGCACACATAGAAGAGAGACTGTGAGGACGCAGCAAGAGGAGAGCCATCTACAAGTTGGGAAGAGAAGTCTCACCAGAAACCAACCCTGAGGGCCTCTTGATCGTGGACTTCAGCTCCAGAGCTGAGAGAGGGTAAATCCCTATTGTTGAAGCCAACCAGTCTGTGATAGCTCGTGACAGCCCTTGTTGACTAAGACGAAGAATGAAGCAAATGTTGTATGGGGTCAATCCTAACTATCTGTAGTGCTGACTCGGTTTTATTTTTGTCCCAATACTCATGAAATGACATGATTTAAGCATTTGTTTACATGTTTTTGTGCATCTTCTTCCCCCTTTTACAATATAAACCCCACAGGGAGAGGACTAGACTGGCTGTCTTGGCCCCTACTGTCCTCATAGGCAATAGTAAACAAATACATAGTTACTGAGTGAATGAATTGCTGATGAAATCATTTTGGTACAACTTTATGAATGAGAACCTGTGATATTTTTTCCCCAAATATTAATATTTGACCCAGCTGATCATTCTTTTCTTCTCATGATGCTTTCTACATTTAGCTTTTAGGAGGTCACATGCTTTTGACTTAACCTTTTCGTCTAAGGGTTACTCCATCACCACCTCCTTTACTAGCTCCTCTTACTTCTGGATGGAAAGGTTGGAGCTTCGGGTCTCAGTTCAATACCACATCTCTTCCGACAGAAGATGCAATTGTGATTAGGTGTGTAGATTCTTGAACTAGTTCTACTGCTTAAAGAGCAGCACGAATTTAGACAGGTAAATTAACCTCTCAGTACCATGCTTCAGTATCCTTATTTGTGAAATTGTGAAATGAGGATTGTAGGTGCCTCAAAGCATTGTTGTGAGAGTTAAATGAGTAATACGTGTAAAGCGCTTAGAATGGTGCCTGGAACATAGAAGGCACTTGGCTAACTTAAGATATAGTTATTTCTTGTATCAATAACATTTTTTTTCTCATCCACAATCTCTCTGTAGGTGATTTTATTCAATCCCACAGCTTTAATAGCCCTGAATGGCTGCACAGCCCCACACTCATACAACCACCATAGATTCAACTGTGTAGGCAGGATTCTAAGATGCCCCTAAGGTTCCTGTCTCTTGGTCTATAAGTGCTGTGTACTGCCCGCACCCCACCCCATGTGGGTGGATCCTGTGAATACGCTATGATATCACTCTTGTTATTAGGATACTAATCAGCTGACCTTGAGATAATCAAAAGGGAGATCATCCTGACGGGGCCATATCTAATCAGGTGAGCCTTTCAAAGAAGGTTAGACATCAGAGAGAGGCCCTCCTGCTGGCCTGGAAAACAGCACACAGCGACAGTGTGAACCGTGCATGGGAGCTACACAGCCAGGAGTCGAGAGCAGCCACCAGCTGCTCAGAGCAATCCCTGTCCGACAGCCAGCAAGAAAACGGGGACCTCAGTAATGCAGCTGCAAGGAAATGAATTCCGCCAACAACCAGTGAGTTTGGAAGAGGATCCCAAGCCTCAGATGAGAATCCCAGCCCTGGTCGACATCTTTTTTTTTTTTTTTTTTTAAAGATTTTATTTATTTATTTGACAGAGAGAGATCATAAGTAGACAGAGAGGCAGGCAGAGAGAGAGAGGGAAGCAGGCTCCCTGCTGAGCAGAGAGCCCGATGCGGGACTCGATCCCAGGACCCTGAGATCATGACCTGAGCCGAAGGCAGCGGCCTAACCCACTGAGCCACCCAGGCGACCCTCGACACCTTTAATTCGTCCTGGTTGAGACCCTGAGCAAACAGCCCGCTAACCCTTAATTGGAATTCTGATTGACAGAAACTGAGAGATAATAAATGGGTGTTGTTTTCAGCTGCTAAATTTGTGGTAATTTGTTACACAGCAATAGAAAACACATACACCCACTGCCAAATTTACTTCTCTATGTCAATGGGGAGGAAGAATCTCACACTTCCCATATCCAAAAAGAACTTTTGATTTCTTTCCATGATTCTGCATTCTCCCTCCCTCCTCTCAGTAGGATGCTCAGGCCTAAACACTAGAATGATCCTTGATGGCTCTCCTTCCCTCAGACCTCTCAGACGGTACATTAGCAAGTCCTCTAGGTTCTGTCATCAAAATAGAACCTCATTGGGCCACTTCTCACCGCCTTCCCTGCAGTCGCCTTGGTCCAAGCCACCTCCATCTTTTGCCTGGATCTGTGCAAATAGCATCTAGCTGCTCTTCTCATTCCATGCAATCAACTCTGTCACTGTGGCCACGGGGAGTGTTTTAATGTTAATCAAGCCATGTCCCTCTGTGTGGGATGCACCCAAGATTTGTCATGACACTGAATAAAATCCAGATTCCTCACCATGAGCTCAAGGCCCTGTATGACTTGGTGCCTGGCTACCTCTCCGATCTCATTTCCCACTAATATCCTCTTTCCTCATTGTGCTCCAGCTACCTTGGCCTTTTTGCTTTTCCATTATAATGCCAAGTAAGGGTGCATTCCAGGACCTTTATAATTGCTTTTCCCTTTGCCTGGAACATTCTGCCCCACATCTTCCATGACTCCTTCCCTCATTTCATTAGATTTCTGCCCAAATGTTACCTCCTCTGGCAGCCTTCCCTGATTGTTCTAAAATAGCCAACCCCTCCCCCTCCTATCACTGCCTATTTGTCTTCATTCCACTTAGCACTCCTGGCATTGCTACACGTGGTGTGTTCTTTATTTGTTAGCTTATTTGTTTATTGCCTATTTCCAGTGTCAGAATACAAGTTTCATCAGAGCAAGGACTTTGACTCTCACCACTCAATCCTCAGGTCTTATAACAGTGTCTGGCATACATAAAGAAGGCACTTAAATAACCCTTAATGAATGAAGAACATAGAGAGATAGTTGATAAGTTGACCTTAAAAGCAGAATTGAAACTTCTAAGAAAGTCCTGATCATGACACCTGTTAACAATAGGCACTGAGAAAACATTCTTTATTCAATTCAGAAATATTTGTGCTACCAAATTTTAGAGAAGTTTAATGCTACCGAAACAATACTAATGATATTACTGATGCCACTTTTGCTGATGCAAGGTTATGGGGGTTGAACCTTAAGAGATAATGATCTCATTATGTCCTCTCTCTCTCTCTCTTTTGGCAAGGAAGAACTGATTTTGGTAATCCAAATGCTGAAATCAAAATTCTAGCCCTGATCAAGACAGACATGAAAATGGGGCTCTGATGAGACCATGCCCCTTTACTAATTCAGTGGCAAACAGAGCTAGAAAGTATGTGACATGGAAAATGGAGTGATTCAGGGCTCATCTTGTATTTTAGGTATCTGGACAGATCACAAGTTCACAGTTCCAGCACAACAAATAGATGCCATTTACGATGAAGTCTGAGATGTTGGAAGGTTTTTCCCAGTATCAAAAGGACTTCAGTGATCCAAGATCTATCAATGTTTAAGATCAAATTTCCAGGTTTGCAATGATCACTTCCTACATAGAGATACCATCATCACCTTTCTTCCCTCTCACAATAGAGCTTTTTTTAAAGCTTATTGGTAAACAGTCTCCACCAGGCTAATAATGAGCTAGCTTTTCTGCAGTGTAGAATGTGGCAGACTGATTATGAAGAAAGCCAATACAATTTGGTGTTCTCGTTTCCATCTGGTATTTTGTTTTGTACTCTTTCAAAACTATTATATCTGCTAAAATAATGCACTTGTTTCTTTTTTCCCTAGCATGTCATCTCCTTGCCAATCTGAGACTTCAAAAACTATGTACATATCTCTTAATTTATAAAAGAAAATTTGTTGTAATTTAGAATGATTTAATCAAGCAAATCAAATTTGACTTCCTTCTAAATTATCCTCAAAAGAAAAGAAATAAATGAAATAATTTCTTAAAGCTTTAAAATAGATATGAAAATATTTACTATTTACTAAAAAGGCACTTTTTTGAACTCTAGTCAAGTATGGAAGTATGCTGCGAATTAAAAATCTGATCTGATAAAATGACACATGAATATTTTAGCAGAAATTTTGGTCCCAATGCCCAGGAGATGGCTGTAAATCTGCCTGTAATACAAAGCTCGCTCGCGTTTGACAACTTCAGAGAGCCAACTATTTGGGTATTAAAAACTCCTGCCCAGATTACTGTTAATGCTAATCCTGATGGAATTACTTAATAAGTATGATTTTTATCCCTTTTATAATGTCATAGCTCTATGACTGTTACATGTCTCACTTTGACTGGATTCTGGCTTTTTCCATTGTGCACATGGATAGAAATTATGGTCTGTTTCTCATGAAGGTAGGTTTAGTTCTAGTTGAATGAATATGATAAAAGAATTATTTCTTTTCAGTGAATGTCAGCGTCATGCCCATGACCTTAAAAAAAAAATCATAAATTTTATTTAGATACAGAGACAGGGCAATAATTTTAAGATTTTTAAAAAAAGGGGTTTGAGGAGTAGGAAAGGAATAAATGAAACAAGATGGGATCGGGAGGGAGACAAACCATAAGAGACTCTTAATCTCACAAAACAAACTGAGGGTTGTCGGGGGGAGGCAGGTAGGGAGAGGGTGGTGGGGTTATGGACATTGGGGAGGGCAAGAGCTATGGTGAGTGCTGTGAAGTTTGTAAACCTGGTGATTCACAGATCTGTACCCCTGGGGCTAATAATACATTATATGTTAATTAAAAATTAAAAATTAAAAATTAAAAAAAATTAAAATTTAAAAAAATGTTGACCAGAACTGTTCAAATAATCAAAGCTTTAGTTAACAAAGTGGTTAAGAGACTAGGGGTGTCTGAGAACTTTCTAAATTGCACTCACGTCACACAATAGCAATTGTCCTGGGGGAGCTGAAGGGAGACAGACTTCCAGGAGCTAACAGAGTGGGATGAAATGTTGACAAATAGACCAACAGAACATGAGCAACGACTCTCCCCTCATCACCCACCTTCCCACTCATTTCATGGATGAGTAAATAGCTATTCTTCATTCTGTCTCACTATTTGTAACAACATATGCCTTATTTAGGTCACAGGTTAATAACCACATTAAAATCCATGATATGACGAGCTACAGCAAAAGGAATCCAGTGTTTAAATGAAGTCATTGGATTAAATGCCTCAGCACCCCAGCGCTTCCATATTATTTTCTCATTATTTTTCCTATTATTCCTGTGGGGAGGTGGAAGCTACGATATCCATTTGACAAATAAAGACACTGATGCAAGGAGAGAACCAAATCCAAAAAAAAGTCCAGGTGGGAAAATGGCAGCAGATCCGGATTTAAAGACTCTCTATTACTAGATCCACAATGGCACAATCCATTGAATTTCACATTAAAAATAAGTGCCTTTCTCTAAGTAGAAACAGAACAGGCACCCTGGGCTTATGTTGGCTTCTTTTATGAGAAGAAACTTTTTTCCCTATTTTTCCCAGGGGACCTGAAAAGCCCTCATTATGGAATTTGCTGTTTAATTATGTAAAGTGTTCATTTTTAGGGTTTGAATGTACACAGTTGGACACCTTAGTAGGCAATTTAGATTGTTAGAGCAGCACTATACGCACCTGTGGTCAGCCAGGCTCTCAGCCTCATGCCAGTCCCACTGACCTTAGCATACAGAGCACCCCCCTCACCAATCCTCCAGTAAGTCCTCTTAAATTGTTTCTGAACCAGACCATGCACTGATGCTTGGTTACAAAATGCCACATCCTAACTATCAAAATTGGCCATCAAGACTCTCCACTAACTCTTCTTTTCTACCCTTTGCTCTCATTCATTTATTCAATGAATATTCATTGGCTGTCCATGTATCTGAGGCACTATTTTAGCTTTGTTATCCAAACCATCATCTTTCAACCCCAGAGGAACTCACATTTACTAAAGGGGGACAAAACAATTAACAACAAAACAGGTGAAATAATGCATTGGGGGTACAACAAGAAAACTGTGTCCATATAAAGAGGAAAAACTAAAAGAAGTGGATTATTATATTGAAAGAAGTTTTTAATATCGTATATGTGCTGCCCAAGCGAGCACAGAAGTTTTTAATATCGAAGGGGGAAAAGGATTCAGAAAAAATTTAGCTGTAACGCTGTTCATAATAGACTTATTTCTCATAGAAAAGAATTTAAAAATATCATATGCAATTCTCCTAGAATGGGAAATAGGTTAAATCATTACGGTTCATTCCCAGGTTGGAATATTAGGCAGTTTGAAGTGGGATGCTCCTAGCCTCTTCCCAGTCTCTCAAGGAGTGAGACAGAATCTTCTTCCATCACTATTGTGTGGTTCTCCACCAGGGGCCATGCATGGAGTGTCTGACGATGTGCTTGTATGGGAGCTCTTCCTGGCTTGGGAGAGCTTTTCATAATGCACCTTTCTACTTCCTGCCCATGAGCTTTCTGGGAGGTATAGTCTTTGGTTGGTAGACATTGTACTCAAGGATAATCAAACATAGACTCTTCTTCCCACAAGGACTAACCACTTGGAACAAGGATGCTTCCTTGATGTTGTGTTTGGAGTAGGATTTAGAGTGGACTGACAGTGAAATACAGTGAAAAAGGATTCTCTTACAGAGCCTCAGGTAGGCAGAGCACATAATTCTGCCATCTAGCTCTAGCCCTCTTGTAAGCGGAAATTCTTTTCAAATAGCTTGACTGATAGTATTGTTTTTCACTACAGTTGTTGGTTTTCATCTTTTTTTTTCCTTCTGAATCATTGTAGGTATTTTAGGGGAGAAGTTTAGGAAAGTATTTGCGGGGATACATGCCAGGAGTATTTAAAACTGACTGCTTTATTTGGCTTGTACAATTTTTAAAAATTCCTTCAGGCTGGACATCGATTCTCCACTTTGCCGTAGATTCTACCCCTTCCTACTATCTTAAAATGGCTTGTATGCTCGTTTAAATTATTTCTTGGCCTTTGAAGCTATCAGTGTTTGCCATTCTGGTTGCATAGGCATAACTGAAGTGGAAAAAAACAATCACCTGGACAGGTTTTAGGCTGCTATTAGAGATGTCTAACATTTCCAATTTAGAAGTGAATAGGAACCAATAATAAGTTCATACAAGGAACCCTTAAGAAATCCTAGAATTTCCTATTCATTCCTACATACAGGGAGGGAACTTCTTTTGTAGACCTGTGAAGTCTGTCTTCAGTCCTTGAATGGGAGAAAGGAATGTGAGGCCTAACAAAATTGATATATATGAAAGGACTAGGAAATGCAAGCTATAAGGAATGACATGTAATGGGAATTTTGCCAAGTAATAAAGCAATTGCCTTTCAAGCCAGGCACAGGGCCCAAATCAACTAGCGGAATCCTTCATGGTTCAGATCCTCTTCATTTTCTCTCTACCTCTCCATCTTGCTAGTCAACTCGGATGTTTTCCAAACATTTAGAAACTGGAATGTAATCCCAGAAAGTGAGGGATTTCCTCTGGGCAGCCACCCTGATCTTGGAAAGAAACAAGACTTCAGATTCCACACCCTCTTCCTGGAAAGCCCATTTCAGATTCCTTTCTGATAAGTATTGGGGGAATGCAGATGACATTTAGGAAGACCTAGACCGTCCCATTATTCAGTGGAATCCTCAACAGTGAACCATGATAGTCTCATTTGGGAGAATTCTTCTTAGAATGAACCATTTGGAGAAGCGTAGAAGTATCTATGATCTATGTTGACCAGATAATCCTTTTTTTTTTTTTTTTCAAATTGTTACTCTTTTGTCTCAAAAATATTAAACCACAGAAGGCAGACTTTGAGACCTGGGGATATGTATTTTTAACAAGCCCGTCAGGTGATTCTGCTGCAGATGGTCCCCAGACCACACCTTGAGAAATACTAAGACTTCATTCACCCGAACTGTATCCGCAAACTTTCCACTGTGAACTTGCAATTATTCTTGATTACAAGGGCCTCAGGTAACAAAAATCTGCTAATAATTCAAAACTCTCCTTTTAGCCATCGATTCCAACAACTTCTCAAATCTCTACACCCTGACAGAAAGAATTTCTTCACTTGAACAAGGAAGAGAAACAAATGAATCTTCCGTTCATCAACTGGGTAATCAATCCAAGTTCATTACTGAGATCAAGTTAAAGTTCTTTGGGTGTTAAAGTTTCAAGGGCACAAAAATTCAAAAAGGAAAAATCAGTTTAATGAAACTGACTTAATTCAGAATTTCATATAGAAAAAGAACACAGGTAATGGGGAACACAATAATTGGGAATGTGAGCTTATTTGTTATGGAAAAAAAAAGAAGGACAAGAAATATATTATCTCTAATGAAATTTAAGGGATGTAGTAGATTGTGTAAAAATCAGTTACAGAAATGTAAATGTAGACTTAGCAAATTGGGCAGAATATTTCAAGATCATGTATTTATACTTCTGTGAAACTTGTATCAGTCATGCTAAATAAAAGTACATCTTAAAAATACATAAATTAAAATAGTGTAAAAATTGTCCTTATCAAAGTCAATAAAGGCTGGAGTTTTGAATATACATGATATTAATATCATGAGTTATAATTAGCAGGCATTTCTTTGTAGATTTTGCTCAGTTTATGTATTAATTTTGTTTTGTATCTTAATGATTGAGTTCAAGAGGAAAATGGAATCCTGTTAAAAAAGTATGTGGAAATATTTAGAGAAGTGCAAATGTTGCATAAATGAACAAGTTCCTGAGATAATTTACAACTTTTACCCTTTTATAAGTATCCCCATAAGCTTCAGACTTTATTTTCTCAAATAAGTCTAGAATTCACTTAAGATGACTGCTAGTAGGGAGCTTTATAATCTCCGAAAAGACTGTCACAGACTTTGAAAAGATTCCATATATGGTTTCATCAATGACTAAAGTAAGGGGGCCTTGCTTACACAGCCAACACTATAATTAGCATATATAGCTTGGGGAACACATCATGCACTCTTAAGTAGTATCTGAGACACGAGGGTTTCAGGAGATGTTATTTGCTTTGTATCTCTGTCCAAAAATTTATTTATTTACTTTTTTAAAAAAGATGGAATCAGGCACAAATGGCACTTTCTCCCAAAGTAAAGTCTTTACATGTTATAGTTAAATAAATTAATATTAGCTGTTTAATTTTAATGTTTCTTCCCTAGATTTTAAAATTATTTTCACTTAATGGCAAGTAATAGAAAAGCTTAAAAGCAAAAATGAAATCTACTCTGTCCTATTTTTACCCCCAGCCTAAAGACTTTTAAAAATTTAGATTGATTACATTTCTGTGATTTACTTTCTAATCCATTAACTTTCTTTATACAACTAGAAGATTATAGCTAGTCTTTATATTCTAAGGTTTTCCAACTTCATGAGTTCTTGTGCTTCTCCTCTCCATTTCTCCTTTTCTCTTTGCCTCCATCCATTCCTTCAACGAATGTGAATGAATGATCACCTTCTATGTGCCAGATATTCTCTGAGCACTGAGAATGCAGGGTGAGAAGACAACTTTGGTTCTCCCGGGGGTTTACAGTCTAGTGGGGGTAAAATAAGGAAACAGTTGCAATATGTTGTGTGGTGGGCACAATGATAGGGAGAGCATAAGAGGTAAAGTATGAGTTGAGTGGGAGGGCAAGAGAGGTCAAAGAGGGTTTCCTGGAGAATCTCCATTAGGTGGTTGTTAATTTAGGACCATTTCAGTCTTGTTTTGTTTTGGTTTGGTTGGCTTCAAGTTTTTATGCACAACTATATAGTCAACTAGTCTTTGACAAAGCAGGAGAGCATATCCAGTGGAGAAAAGTCTCTTCAAAAAATGGTGTTGGTCAAATTGGACAGCCACATGCAAAAGAATGAAACTGGACTACGTTCTTACACCACACACAAAAGAAATTCAACATGGATGAAGAACTGAGTGTGAGACAGGAAACCATCAAAATCCTAGAAAAGAACACGGACAGCAACCTCTGTGACATCGGCCACAACAACTTCTTACTAGACACATCTCCAGAGGCCAGGGAATCAGTGAATCAGTCTTTTAACTCCAGATGGCATCATCATTCCTTGCACTTTATAAAGATAGTTTTCTGAAAGTTCCCTTGACCTTCTGATAAGATTTCTCACATATTCCAGCCACCAGGCCATTGGCCAAACTTTACTTATTCATCTGAAACAGCTATTGTGTTAAGCCATGGAGATTTAGGGCTTTATCTGTCACAGCAGTTACTGTTCCCCATCCCTTGATCTATATTCATCCTGAGGCCGAATCCTCTGGAAATCCCAGATGACCTCTAAGAGCCTTGTCTCTCCCCTTTCTCCATTACTTGCTCTTTGATCAAAGTAAGAATTTGTGTTACTTCCTTAACTTACTTTCTCCAAACTTCAGTTTTGAATTTTCTCCAATATCCCTTTTTATGTCTTGACTTACCCTTGAAAAGTTTAAACGTACAACTTAAAGAGGAAAATACATGTTCGAGAAATTTTGCTATGAGAGAGAGACACTGTAAATCACAATTATAGTTTTCTCCATCAATTATATTACTGTATTGTTTTCTGCTAAGAATGATGGGCTCATAAACCTAAGGGCATGTGTGGTAGAATTAGATGAGGCAGGATAAAAAACAGTTACAGAAATTTTCTGAATTTTGTCAAGGCCGGTAGTAGTCTATGGAACTAGCCTGATTCCCCCTCAACATGGGTGCTGTAATTTATTAGGTTTCATGACTGCTTGAAAGTTGAGAGCCACATCCATGACTGTGGCTTTTATGGAAACTGAATTTATATTATCTTCATCTCTGACTCTGCTTTAAGGCCATAGTCTTTTTTTGCTTGTTTCTCATCTAATTTTTTTCCAAATGGTAATATCTCTATTGTTCCATTATGAAGTCAATTTCTGCTCTAAGTAACAACGTTCAACCAATTTCAGAAAGCAGAGTAGAACCCAAAGTATCGCATGGATCCCGCCCTGACACTTACCTCCTGAGAATGTTAATGTTCTCACCTACCTTTAATTAGATAGCTTGATATTTTGTTTAAACAAATATCTTTACAAGCTGTCTTAATTTTTTCTGAAGCATAGCAGTGTACCACTCTTAAAAAGAGACAAGCCTTAAATAGTGACTTGTGCTAAGCCCCATGTCAGCAAACCAAGATGTAATATCTAACTTAATTGCAGTTTCAGCCTCTCACAGGAATGTAACGTTTTACTAGTCAATCTAGAATTCCCGGGTCAGCACCAGTGAGATAATCTGCCTGACAGACCCTCACCTTTCCTTAAATGTAAGTGAATTTGCCTGAAATAATCTACTCCTTCTAGGGCTTCCTCATCCCACCTCCACCTGCCTATAAAAGCCTTGGCTTTCGTGCAGCTTCTCGGAGCTCTTTGCTATCTGTTAAGATGGGATGCCGTGTGATTCATAAATCATTAAATAAAGCCAGTTAGATGTTCAAACTTAGCTGAATTTGGTTTTAACACCTCCAAATAATGAATAAATGTGCTTGTAATAGTGCTTTACAAACTATAGAGCACTGTCACAAGCTTTAGTTCCTTTAATCCTATAAACGAAGATCAGCAGTATCTTCTAAAACAAGTGTATTTTATTGTTGCCAAAAATCCCTTATTTTTGATTTGATTGAATTTTATTTTCTTACCACTGCATTATTTTTAATTTTTATTTTATTATTATTTTTTTTGACCAGCATATCCAATTCAGAAAAAAACTATGTCATGCTTCAGACTTTATGTTCCCATTCTTCCCAGTGGGTAGTGACATCATTGGTATTTGTATCTTAGAACAGGAAGGACAACATAAGAATACACAGAACAGTAGAGCAGTTAAAAATATATCAGTCATTACTTGGAGGTCAAAGTAACAATTGCTTTTAAATTCTGTTTCATATTATAATTTGTTTTACTTATGATTCTATGAGGAATTATGTTTACTAAGTTGTTACTGAAAAGCAAACAAAATCATGTGTTCCCAGGTATTGTGTGATTCTTCTGGAACTATCCAGAGACTTGATTTTCTGATTTCTTTTTCTAGCAAAACTAAAGGGGATTGTGTCCACATATACACTGATACTTCAGAATAAGCCAAACAGCAGTGGGACTTGTGCTGTTTCCTTTTTTGATGCCTCTAGGGAAATTGAGGATAAATCTTAGTTTGAAAGAAAGAAGTCCATTTTCCTTTTTCTTAAACACTGCTTTCAAAAAGAAAAGAAAAGAAAAGAAAAGAGAAAAGAAAAGAAAAGGTAGTTCTAATAAGCAGAAACCCTTGATATCCAGTCATAGGCAACAACTGAAAAGTGGAATGTTGCTTAGGTACATAGATGACAGTATTTTGCTTTTGTTACATTGGGTAAAGCAATCTTGTGACATAGAAACCCAGCTCCTGGGACTTATTTTGGAAGTCTTGTGACACAGTCAAGAAACTTCAGATGCTGAGTTTGGAATAAGTAATATACTTCAGCCCCCAGCTTTCTGGTATGCCCGGTGTGCCTGGGACCAGAGAGAGCATGAAAACAGCTACAGTGCTGGGTGATGTCGTAATGAAGCAAAACATACTAAAATACTCCAAATACTCAGATTTGAAAATGGTATATTCTTTTATATAAGAACAAATCCTTGTAATAAAATGGCGAATTAGCTGAATGAAAGCTATCTATGAAACCACTTGCTGTATCACAGTTTAAATCATATGTGGGAGCTCACCATACCAGCATTTGAGAGAAATAAGGTTTCTGATCACTGATATACTCTGATGGGGCTTTACGAAGCTAGTCCAAAATACAGAATTCCTGTTTGCTCCTCACGGTGCTCACTGATGTGGTTTGCACTAGAATAAGGATTCGATGCAGCTTATCACACATCTGAGGGTCTGTTGTGGTAGTTGTTGAAGATACAGAACTGACTGCGACAGGATACCATGCTTGCAGAAGGGCTTCTGAAGTAATGAGGAACAAATATTTTGGAGATACACATTTCTCACATAAATGTATTTTGTGAAACTTAATGGTGACTTCTGGAAGAACAGGGATTTTTTTTTTTTTTTACTACTTTTATATAGTTTCATAATGGCTAGTACAAAAGGGAAACTAAATATTATTGTTGACAGACTGACTGAATTATGGAAAAATTGTTGCCAAGTTCAGGTAAACAGTTTCTGAGGTCTCCAGAGAGGAGGAAGGGAATTCATGTCTGTTTCTAAATGTAATTTTTTGATTCCTTTATAATCTCTGTTGTCCTTTGCTGTGTTATTTGGACAAATCCTTCAACACATGGAGAAAGAATGACAATTTTTTTGCAAAGACTGTTATTATATAAGATTTTCTGCGTGATAGAACCACACCCAATGGGCCTCACCCTACGGAGCTTATATATGTTCCTAGCCTTAGGAATGTTAAGTGTGTTAGATTCGGCCCCTGTTGGGCTGTCATATGACGCAAACAGTGACTCTGAAATGAAGCCATAATATATGGTTTAACCTCTTAACAGTTTGTGATGTCATTTTTTATGTGGTAAGAAAAACAAATGCTGTCACATTTTATATGTGAGACTCCCGCAAGCCAACATGGAGAGATTAAGTACGCGCATTACTTAACACACTATCATGGCCGCAGCATAAATGGATGCCAGGACACCCCCGCGACCTCAGGCATGCCTCAGCCAGTCAGTCAATGTTATAGAATGGAAAGATAAGTCTGCCGATAAGTCATAACCCTCATGGGACACTGTGCTTTCCCCTCAGAAGGAAGCAGAGGTAATTTAAAATATTTTGATCTGGATGTTAATTCACATAACTCTGTTTATCTGGTTTCAGCTAATCTTTATGCTTTCAATTTAAAAATCCACAAACATGGTAGCTAAAAAGAAAGAAAAATCTGTATGTTCCTCTAAAAGACAGAATTAGACCGGAGATTAAATTAAGGCAGAGAATCAGTAAAACTGCTGGTTTCCAGTGTTTACTTTCTTGAAATATGGTTTTGAGTCATTTCTGTGAGATATAAACATACTACTTTATGTTTCCTATCATTTTTTTATTATGCACATAATTTAACAGTTTGTAATAGTTGAAGCCACATGTCTCTATGGACTGGAATATTGTTGAAACAGCTTCACTCAAGTGAGGAGACTTTTAACTGTATAATTCAGGTATGTATATTTTCTTTGAACAAAGTGTGTGACATTCAACTTGTCAAAAATGAACATTTTGCTTGACTGAACAGCTTTGCTCTGTGTTTTGCTTGTCTACCGAGGCAAATAATGGCTGACAAGAAGGGCATTTCCAGCTAGTTAAAGAACCAGAGGGGAATGAAGCAGAATTTGAGCCAGTTATCAGAAAATTCCTTTCCTGCTGAACATTTTATAATGTACATGATATACTAACTGGAAATAATTTAGATAAATCTTAACTCTGGCTAATAGAATGTGCACCTCCCCCTTCCGACTGCTTCTGAGTATTTAGTAAGAAATGTAATTTGTGTTCTGGTCGATATTCTGTACCCATTATTTAAATCATTTACTTTTTGTTTTCTCTTTATAGGGAAACTTCAAGGTGCTGATAAGAAACATAATTAGTTTGGTAACAAACTTTATTTTATTTTTTAGAAGAATGAGTATAGTTGGAAATTTTTACCTATTCGAGAATTGTTTGGCCTATGAATTTTTATGTGGAGTTTGCCTAGGTGTTTACCTGATGAGGCAGTTTCCCATTCTGTTAGTGGCTGAAAGATTAGCTGAAACCAGATAAACAGAGTTATGTGAATTAACATCCAGATCAAAATATTTTAAATTACCTCTGCTTCCTTCTGAGGGGAAAGCACAGTGTCCCATGAGGGTTATGACTTATCGGCAGACTTATCTGTTCATTCACTTAACCAGGGCTTTTTCTTTTTCTTTCTGCATTTCTCTTTTTGTCTCTGTCTCCATCTGTCTGTCTGTCTCTCTTTCTTACCTATTATGTTCCGAGGTCTTTTGTAAATACTGGGATAACAGTCAATAGCACATAATGTCTGTCCTCAAGGAGCTTGCAGTTTGTACTCTACTCCATGGTTACATTTCCAGGTCAGGTCAGTTGAATGGTGGGAAGTGCTAATTCATCCCTTTGTTAATTTAATTTTGATTTTTGTCAAGCATGACTTGCTAGGAATTTGGACTGGAAGGCATTGTACCCGCATGGTAAACTGCTCTTACAGAATTTACAACCTAGTGGGAAGGGAAAGACACATTTTGGTCAATTAGTCATACTAGTAAAAGTATAATTACAAATTAGAATAAATTCTATGAAGGAAAATGATACAGATACATGAGTATATATAAATAAGGAATCCAACCCCGATGTTGGAGGGGCTTAGTAATGAGGTAACTAGATAAAGGGTTGGGAAGGGAAAGGGATGCCCTGGCAAAAAATATATTCTAAGAAGTACTATGCCAATATCTGAGGAATACCCAAGAATGAAAGAATGATTGGACATGCCATATGGTTTTGTGAGGACAAGTCGGAAGAGGAACAAAGATCATTCGTTGGATTTGACCTCATGGATGCAATTGGTGACTGGAACAGTTTCTCTATCTACAGTGATGGTGGCTGAATATTGACTGGAGTGGTCTGAGGATTAAATAGAAAGGGAAGAAGGCAATAAACAGTGTAAATAAATCCTTCAATAAGTAAGGTCACGAAGAAAAGATAAGAGGTGGTTGGAGAGTGAATATATTTTTTGTTATACATGGCAGAGGCCGCATTGTATTTAAAGATAGGATACAGTTTTCAGGGCATTGTTGAAAATACCACAGAGAGAAGGAAAAATTATAGTAAGTTTCCTTCCCAGTGGAAGGCAAGGGGGGAAATGAGGCCAAGAGCACTATGAAAGGATTGGCCTTGGAAAGAAAACAGAGGTAAACAAGATGGCTATGGATATAAGCAGGTTTGGTGGAAAAAGGTAAAGGTGGAAGTTGTTCCCATTTGACTGCTTTGGTTTTCTCTGAAAAGCTGGAGCTCTGCCTATCTGGAAAGAGAGGGAGGTGAAGGAGGAGACGGCTGGAGGTTTGGAGAAAGGACAAGGTTTGAAATAGTCATTATAAGGGGTAGGATGATACTGGAGTGAAAGGTCCAGGAGGATCGAGGGACAGTGTGGAGCCCATTGAGGTTGGAGAGATGATCCTATGGCACCACTTATCTGTCCTGTTTTGTGGCTCTCACCTGCAAAGTTTGGTGCTTATGTAGGGCAGAAGCAGATAACTGAGTTTGTTTTGAGTTGGAATGTGAAGAAAAGACCAAGAGGCGAGGACGTGGAGGGTACTGGGAAGTATTCTGGAAATGTACGCTGGAAAAGTATGCTGGACAGAAAGGGACAGGAGCAAAAGAGAGGGCTGAAGAAGGAACTGGGAGGTAGTGAGCAGTAAGTGAAGTAGAAGTGTCCTGGAGATGAACAGGTAGACTGGTCTGTCTCAGAATCGTGTAGTCTGGTGTTCCAGTGGAATGCTTCTGAGAGGTCTTACCAGTGATACCAAAACACATCTCCTGCTGCAAGTCCCAGATGAAAAGGCTTGTGGCCCAGAGCAGAGGCTCTGGCAATACTGAGGCCAGTGTGAGAAGAAGAGCCAACGGTGGTGGCAGGGGTCTTCAGATAGTCTGTGTGGATTCCAATACCTGAGGAATGTGGCAGTTCTCAGTCCTTGTGTTACAGTGAGGTTAGTAAGATGTTAAGCAAAGACATCTGTTTTAAAACACCCCCCCTGTGTTTTATGCAGTATCAAGGAAACCTGATCTTCAGTGGATAATGATTCCCTCAATTATTTCTTATACTATGAGTAATATTGGTTGGAAATAGTTTAAGAATTTATAGATTTTTGGGTGCCTGGGTGGCTCAGTTGGTTGAGGGACTGACTGCCTTTGGCTCGGGTCATGATCCTGGAGTCCTGGGATCAAGTCCCACATCGGTCTCCCTGCTCAGTGGGGAGTCTGCTTTCCCTCTGACTCTCTCACTCTCTCTCTCTCAATTAAATAAAAAAAATCTTTTAAAAAAAGAACGTATAGATTTTTAAATGGCAGAAGTCAACAAAATCAGACTATTTGTTAACATTGGAGTTTGGTGTCAAGGATCTGGAGTTGAACCTCTGGTATGGAGATGTTCTACGGAAGTGCCATCTTCACACACAGAACTAATAATATTTGCCTTCTCTTGTGTGGCTTTCCAAACACCAGTTTTGTTCTCTGGTAGCTGGAGTGCCTCTCTGGCAATGGAAGCCTTCATCACCTTGTGGGTGGTTTACAGCAGCATCGTCTTAGCTGGTCTCCCTCCTTTTGGGCTAACTACCCTCTTTTTACCTTATACTTAACTGCCTCATTAATTTAAATTCCTGTTTCCTTCTGTTACCTCGTTGTTCAAGGAATAGAAGCTCCCCTTCTTTTTCTCTTTTCCTTTTTTATTTTGTCACAAGGAGGTGAGAACAAATGCATAGACCTCTTAAATGAGACACTGGACAAGTCACTTAACTTTTCTGGGACTTAGTTTGTTTACCTATTTAAAAATAAAAATGTGCCTTTTGAGCTAGACAACCAAGCTCTTTGGGATTGGGATATGCAGTTGGGCTAGAGTTCTCTTCCAGTGCCCAAAATTCTGTTCCTGTGTGCCCCTCCAGGTCTGGCTCCAATCCCGATAGTACAGCCATTGAGAGTACAGCTCTACCTATCTGGAGGACTGTTTAAAGATTTAATTCAGCTAATGCTGCCTGGTATACCAATGCGGCTTCCCTTTTATCTTCTACCCTGGTGCTTTTCTTTCTCCCACCCCATCATGTTAGGACCACCACCCCACCAAGCAAAGTGCCTTGCCTTTTTCTGCTTAACCTGTGGCTCAAACATCCTAGCAAGACAAGCCATTTGCAATCCTCCACAGAACACTTTCCTGTCTCCAGCCTCTGTGGCCTTTGTTCCTTTTTGTGTTTGGTATCTTGTCTTTAAATATCTTACCCTTTCCTCTCTACCAACTGAGGCTGAAAACCTGGCCTATAATCCTTAAGACAAATTTCAAGGTCTTGAACTTCAAGCTTTGACTTTCTGGCATTCTAAGTTCAAAGAGGGATTTTATTTTTTCTTTTTCACCTCTGATTTTCTTGAGAACTCAGATAATACACAGATAATGAGTAAATAGGTGAATTCTGAGAAGCAGCTCCTTGACTCTTTACCAGTTTAAAAAAAAAAAAAAAATCACCCTATTCTGGACACAAACCCTCATGCTGACACATGTTCAACATTCACTTCCTATAGGCATTTCTACCCTGACTATGCCTCTTGTGGTCAGCAGGCAGTTTGCGTCCAGTCTGTTCATGCAATTAAAATGCGCAAGATCCAAATCTGTCTAGGTCACTTATGGGCTAGGGTGCTTAAGCCCAGCGCTTGGCTTTAAGAATACGTGGCCTGAATGAATGGTTGCTAGGGAGTATGGCGGCGTCTTCATTTTATGCTGGGCTCATCCCAACGCGCGCACGTGGGAACTTCACAAAAGTTGTTTCACGAGCGTTGCGCTGAATCCTCTTATCGTAGAGTTTACTGAAGTGGGGCCAGCTCCCCGCCTCTGTAAGCTTCACTGCCAAGGTTCCGGAGGGGTGGAGTGGCCTGCAAGACGGTTGGGAGAAGGGTGGGGGATTTACTTTCTCATAAATATGCTTTGGGAGACTGGCTCTGGAGCGCTAGGTTTTCAGGAAGAAATGAACCTGGGTCCCAATGGCAATGAGCTCCAAAGGGCACGCAGTTTGCTTTCTGTTACAGAGAAAGCCTGAAAGCCTCCACCCTAATTAATAAGAACACGACCCGCAGTGGACAAGGGAGTGAGTGCTCTGGCTTGCCCCAGAAAACCACTGGCACAAGAAGACAAGCGAAGTCAGCTTCACTGAACCCATTTCTTGGGCTCCTTATGGGTGATGCTGGCTCTTGGTTCACTGCGTCCCATCCCAGCTGTGGTGGGGCCTGGGCGCTCTCGAGCGAAGTCCTCTTCCCCCAGACCCAGGTTGCAAAACAGTAACTCCACGGGAGCATCTCTCTGCGTACCCAGAGGATGGGTCTCCACGGACAACACACCATTACGTTTAGTGCTGCGCATTGTGTGGGGTAGAGTTTCTTAATCATCGCCCCCACTTCCCCCGTCCCTTGAGGGCCTTGCGTGGTTTCCAGGGCGGCTGCAGCGCGCCAAGCTCCAGGGACAGCGCGCAGGGAATGGCCCCGGGGACTCATTCCGGGGAAAGCGCCAGCGTCCGGGGAGAGCCTCTCCCTCTCATCCAGTATTCTCCCGGGGCAGGCAGGGTCGGATTCCACACGCGTCCAAGGTGTGCAGTGCGAGACCCTCCCTTTAAAAAGAATAAATAAATAGAAGCCAGCGCTTAGCCCCGCTCCGGTTTCCCGAAAGACGCACGCAGTCGCTGCCGGGGCGGCTGGGTGTCTGCGCTGACACAGGAGGGGAGGAGCAGGAGCCGGAGGGGGTGCCGGCGAGGGGGGGGATTTGGAGCGCGAACCATCCCGAGCCAAGACAAGCAGCACATTCACAAATAACGCCCCCGCCCCCAGCGCACGCGCTCCCATTCAAAGCAGCCGGGCTCGGCGGCCGCAGGGCGGCTCAGAGGACGCGCGGCGGAGCGCAGCGCAGCCCAGCCCAGCCCCACAGGCGCACGCCCCAGTCCGCCCGCCGGCTGCTGTGGCCACTGCCGAGCCCTGCAGCCCGCGCGGGAGGCGGCTGCCGCTTCCAGGGAGGGGTCTCGCCCGGACTCCCCTCCCTCCCCGCCGGGGGACCATGGCACGGCCGGCTGCGCCCTGGCACTCGAGGCTCCTGGCTCGCATCCTCGGCGGCACCTGGTGCCTGCTCTACGTCGCCGGACAGGTGAGGCGGTCTGCGCGTCGGGCGTCCCTCCCCACCCTCCTAAGACTTTTCTTCTGGTAGGCTAAAGCGGGGAGAGCTGTAGCCGGGGCCTGTCCTGGGGCTGTGCTGCCACCCCAGCGAGGACAGGTGGCACGGGTTAGGGCTAAGGCGGCCTCTCGTGGCGAGCTCCGGGCTGCCGGGGTCAAATCCTGTGCTGAGCCTCAGCCCAGCTTCCTGCTGCGCGTCACGGCGTCCCGCTCGCGCCCGGGTCCTGCCTGCCGCGGGACAAAGTCGGGGGAGGAGACGGCGCCTGAGCCAGGGTACGGCCCTCTTCCAGGGAGTCCGCGACCCCGCACCTCTTCCGGACAGTCCTTCGCGAAGACCCTTCTTGCGGGTCTAGGCTCGGGCGGTGCGGGGGAGGCTCGGCCTCCGGGACACTCCTCCTCACTTCCGTGCTTCCCAGGACGAGTGAACTTCTGACATCCTCGTCCTAGGGCCACCTGCGTCCGAGTGTCGGGGGCGGAGCGTTGTAAGGTGTACAGGACAGCGGGGCTCTTGGAGCTTCTGCGGTGGAAAAAAGGAGGTTCTGGACGGCGCCCTGGGACTCGTCCTCACCACACCCCCTCGAATGCTCCTACGGTTTTTTCTTGAGCTAGAAGGGCATAGGAATTGGGGCGTTCTCCGGAGTGGGTGGCTCAGGTCCCAAGGCAGAGCAGAAGGGCCCTGGGAGAGTGTTGAGTTCACAGTCTGCTCGGGTTCTGGTTTGTTACTGCAAGACCCCAGAGGGAGATGCTTAGGAAAGGGGTCAGGGGCCAGTCAAACCTATGATGCACGTGGTGTCTTTGGCATTAACAGTTTCCAGAGTCAGGTAACTTTGATTAAAACTCACGAGTTAGGCAGTTTGTACCTAATGTAGCCTACATAGATTCCCTTTTCACGGGATTACTTGGGTAATTCTGGGAAAATGCCCAAACACTCTTGGCTGGAATAATCGCTAGATAGCCTCCCTTTCCTCTGTTTTGCTTATGGAGACTTGTCCAAATCATGAGGAGGGGTGTGTGTGGATTTCCTTCCCTCGCTTTTACTTAGCGTTTTGAAACTTGTTTCCGGTCTCTCTTTTAATGGTCATTTTGATGGCAGTGGTGAGCTTTTAGAGGCTGAGGGTACCCGACAATGGCGGTTAAGAAGGGCACGGAGCTGGCTAGAACCCGAGGAGCAGGGAACACCCTAATAAGCCAGAGAAATTTTCAACAAGGAACACCTGCCTAGATTGGAGTATGAAAAACCATTGCAAAGCTCCTCTTAATGATTAGCAAGTTTCTTTGCCAATAGGCTTTGCTCCATGGCAAGTCTTCTCAGAGGTGGCTGCACTTTAGGATTGCCCAAGGGAGCTCTTGAAACTCCCCGCGTTAGGCCACACCCCAGCTGGATTACATCAGAAGGCTTCCGGGCGGGGAGGTGAAGTCCCAGGGTCAGAATTTATGTGGCTCCCAGGTGATTCCATTGTGTAGTTGGGTTACAAACAGCTGTGTAAAAATGACCTGCCTCCCAGTGACCTGTTCTGACAGAATCTTGACCCCAAAAGGAAAGTCAAAGGAGATCAGGAAAGGGCCTAAGAGAGCTGAAGAGAGAGCCTTAAGGTCTAGCATCCCATCCTGGCTGCATCTCTGTTATTTTGGTCAAGGCCCTTGACCTTCCATTTCCTCTTCTGCAAAATGAGGGTGTTGGTCCATGTTCCCTAAGGTACTACCGGCCCCGCTGACAGGCACGTGGACACCTAAGCCAAACCAAGACAGAAAGCCTTCTGTCTTATTTCGGTGTCATCGCAGGGGCAGTAATTCGACCTTATCCTTGAGATTTTGGTAATTTATCTGATAATATTTGAACCCAGCAAAGATGGCAAAGAACGTGCTAAGATGCATACCATAGGATTTGCGTGTGTGTGTGTGTGTGCGCGCTGTTTTCTCCTTCAGGTCAGTCAGTGCCTCTCGGTGTTCCGGAGACACTGATTTTTCCTAGCATTACATACCTCTTCTTCCTCGCTCCACTTCTCAACCAACTTTCTTCTGGATAAAGATGATAGAAGCAGATTTGAGCCTTTTGTGTGTGTTGGAACTGGTTTATTGTTCAATTCCTAGTGAGTTTTTCTTGTTGCATTCGGCAGGGCTGCTCTCCACATGTGAGAAGCCTGACGAAACTTGTCATCGAAGGGATAGAGAAGAGTTTAAAGTGGTAGCTGGGTTCTGTATCCTGGCGGAACACAGTCCCCTGTAGAGTTAACCTGGGTGATGGGCAGACGCAGCTAGTCTTGGAACATTGCTTAATGTCCTCACTTAACCACACGGGCATTATTTCTAATCAGTGAATTAAGCAGACCAGAAAGTTGAGGTTATTTAATATCAAGAAGAAATCATTCTATAAACCATAGCCAATGCCAAATGATTTGAACATTGTTTGGAATGTATACATTCTTTAAGCTGTTTTTTAAATCAAAGCCCTCAGTACACAAAAGCATGACTATCCGAGTTACCAGAGCTCTCTGTGTATATATCATAGCCCTAGTAGAAGGAGGGTCTGTGTTCAAGAGTTTCTGGCTCCCTAAGCTGAATTACACCTGAGCCTTATTTCTCCAAAGTCCAAAGAACAATCTTAATGCAAATAAAATTATTTCAAACACCAGCATTTCCCCATTTTTTCTTGCCGAATATCTGCTTTTAAGGGGTTATTTTCCTTTGCTTCTGTTCTAACGGAATTACTAACTGGCAAGATAATTTTCTTTCCCTGTGTAATTGGAAGGTAGTTCATTCTAGGCTCTTCTGAAACTGATTATTTTACTGATATCAATTTCATTTCATCAGCTGAATCCAAATTCATCCCATTGCTCAAATTGCTCCCAGGTAAGGAAGTAGATAATTAATGGTTTAAACCAGTAGGGGTTATCAACTGCTTAATGATTTCTACAACCCATCTGTGGCAAGCCACTGTAAAAATAAACAAGGTTGTTGGAGAAGGTTGTGGCTAGATCAGCACAAGTCGATTACTATGGCTTAATAATGTCACTTAGTAGCAGTTCATGTTCTTTTGGTGGTGTATCAGTGATAGCTCATTCAAACATTAAAATGGAACATTTTCACTTACTGTGGTATTCTAAATTGCATCCTTGTTAGGAATTCAGTAATGAAGTAAATAGTTACAGGTGGGTAGAAAGAATTTGTGCCTTTAAGAGCAGCTGATTTTCAACTAAAGACTTGAAAGTCTTTCTTGTCTTTTTTGTTATCCTCTTGTAGTTCTTGCTCTTGTTTTATTTTTATTTACATTTTTTACCAGGATGATTCTGCATGGTTAAAAAACAAAACAAAACAAAACACAACACAACCAATACAGGCTTATAAGAAAACACAGCAAATTCTTATTCTACTCTTTCTCCTCACCTCAGATCTCATGGCCCCAAAGTGACTTTTTTGTTAGGTTTGTATTATTTTGAGTTATCATTAACATACAATAAACTGCACACACTTAAAGTATGCAATTTTAAGTTCTGACATATGTATACACCCATGACATCATCACCCCAAGGGGTCCTCATTATCTTTTGCAATCCCTCTGTGCCACCCTTTCTCATACCCAAAATCACCAGGCAAACTGTGATGTGGTTTGTGTAAATATGGATTAGTTTGCATTTTCTAGAATTTTATGCTAATGTAATCATACAGTAGCAACCCTCTCCCCCACTTCTCTTGACCTGGCTTTTTTGCACTCAGTCTAATGATCTGGAGATTGTCCATGCTGTAGCAGGTATCAGTAATGTGTTCCTACATGGTGCTAAGTTGCATATATATACCATAGTTTGTCACCCAAAGGCTTTTGCCTGCAGTTGGGCAATGTGTTTCCAATTTTTAGCTGTCACAAAATTGTTATGAAGATTCGTATGCAAGTCTTTGTTTGGACCTGTGCTTTCATCTGTCTTAGGTAGATACCTAGGGATGGAACGGCTGAACTATTGGTGGGTGTATGTTTAGGTTTTTAGGAAAATGTCAGTTTTGCAGAAGGTTGTACCATTTTCCATTCTTACTAGCACTATGCACAAGTTCCAGTTTCTCTGCATCCTTGCCAACACCTGGTGAGGTCAGTCTTGCATTTTAGTTATGCAAGAAGGTATCGTAGGAGCTTGGGTTTGAATTTGCAGTTCCCGAATGATAAATGATGATGAACATTTTCTCATGGGTTTATTTAAAATCCATGTATCTTCTCTGGTAAAATTTCTATTCGACCATTTTGCTCATTTCTTACTGTGTTGTTTCACACTGAATTCTGAGAGTTGTTTATATATTGTGGCTATCAGTCTTTTATCAGTGAATTATTTGCAGATATTCTCTCCCAGTCTGTGGCTTGTCTTTGTTTTCTTTCTTGACTGTGTTTTTGATGAGTGGAAGTTTTAATTTTGATGAAGCTGAAGTTATTACATTGTGTCTTTGTAGATTACATGTTTCCTCTTGTTTTAAAGAAATACTAGCTTAACCTAAGGTCATAGAGGTTTTACCCCAGGAATCTGTGGTTTTATGTCTTACATTAGTTCTGCGTTCCATTTTGAGTTAATTTTTGTAAGCGGTACAAGATGACCCAAGTTCACTTTTTTTTTTTTTTGTCTATGTCTTTTCAATTGTTCTAGCATGATTTTTAAAAAACTTACTTATTTTAGAGAGAGAGAATGAGTGTGCACAGGTGGGAGGGTGGGGCAGAAGGAGAGAATCTCAAGCGACTGCTGCTGAGTGCAGAACCGACTTGGGGCTCCATCTCAGCACCCTGAGATCATGACCTTTGTGGACATGAAGAGTCAGCTGCTAAACTGACTGAGCCACCCAGATGCCGCTCTAGCATGATATTTTTCAAAGCCTTTCCTTTCTCCACGAAATTGCCTTTGCAGTTCTCTGGAAAATCAGTTGTCCATATATGAGCAGGTCTGTCTTTTGGATTCTCTATTCTGGGGAACTATGTCTTTCTTGCCATGCTAGTACGACACTATCTTTAATACTGTAGCTTTACAGTAAGTCTTGAACTGAGAAAGTACGATTTTTCTAACTTTGTCCTTCATTCTCAAGAATGTTGACCCTGTGTGAATTTGAGAATCAACTTGCCAATTAAAAAATACATTCCGGGGGGCGCCTGGGTGGCTCAGTGGGTTAAAGCCTCTGCCTTCGGCCCAGGTCATGATCCCAGGGTCCTGGGATCGAGCCCCACATCGGGCTCTCTGCTCAGCAGGGAGCCTGCTTCCTCTTCTCTCTCTGCCTGCCTCTCTGCCTACTTGTGATCTCTGTCAAATAAATAAATAAAATCTTTAAAAAATACATGCAGGGATTTGATTTGGCGTTATGAGGGAATTAGCCTCCTAATGATATTAAATTTTATGATCCTTCTCTACCTATTTCAGTCTTTAATTTCTCTAAGCAGTATCTGGTAGTTTTCTGTGTACAGATCTTACATATTTTTGTCAAATTATACTAAGTATTCCACATTTTTGTTACTCTTTTAAATGGTACTGTTTCTAAAAAATTGTGCCTGATTATTCCTTGTTAGTATATAAAAACAATTGATTTTGGCATAGTCTGCAACATTACCAAACCTGCTTATTAGTTATAGTAGCTTTTTGTCAGACTTTCTGCACCTAGGGTCATGTCATGAAAATAAAGACCCTTCTTCCTCACCAATATGGATATTTTAAATGTCTTGTTTAATAACACTGATTAGAACACTGCCTTTTCCTGATTTTAGGAAAAAGAATTTGATGTTTTACTATTAATTATGATGTTAGGTGTAAGTTTTTTGTAGATGTCCTTTATCAGGTTGGAGGAAGTTCTTTTTATTCTTCTATTTGCTGAGAGCTTTTATTAGAAACAAATGTTGGATTTTTATCAGATGCTTTTTCTGCCTCTCATTAGCACATGGATTTTCCTTTGTCATTTGTTAATATGGCAAATTACATTGATTTTTCATGTGTTAACCACCTTGCATTCTTGGGAAAACTTGGTTTGGTGATTAGTATATTATCTTTTCTAAAAATAGTGTTAGGGGTGCCAGGGTGGCATAGTTGGTTAAGTTTCCAACTCTTGATTTCAGCTCAGGTCATGATCTCAGAGGGTCCTGAGATAGAGGGTCCTGAGATTGAGCCTCGCGTCCAGCTCTATGCTCAACAGGCATCTACTTGGGATTTTCTCTTTCTCTTTCCCTCTGCCCCTCCCTACCCCACTCAATCTCTCTCTCTCTAAAAAGAAAAAAAAATGTTAGATTCAGTTTACTAAGCTTTGATTCACATATTTGCATTTATGTCCATGGAAGATCCTGGTCTGTAGTTTTCTTGTGATGTCTTTGTTTTTAGTATCAATGTAATGCTGGTCTCCTAGAATAAGTTGGAAAATATTCCTTCTTCAATTTTCTGGAAGAGCTTGTGTCTGATTTCTTCACTAAATGTTTTGTAGAATTCAACAGTGAAGCCACCTGGATTTGGAGTTGGCTTACTTAGTATAAAGATTAACCACAAATTTAAATTATTGAATAGAGGGCTCTCCAGGTAATCTATTTTATCTTGAGTTAGCTTTAGTAGTTTTTTTTTTCCATAAATTTGTCTATTTCATCTAAGTTGTTGAATTTATTGGCATAAAGTAGTTCATAATGCTCCCTTATTTTTAAAATAGCATTATAACATGGAGTTATATCTTCTGTTATTCCTGATAATGGTTATTTATGTATTCTTTCTTTTTCCCTGATCAATCTGCTTAGTGGCTTTTTAATTTTATAGATGTTCTTAAAGAACCAGCTTTGGTTTCACAGATTTTCTCTATTTTTTTCTATTTTACTCCTTACTTCTCTTATCTTTATTATATATTTTCTTCTGTTTTATATTTTCTTTGGTCCTATTTTTCTAGTTTTATTAGGTGGATTCTAGGGCCACTGATAGGAGACTTTCTATGTTTTCAAATATGGGTGTGTAGTGATCTAAACTTTTCCTTGGTGCTAAATGTGTTTTCATTTTTCTTTAGTTCAAAATATTTTCTAATTTCTCTTTGGTTTCTTCTTTGACTTACATGTACTTTTTAAAATTTAATTTAATTTTTTTTTCAGTGTTCCAAAATTCATTGCTTATGACTTATATGTATTTTAAAGTGAGTTGTTTAGTTTCTAAATATTTGGAGATTTTCCAGGTATCATTGTTAACAATTTCTCATTTCAGCGTGGTCAGAGAACACACCTAATATAACTTGGATCCTTTTAGGTTTATTGGCAGTTGTTTTATGGCCCAGAATATGGTCTGTGTTGGTAAATGTTTTATGTTTATTCATAAAGAATTAATCTTTCTACAGATTTGTGTCTTCTAAGTTTCCCTAATCAGTCTAGATGTTGTTGGGTGGACTGCTCTATCAATGTCAATTAGATCAAGCTGGTTGGGAGTATATTCTGTATCTTTACTGATTTCTACATATTTAGTGTATCTGATATTTAGAGAGGGATATTACAGTCTCTATCTGCTAGTGTGGATTTGTCTATGTCTTCTTGTGGTTCTATCAGTTTTTCTTTTGTTTATTTTGAAGCTCTATAATTGGGTGCATAAACATTTAGGATCATTATGTCTTTTTGGTCAGGTGGCTCCCTTTTCATTAATGAATGACCTTTCTAGCCCTAGAAATAGACTGTGCTCTAAAATCCACTTTTCTTTTGGCTATGTTCATATTAGATAACTATTTTTAGTTCTTTGAGATTTTTCATAGGCTGGTCACCTCCATAGTTCTTACACCTTTAATGTGATTTTTCATATTCCATTAGAATCCCATTATGGTTTGATTTCTTCATTCTTTTTCATATTCTATTTTCATCATTCTTGCATGATCTTTTATCACATTTTACATTTTATTAATATGACATTGAGTCAGTATTAATAAACTGGAATGATCAGAATTAATGGTCAGTACTAGTGGTCAGTATTAATATATGGGAATGGGTCCAGTGGGCCAAGTAGTATATTATTATTCTATTTTTTTCTGGTATGTTTCCTTTTTTAAAAACCAGTTTTATTGAGCTATAACTCACATATCACAGAGCTTGTCCATTTCAAGTGTACGACTTGGTGGATTTTTAAATTATATTGACAATATAAATTACATGCAACCATCCCCAAGTCAATTTTAGAAATTCTTGTCAACTCAAAAGAAACTTTGTACCCTTTAACTATCACCCCTACTTTTCATCCACTCCCTTCTACCCCAAGCAGCCAACCATCTATTTTCTTTCTCTGTAGATTTCGTTACTCTGGATTTTCCTATGAATGAAATAACATCGTATGTAAGCTTTGGGGACTGGCTTCTTTCCCTTAGCGTGTTTTCACTGTTCATCCAAGCAGTGGCATTTATCAGCACTTTATTCCTTGATAGTTGAAAAATATTCTACTGTATACAGATACCATATTTTGTTTATCCATTTGTCTGTGGCTAGACATTTGGGTTGTTTCTCCCTTTTGGCACTGAGGGATAATGCTGCTAAGAGCATACGCGTGCAAGATTCTGTGTGGATATGTTTTCATTTCTCTTAGGAAAATATTTCAGGCTTCGTTGACACGCTGTCTTGGACACCCCCCCCCCTCAATTCTGCCACTGCTGCAGGAAAGCAGCCACAGGCAATATTATAAATGAATGAACCTGTTTGTGTTCCAGTAAACGATTTACCCAAATGGACAATGGGCCAGATTCGGACCATGGACCGCAATTGGCCAGTGACTGAGTCAGAGTCTCATGATGCTGTGATTTGGCCTGGGCTATTTGAATTCAGTGTGCTAGGCTTTCCACGGACCCTAAATAGGTCAATGCCCTTCCCTTTGGGGAATGTTTATTTTCACGTTTCTTTGATAATTTCTTTCCTGGTCCCTTATGTGTTTGCTTTTTGTGGAACTCCTGTTAATTAGTAAATCTTCGGGATCAACCATCTATGGTTTTTTTTTTTTTTAAGATTTTATTTATTTATTTGACAGAGCGAGATCACAAGTAGGCAGAGAGGCAGGCAGAGAGAGAGAGAGAGGAGGAAGCAGGCTCCCCGCCAAGCAGAGAGCCTGATGTGGGGCTTGATCCCAGGACCCTGAGATCATGACCTGAGCCAAAGGCAGAAGCTTAACCCACTGAGCCACCCAGGCGCCCATGTTTTAAAACCTTTTCTCTCGTCTTTATTGTTACTTTTTCTTATACTTGCTTTTTTTTTTTTAAGATTTTATTTATTTAGTACACAGAGAGAGAGAGAGTGCATGCACAAGCAGGGGGAGGGCAGAGGGAGAGGAAGAAGCAGGCTCCTCGCTGAGCAGGGAGCCCAATGTGGGGCTCCATCCCAGGATCCTGGGATTGGGACCTGAGCCAAAGGCGGACACTTAAGCAACTGAGCCACCCAGGTGCCCTCTTTTTTTTACACTTTCTAAGAATTTTCTCAATTTTATTTTTCAACGGAATTGTGATTTAGGTAATTTCAACTGGTATTTGTAGTTATAGCCGAAACTTCACCCCCAGCCTTCTTGCTGCACCAGTTGCCTCCAAGTTTGAAGCCTTTCTGGAGTTTCACAGCCCGCGCAGTCTTCCTTCTCATCACTGTCTCCCTTTGCAAGCACAATTCTGTTAAGTCGGTAACAATTCTTCTATCCATTTCCCATATCCCAAAAACCTATTGGCATCTTTTGTCTGCTGTTGACGCCTTTCCAGTTCTCTCGTCATCTTTATTTATTGTTATATTAGCAGACATTTGGGAGGGAAGAGAGAAAAATATGGTGTTCCATCTACCGTGTTTAACTCAAAGTTAGCACTATTTTTCCTCTTTCGTTACGTCTATTTTCCTGTCCCGATTCATCTCTGAACCCCAGTAGAGCTCATTTTGGTCATTGTGCCCACTTTTTAAAGACTCCTGCATTTTCCCAGGGTACGTAAAACTTTGGTCAGTTTTGCAGAAAAGATCATGGACCAGAGTTCTAAAGAGGCAGGTACTAGTTCCAGATTTACTGAGTGCGTGTGTAACTAGGAGTCCGACTTCTTCAGGGAAGGGCATCCATGCCGCCTGCCTGCTAGTTGCGGATCCTCATCATAGGTTCTCTCTCCACTCCCATGTTTGTGTTTTAGTTTTTTCATCTTTGAACAAGTATTTATTGTCCCTTTGCTGCATAAGTGTATGTGTAATAGTCACACCTATTGGCTTACGGATCCAGCACAGAAATATTTTATTGTTTTACAAATTTTGATGTTTGAAGACAATTTTACGAGAAAACATGGAGTTAACATGCTGTAAAGATCTGGCCTTAAAATATCCCATGCGGTATTAGCGTGTGTTCTCTAGGGCGTGATTGGTCTTGGACTCTCTTGAGGCAGAGCACGGTGACAAGGTGTAACAAAGAGCGAAATCGTGTTCAGTAGTTAGTAATAGCCTAATGGTTTTAATATTTGATTTTATACTGGGATGAACTCTAGAACATGATGCATTTTTGACGGGTGGATAGAAAGGGTCGTGCTGGAGCTACTTGTTTTCAGCTCTGCTCGTGACTATGGGCTCATATAGCCAGAAGACTCAGGGATTCTTCAGTATTATGTATGGGTCTCAAACTTCATCGTGCATTGGTCAGTTGGGCTGTTATCGTTCAATTCCAAAGGTCCCCAAAGTCTAGAGCCAAGAAGCTAAAAAGTCAGGAAGCTCTAACTGCAGATTCCTGGGCCTCACTCTCAGATTCGCATTCAGTGGGAAAAGGATAGGTCCTAGGAGTCTGCATTTGTGGGGGACCCTGTCCCCATCATGCACATACCCACAGAGGATTCGCACATAATTAGGCCAGAGACTATATTTTGGGAAACACCGATTCGATCTCTCTTATTTATGGATGCGAGAAATAAGCTCCTAGGAAGTGGAACTACATGTCCCGGGTTGTTAGTGGGAGAGGAGGGAGTGGACCCACCCGTGTCCTAACTCTGTTCGGTGATTTTTCCCGCCAGAGCAAATGCTGCTCTTTTAGTGTCTAGTTACATCATGAACTAAAGATATGAACCACCAGCTTAAAGTGTCTTTATTTGTAGTAACCTCAGTTTTTTATAAATGGTTTTCAGATGTTTGGGAGTAGCTGCAGGTCTCAGTCACTCTGCCCGCAGCGAGGAATGATGGGGAGTGCAGGGGTGGGGGAACCCTCCGTCCTTACCCCCCCCACGGAACCTGCTGGAGCCTGGCTCCTGTGTATTTTCTCCTCGAGTCATCATGCCCTTGGAAGATTAACAGATACTTATTTAGAAAATCGGCCGCAGGGGCGCCTGGGTGGCTCAGTGGGTTAAGCCGCTGCCTTCGGCTCAGGTCATGATCCCAGGTCCTGGGTTCAAGCCCCACGTCGGGCTTTCTGCTCAGCGGGGAGCCTGCTTCCTCCTCTCTCTCTCTGCCTGCCTCTCTGCCTACTTGTGATTTCTCTCTGTCAAATAAATAAATAAAATCTTAAAAAAAAAAAAACAGTAAAAAAAAAAAAAAAGAAAATCGGCCGCAGCCTCCAGGAACTTGACACTTGGTGAAAGGGAGAGGACGTGCCGCTGCACACCTTCTCTACCCAAGTGTGATGCAGCAACTGTTGCTCCGTTATTGGTTGGAGGAGAGGAAGGAAATGTTTCATGGGCCCCCTGTTTACGATGTGCTCCCCATCTCTATCACCAGCCAGCCAAACAAAATATACACAGGCTATCCACTGAGTCATGCGTAGGCTCTGATGTGGTACACGTGTAGAAAAGAAGGAAGTTTTCCTTACTGCGAACAGTCTGTCAGACATCTTGTACATTTCAGGAAGCGTGCTAATTGTGTATTTTCTTTTCGAAATCAGTTACAGAGAAATGAAGTTTTGTTTTGTTTTACTATTAAAGAACATTTGTTAATATAATCTGAAATTCAGATTCTTGCTCCTTAGAAAACTCCCTTTCGTCCACATGGGGCAGATTATGCCCAGGTAACAAACCACCCCCAGATCATAGTGACTTCACACAAGAAAGGTGTCTTTCCCCATCAGCCCGCCTCTTCAGCTTGGGTTGTCAGGAGGGGTTGGCTCACCGTGGGTGCCGTGTCCACACAGACAGCAGCTCCGCCTGACCCCGCTGGCTTCTGGAGCAGCCAGGGCAGGGAAAGGATAGCGTTGCTTTGCTTTCTACTGGCCATTAAATGCTTCTCCTCAGAGTGACACATGTCACCTCTGCTCCCCTGGTGTTGGCCAAACCAAATTCAAGAGGGTTGAAAAGGTAATGTGGCCATGAACCGAGACTTGGGGAGTTCCAAGCTGCCTAGGTGTTTGTTTTCTGACTGGATGTATATATGTGAACAGAAGTTCTCTGAAATTACTGCAAAAACACTTAAAATTTCTTTAACTTATTCATTAAAATTAAAAAAAATTTTAAAGCATAAAATGTAACAAATTTACCCTTGTAACCATTTTTAAGTCTAGGGTTCAGCAGTGTTAAATGCATTCACATCGTTAGGCAACCAATCTCCAGAACTCTTCATCTTGCCCAAGTAGCTCTATACCCACTATATAAGAACTCGTTTCCCATTCTCCTCACCCCGTCACCCCTGCCCATTCTGTTTTCTGTCTCTGTGAATTATACTGCTCTCCATACCTTCTACAGGTGGGATCATAACAGGATCTCTCTTTTAGTGATTGGCATATTTCTCTTAGTGGGATGTCCTCAAGGCTCATCCATGTTGTAGCAGGTGTTGGAATGTCCTTTTTAGGCTGTATAATAAGCCATTTTATGAAGTAGCACATTTTGTTTATCCATTCATCTATCAGTGGACACTTGGGTTGCTTCCACATTTGGCCCTTGTGAACGGTGCCACTATGAACATTGGTGTTCTGTTTTGTTTCGAGTGTGCTTCTTTTTCTCCATCAATCAGAAGTGACGTCTTCTTCAGACCTCCAGTCTCCTCTTCACACCCAGGGGACAGTTATTTCAATTTAGACTAAATGCTCCCTTTTGAGACTTCTGCCAGTGGTTACAACAAAAGCTGAGCAAAACTTTGACTTCCCCCTACATGTTCTCCTGAATCGACAGAGTTAAGATTCTTGTGTTTTCTAACCTGCAGATCTTGACAGTCTTCAGAATAGTGACAGCAGAAGGCTAGGACATTATTTTTTCCCTAAAAATCTAGGAGCATGGCAAAAAGTTACATTTTCTTCCTTTTTGTTCATCTGACTCAAATATCATGTAAAAGGGTGGTCAAATATGAATCAGTATGTAAAATGCAGCCAGGCAAATTAATTGCACGGACAGCGTAGATATGTGTGGGACAGTGTAGAGTTTGGGGAACGGTGCTGAAGGAAGTAGAACAGGATTCAGACTTTGCTGCTTGCTAATTGCATGATTCTCAACACACAAGGTACAGAGCCTTTCTGAGTTTCATTTTTCCTTTTGAATCTACAATGAAGAGCTTGGATTATATGATCTTAGTGCGTTAATATCAATTAACCGTAACTTCTAAAATGACCAACGGTTTCCAGACTTTTCTAATGTGAACTTTTAGCACAAAAATATTAATAATTCTGACAGGGCTTTTAGAAATGAACATCAGGTTGTGGCACTCCCCTGCCTAACACCTTCAGTGGATTCCCATTGGCTTTAGACCTGTGTTTCTGAGACTGTTGTTTATTATTGCCTCCTTTTTTAGACATTTTAAGATACTTCCTCTTAATCCCCTGCGATCCCCATGAAATTTTAATGCCACAAATGAATAATCTATTTACATGTGCTGTGGCCTTTGAATGGACTCACTGTATTATCTTCAAACCATTACTATGGGGAGGTGTCCTCTTTTCCCCCATCCAAGAACCCAGTTTTTCGTCTGTTTGGGGGTACTATCACCCCCATTGAGAATACATGCTTTATTTTTTAAAAGATATTATTTATTTGAGAGAACAAATAGTGGGGATGGGCTGTCTAGGGAGAGAGAGAGAGAGAGAGAAGCAGGCTCCCCGCTGAGCAGGGATCCTGATGCTAGACTCAATCCCAGGACCCCGGGATCCTGACCTGAGCCGAAGGCAGTTGCTTAACTGACTGAGTCACCCAGGTGCCCCACTTTCTTTATTTTTAATTAATTAGTTTACTCTTATCCATCTGTTCTCCAGCTTACATGTGCCATCCCCAAGAAGTCCCTCCATTCCCCCCCACCCCAGTCTCTTAAGTCTCTTCTGTGACTCTCTCACAATGCTCTGTTTGCTTCAAGCACTTGGGGTTGCAATGATGTACTTCTTTGTATTTTTAGGGTATGTCTGCTGTCCCAATATTCTATAAGCTTGAGGCCACGGACTATCTTACTTCCCTTTGTATATGTCACATCTAGCTCAGCGTCTGGAATTGTTGAAAATTTAATTGTTTTTCAAGCAAATATATAGCCAGGAAAAAAACCACCTCTGAACTGGGTATTGCTTTTTAAATGAATCTATACCCTGCTGTTAAGTGTCCTTCCCAAAATGAAAACTAAATTGAATGTATACCATTGTGAATCCCAGCAGCACCTATGTATGTGTATTAGTTAAAGAAACATTCGCTCCTGTAATAGTAAAATCCTGAAATCTCAGAGTTGTGACAGAATAGTGCTTTGTTGTTGATGTTCACAATAAAGTCCAATTGGCAGAGCTGAAAGGGGGCTGGGGGGTCTGCTGCCTGAAGTTATTCAGGGTCTGGTCTGATGCAGGCTGTGCTGTCTTTAATGTCTGGGTTCCAAGGTCACCCTGACACCTGTGTCTGGGTGACCAAGGGGGAAGAGGATGTTGAGAACTGCATGGGAGGTTTTCTTGGGGGTAATCTTAGGAGTGGAATGAGTTTCTCCTGCCCACATACATTTTTTGCGTTCCTGATGAGACTCAAATCTCCAGTAGGGTCCCAATCCCTATGATCCCACCAAAGAATCCAGTCAGTCACATGGCTAGCCAGGGAGGCTGGGGGGACAGTTGTGAACTTGGGAGGTAACACAAGCTGGCCTTTGCCAAAATGCCCTTGGAAAGTCACATAGATCTGGGCAAGTGCGTAGTTGGTGTCTTGTTGTATGCGGCTCTGCAAATCATTGTCCGTAACTTACTGCTCTTGGCGTCCAAGACCCAGAGAATGGGAATCACTAAAACTAGGAGTATGTGAGTTTTATTTTAGGAGAAGTTTTTGGTCCCACATTTTCAAAATTATAAGGTGAGATATGATGGACTTGGGGTAGGGAAGGGGGAAAATCAGCTGTGGGTTAGGAAGGCACTATAGACCTTCAACAGAACAAAATTTACTGCTATACAACAATGAACTTCCCAGGCTCTCTTGCACAGCTGTGTTCCTGATCGTGCTGATTAGCATCTTGTCAGCTGAATGTCAGCCCAGGTGGGGTTCTAGCGGGCGGCTGGCAGCATTGTCCTTCATCAAAGGGAGCCTTTTTACCAGTGGACTGTGTTCAGTTCCTCAACCACCTGATAAGTCTTATTCTTTTGATGAACTACAAATAAAAACAAGTTCTCCATTCCATGGGGGCTGATCAAATAGTGTCTGTTTAAAGTAAAAAAAAAAAAAAAAAAAAGGCATATTGCATGTCTGGTTCCTAAGACTACAAGGCAATTGTAATTGATCTATGAAATCGTGATACTGTACTTTAATCTGGGCCAGAGGTTACTGGGCTGTCCTTCGGGTTTACAATTCTTCCCCACGCCATGCAATGGGAGCAGAAATACGAGCCTGGGCATTTCTTTGGCGCACAGTTTGTGAGCTTGTCCCAACTTCTGTCCCTGGCAGAAAGAAAGAAAGAAAAAAAAAAAAAGAATGAATGGATTCAGAGCGCGGTTGGTTAGGTGGGCTGCCATGTTCCTTCTGCTGGATCATATTGTGGGGCTGTGGAGGCTTTGCCCTTTTCTTTCCCTTCTGTCACTCATCTAACTCCACAATCTAGTTCTTCCTTTAAAAAAGTTGGGAGGAGAAGCAGCTTTTGGAGGACAACTCTCACCTCCAAATAGAAGAACGTTTACATTGTAAAATTCTAAGATTTCAAGCAAGTTACTTGGCAAACTGGATGTTTTTTAACACGAATAAACATTTTCTACCTCTTGCTTCTTTCAGTTCTTTTGTTTTTCCTTTTACATCTGGTGCAGGTTCAGATCAATATTGTTCTGCTTGTTTTTTCTTCCTTCCTCCCTCCCCCCCCCTTTTTTTAAGAGATTGTATGAGAGAGCGCGCGAGTGTGAGCGAGTACATTCCTGCGTGAGAGAGCAGGGGCAGGGGCAGAGGGAGAGGGAGAGAGAGAGAATCCCAAGCAGCCTCCATGCCCAGTGAGAGCTTGAGGCAGGACTTGATCCCACGACCCGAGATCATGACCTGAGCCAAAATCAAGAGTCAGACGCTTAGCCAACTGAGCCATCCCAGCACCCCTGTTGTCCTGCTTTCTATGTTTCAGATGAAGCTGGAAAGTGTTTGGCATTATCAGAAAGCTGGGGCAGTTGTGAACATGACCACCGAAGCAGGCTGGTGAGGTCACATGGGCATCATTGCTGCTGCCTCAGTAGGATTAGGTCTCTGCTGGCATTCCAGCCAGAACCAGAGCTGGACAGGGGGCCTCCCCAACCCAAGGACTCCCAGCTTGGTAAAACTTGACCGAGCTGCTGACGTGCAGCAAGTTGGCGGGTTCCCCCTCTCCTCCTGGGTGTTACCACAAACGATCTCCTACACGGCAAGACAGCCGTGTAGACGCTGGGCGGAAGTGGCTCTGAGGGGTCCCTGCAGCGGCAGGAGTATTAGGGTTACATCTCATCTGACTCTGCCTGCGACGAGTTTGAAGTGTCCCTGTGTTTGGGAACAGGCCATTCCCTGCTGGGTTTTGTTCTAGGTCATCCCGCGGGTAGAAGATGACTGCTCAGAGGAATGCTTATGAAGTGGGAGTTCAGGAGTCTGTCAGCCACCCATGAGCTCCAGCAGTTCTCTCTGCCTGCAGCCGGACTCGATTATGTCTTAGCTGCCACTGTTAATGAGGCAGAAGCGGCATCCGCCAGGAGCTGGGCTGGCACGCCCAGGGCGGTCCGCCACCTTCCCATCACTTGTGGCAAAGAGGGTCTAGCATGCAGAGCAGATAACCCTGAATATTGGGCATGTGGTTCTTTGAAGCTGTTTTTGAGGAGGAGATAGAAAATGATTGCATTTGACATTGAGTGACTTGCCAGTTACAGTGTATACCTCTCAAGGGTTTTTTTGTGTGTCTTGGTGGTGCTTGTTTCAGTTAGAAGGTTTTCTTAGGGGTGAGCCTGGCTTTGGTGGAAGTTGTCTCAACTCCACCAAGGCTTGGAAGAGTTGTTGCTTGGAAATTGAAAGTCGCCTCCTATGTCAAGTCATTAGTTTCTTGGGTGGCTTCTGAAGCTGAGACTTGGGGACAGATGATACTAAATTATTTCATTCATTTTGTAAGTCTGTTCTGGGTTTGGTGGGTTCCCTTCCGTGCAGGCTATTCCTGAAAATGCTTGCATTTTGAATACACTGATCAAAGTAACCGGGTTATTGACTACTCTCTGTGTTGTATTTTTTTTTTTTTTTTTGGAAATAAATCTAAAGTGCAAGCTTTTTGGAATTTTTCAGGAATCCACAATCGGGATAACCCCTCTTATATTGTGACCTGACATAGGATCTTCTTTCCACATTTCAAGACATACTTCTTCAAGGGACTTCTTTTCTGGATTTGATTGACTTCCCTCCCCACCCCCACACACATCAAACTAGATTGTTAAAACCTTCAAGAAAAGAACCAAGTTCTATGCATCTTGGATTTTCCCAAAGTGCCCAACCTAACATCAAGCCTGGCAGACACTTGGTGGATTAAGTTGTCCGTGGTTTTTTGGCTGCTATGATCAAAGACCACAAACTAAGTTGCTTAGAAAAAATAAGAACTATATTTTCTCACAGTTTTGGAGGCAAGGAACCCCAAATCAGGGAGCCAGCAGGCCATGTTCCCTCCAGAGACACGGGGTGGTGGTGGGGACGGGTCATCTGTTCCTTGCTGCCTTTGGCTTCTGCTGGTTGCTGGCCTTCCATGGTATTCTTTGGTTTGTGGCTGCATCGCTGTAGAACATGCCTCTGTCTTTACATCATTTCCTTTGCGTGTGTCAAACTTGCTCTCCGCCTCTCTCTTGTGATTGCATGATCTTCTCATCTCAGAAACTTTAACCTAATTGCGAATCTACAAAGACTTTCCCCCCACCACTGGGCACGATATATCTTTGGGAGCCATTGTTGGGCTACCACAGCCGTGGATGGTTTCTGCATATTCTTGTGGCCAGTTGTTGGATCTTCATCTAAAGCACTTAACCTCAAGGATATTTGCTTCTGTGTGATTTTTGATGGACAGTTTGCCTCAAGTCATTTCTGTTTTCATATGATCTTGTTCTTTATTCTTTTGTTTTTAAGATATTTACAGTGAAAATTTCTTTCCCTGCAGTAGGAATGCTTTGGCCTTGGCTGTGACTGAGGACAAGGCATTGTAGCCATCACAATTATAACTACGGAAAAGCTGGGTGTGGTGTCCAGAGGAGGCTTACTGTGCCTTTGGTGGTTAGATGGACCAAAGTCTTGCCATTAACAATACATTTAATTTCTCTATCATCTCAGTGTCACTCACTTTAGTTTCTAAGTTTTATTCCCGTCTTTTGAATTTGCTTCCTCTAGAATGCCCAACCCCATAATTCTTCAACTCCTATCACCTTTTCGTTATACCTCACTCATCTTTTTTCCCTCCTGGGCCAACTTTAATGCCTCGGCCCATGATCATAACCACTCCTTCACTTTCTTTCTCTTCTCTTTGCTGTTCTACTTGACTAAACCTTCATCCAAGGTCATTATTCCTATGCAGCTGGGTGGGATCGCTTCAAGTGACCAGTAGTTATACTGTATTTCCCTTGTCTGTCTGCTCTTCCTCTCCCTCAGATGAACATTTTGTTCTTTTGTCTCATCAAACCTCTCACACTTTCTTCCTTATCCCCACTCATACCTTCTTTAATTGGGAAAATACAAGCCATCAGAAGAAAACATCTACATTTCCCCACCTACCTGCATCCAGTTAACAGCACTTCTCTTCAGCTATAAGGGGTAAATCACCCATTCTCCTAACAAAGGCTGGTCTTCCCACTTGGCATTCCAGATCTCACCAGATCTCTCCAGATCTCATTTGCCTATTCAGAGATGTTGCTCTAATTTTTCTCTTTCCTGCATTCTATTTCTTTTGTTTTTCCTCCTCCTTCTTTCTTTTTTCTTTTCTTATATGCTAGACTTTTCCCACTAGTCCACAAATATCCTATTACTTCCGCCATGTTTTAAAGCTTTCTCTTGTGACTACTTGTACCTTTATTTACCACTCCTTTCCTCCACTTTCTTATACATTAAAACTTTGAAAGAGTTGTCTATATTTGCTGTAAGATCTCTTAACTACATTGGTCAACGTTTCATGCCATCACTTCTCTGAAATTGTTTTTTATAAAGGCATCAGTAGTCTTCACTCCAAATCCAGTGGACATTTCTTAGTCCTCATTTTACTTACTCAGCACCTTAACATCAACGGTCATCTCCCTTTTCCCAAGAAGACATTTATCAGTTGGCCTCCAGATGAGCTCACTCTCCTTTTTTTCTTCTTATGGGTTTGCTCTGCTTCTGTCTCCCTGCTTCTCAAGAATCAGTTCTTGAACTCTTTTTTTTTTTTTAAACACATTCACTTCTTGGTAATCTCACTCAGTATCATGGCCTTTTGTAGCCATGTAGATTTGTAGCAGTAGCCTAGAACCACCCTGAACTTCACCCTCCCATATTCACCACCTTCTTAGCGCTCCTACCTGGATACGTAATAGGCATCTCAAACATAACATGTAAAACATAGCTCCTGATCCCTCCCACTCCACAAAAACAAAAACAAAAAGACAAACCCATAATAAAGCAAAACTTGCTGCTTCTCCCATAGACCACCCTCCCCCTCGTCTTATTGGAAGCTGACACATATCTTTTTTTTTTTTAAGATTTTATTGATTTATTTATTTGACAGACAGAGATCACAAGTAGGCAGAGAGGCAGGCAGAGAGAGAGGAGGAAGCAGGTGCTCTACCCAGCAGAGAGCCCAATGCAGGGCTTGATCCCAGGACCCTGGGATCATGACCTGAGCCCAAGACAGAGGCTTTAACCCACTGAGTCACCCAGGTGCCCCAAGCTAACACATTTCTATCATTTTCTCTGATTCAAAACACTGGGGTTGTTCTTGACTCTGTTATTTCTGTTGTGCTGCTCACTCACTAGCCATGCTCTGAGCTCCTCCTTCTGTAAGTGCAGAAGAAAGTCCCTTCTTAAGTCTTTGATGTCACCATCTTGGTTCAGCTGATGTACTGTTTGGCTGGATTACTGGGAAAGTGCCACCCACCAGGTCTCAGCTTCTGCTGTTACCTGCTTTAGTGTCCTCCCAGTGAGCCTGTTGGGACATGTCACATACTCCTACATACTCCACTTACTACCTTCCAGTACCCTCCCGTCTCCCTGAGAGCAAGCACTGAAGCTTTAAAATGGGTTATAGTGCCCTCTAAATGTGGCCACCTCTCTGATCTCCCATCACACCGGTCTCCCCCTTCCTTACTGTGCTCTGGCCACATTGATCTTCAGGCTGATCTTCAACACACCACGCATATGCTACCTCAAGGCTTTGTGTTTCATATTTACCTGTTTAGAAAAATAACATAAAAACAATGTCTTTGTGCTCATTTTTACTTCCCAAATTTGGAAACCTATATGAGCATCATGTGCTTTTTCTAAGCATATTTCCTTGCTTTTTGCTAAATAAAAATATTTCCATGTCAAATGAATTTACATTTGAGACTCTTGTGCTTTGTGTCATTTTCACAGACCTCCCTTCTCTTTGCAACAAAATAGTTGAAATGCTCATTGTCTTGTGCATTTTTGAGAATCACTGCGTCTCACTTCTTAATTATCATTCTTTTATCTTTAACTCTTGGGGGTATAGTCAATACTCATTGGCACCATAGACCTAGCAGAAGAAGATAGAAGGCCCCCCTAACAGTAGATGTCCACAGATGACAAGGGACATGTTAATGTCCAAGTCTTCTCTCATCCAGAGCCTTTGAGGGAAAGCACACAGGTTGGGTGCTGGGTCACCCACACAACTGGCAGCGTGACCTCAGGCAAACCCCATCACCTGTTTGAGTCTTCGCTTCCCCGGGGTAAAGAGTAAGGGGTTGAACCAGAGGGGTTGATCTCAGGCTTTTTTCAGCCCTAACAATCTGTGAATGTGGGCAGTAGTACGACTCGGGGTCATACATCCCGGCTCAGTTATATTGAGGTCTCTCCCCTTTCCTACCCGCTCTTGACCAGCTTTCAGATTAAAATTTTCCACCAAACAGGAACACCAGAGGCAAAGGACTTCCAGGCAGGTACCACCCCTGCTCACCGCCAAACATCTCACCAACCCAACCACTGCCTTCATGGATGGACTCTTGTGTGAAATTGGCCAGCTTGCGTCCCCCTCTACAAATAAACCTTAAAGTACTCCCTCGAAAAGCAAGGAGCTGCCAGTGGTACTGGCAGTGTTTTATAATTATTTTTTGATGTTTTCCATGTGACTTGTGGTCTAAGGGCAGTGTGTTTGGCTGGGCTGTCTCGATGGTTTTCCCATGGTCATGGCTTGCACCTGCTGGCCGTGCAGGAAACTGTGGTAGGAGAGCTCCTGGTTCCTTCAGCCCTCTCCTAGCCTTGGGACATGCTGACTTCCGTCTCTGCAGCTGTAACCATGGCCAGCCTGTCTGTCATTATTTGTGTGTCACACGTGGCTGCTGCTAAGGAGGGGCTCGGACTACTCAGCTCAGACAACCTGAATCAAGCCTTGGAAAGCATTTTCCCTGAAATGATGTTGTAGATAGTGGTAAAGGGTGACCAGAAAAGCACATTGCGGTGATCTGGGCTCTCGGTTGGCCTTACCTTTAATACTCGCAGGCGCCCTTCTAGGAGGGGATTTAGATCCATGTTAGGAATAATGAACGTGATCTAGGTATTAATTAACAAGCAGTAAAAGGTTGAGCTAAATTAGGACTCAGACCGTTCTGACTTCATAGTGCATCTCTGTACTACTCTACCCTGCCTCTTAAATGCAGTCAGTGCTAGACTTCGATCCTTTACAGTTAATTAGATTTTAATGGGTTGACCAGGAGTCCAGATCTTTTATTGTGTATCAATTATTTTATGGGGGGGGATGGAGAAGAATTCTTATTTTTAAACAAATTTAGAAGCTTCAGTAATACTAATCCTTTGTAGGTTGGGGGGAATTGTTTCATTTGTTGATTTAAGTTCCATTGTTTGATCATTACTGAAGTACCTCCTCTAATAAAAAATGAAGACATTTGAGGTTAGTTGAGCATTGGCCTACTAAAATTGTTGGCTGTATTATTTTCTGCATCTCTTTCTTGATTATGATTAAAAAAAAAAGAACCCTACCAACAAAACCACAGAATTAGAAATTAGGAGGAGGGGGAGACTCTAATGCTTTCTTTTAAAACACATGGATCTCGAGGTTTGAGTAACAGTGATGGTGTTTTTACAATTCCTATCTGTTTAATTGTGACGAGGTACACCTGCTTGCTTTTAAGAAGAGAAGTAATACAAGTTTAAGGAGGGAGGAAAGTGACGTGGACACCCGATAACTCTTCTCCAGTGATATCCTGATGAGTTAAGCATAAATGAATCAGAAACAGATGGATTTTTTCCCCCCTTAAAACACACATGGGTTTAAAAACCAAGGGAAAATATGCCTGGAAAAAAATGTTCTTTGTTCAAGCCCAAATGTTTGAGATATAATTTAAGATTTTCATAGTTCCAGCAAGTAGTCGTGTGTACTCATCTCTAATTTAGATGGGGTGTGTGCCCAAGTTGAGCATTTCAACTATTCTGTGGAGCTGCCGTCAGGGAGGCGTAACGGTCCTGTAAAATGACATAAGGCACAAGGGCCTTATGTGCAAACTCGTTTCACATGGCTTCTTGGGTATTGAGTAACATGAACTTCATGTAATCTGATTCCTGAAAATTTCATAAGGTTTACCTCAATCTTTGTGTGTGAAAGTGGAAACAGTTTCAAAGGGCGATCTCCAGGTGCTGTGCTTGGCATCTCTACTCTCCATCCTCCTGCCCAGGGTGGAGTGTCATCTCCATGACCTTGTGCTCAACTGATTCCTTTGGTCATTGTTTCAGGTTTGATTGAAGCCAGTATCCCCTATTATTTGTTCTAGCTGCAGGTGTTCCTAAGGACGTGGACTTAATTTTGACTTTACCCTAAACTGGCAAACTTCTGGAAGGTGTCGGCTGGATATCGGGAAATCCCCCTGACCAGCAAGAGCTGAGTTCTAGAAGAGATCACCCAGTCACCTCCCTTTGATCAGGTCCTTCACGGTTGACTGGAGTACTTTATTGTGGGATCTCTGAGGAGTTGGGGTAATGTTGACTTTTGCAAGCACAGTTTTCCAAATGAGGAAGCTATTTATCTCAAAGGGGTGCACTGCTTTCTCCTGATATTTCTGACTGGGTATACTGCCCCCCCCCCCCGTCTTAAGTCAGACATGGAGAAGACCCAATTTTTGGCAAATAATTAAACAGCTTTTCTGCTTAGTGCCTCTGTTCCTGTTCGGAGGGAAAATATCCCTCCTTACACTTATACTTGCTCCACACTGAACTCTTACCACATCTTCCCTTTTCTTTCTCACAGAAGCTCACTAATTTTTTTTTTTTAACTGGTATAGTCACCATCTGCTTTCCAAGTTCTTTTTAGTTTCTGGTTCTTTTTAAGCCAATCTCTTCTTGGGTTCCCATTCATGTCTCACTCGTGAATTATGTTCTTTGCCATCTTCAAGGTCTAAAATACCTTTTCACTTCATCAGTGCCTTCATCTCATTCAAAAATCTTCAAGATCTCTTTAAGAATAATGTATACTTGGCTCGTAACAATGATGCATGACTACTGATACATAAAATTCCACCTCAGGGGAAGCTGTGGTTCACTTAAAGACAGAGTGGTTCTAATGACCATAATGAATCTGACTGAGACTTCAATTTTTTCAGTTGGTGTTTAATGTTCTACATCATTCATTCATTCACTTACTTAAAGTCCATATGTTGAACCTACACCATATTCTCCTTAGGCACTGGAGATACAAATACGACTAACATGTTACTTGGAAAGCACATAAACAGAGGAAGACAGGCATGTATAAGTTACAGTATATTCGACTGTATATACTTTGGTGATTGATTGATTGATTGATTGATTTTACGGAGTCCTGTAGGCACTCCAGGACTGTGGCACTCCCACACTTGAACTGAAAATCAGTTCAAGAAAGGGATGGTGTGATGGATAAAGGGACATCAGACTTGAGTCTTCCTGGCCGAGTGGAAGAATGGTTGGAACAGGGGTATCGCTAGAGAATAGCATTGCAGGGGTGTGAAAAAGAATTGTGAGGTGGGGGTGGGGGGCAGGAATGAAGCAGTAAGCATAGTTAAAAATGTAGACTGTGGTGGGACCCATCACAGGACATAAGGCGGGCTGGCAGATTAGGCCAGATTTGTGAAAAATCTTTGCACATTGATAGGGAGTTTGATGTTAACCCAGAGTTCTTGGATGTTGTTCCCTGCTTATGTGTGTGTGTTTCAGCATAATGAAATGATCTAATTTGTTTTTAAGATTTAGCCCTTAGGCCATTGTTAGACCATTGTGGAGGAAGGATTTGGGAAGAGAAAAGATCAACTGGGGAGATGAACTGGCTTAAGTATTCCAAAGACTTGGTTGGGAGAAAATGGTGGCTTGAGCAGGGGCTGTGGCAGTCGGATGGGAAAGAAGGACAAACTCGTTGGATAGAATCTGGTAGCAGACTGAATTCAGGGCCAGATAGAGTGAAAGAAGCAGCTGCTGACTCTGACATCACCACTTGGATGGATGACAGCGCAGTGTGGGGAGAGAGTTCTTCCTGTGTTCCTGTTTGGGGTGGGTAGATAAAGGTGTTAGATTGTCAAATTGGAATTGGCTGGGCAGCATCCAAGTAAAGCTGCCTGGTAGGCACTTGGAGACGCAAGATGGGTGTGCGAAAGGGTGGGGGGCGCTAGAACTAGTAACCTGCCATGTCTTTAGATTTCTGTGGCCTGCACAGTGACTATGAAGTCAACTTCATAGATGCAGTTGACCACGAACCACATTGGGTTTAGGGGCCCCAGCTCCCTTCCCCCAGAGTCAAAAATCCACATAGAACTTTTGACCCTCCCAAAACTCAATTACTGATTGCCTACTGTTGACTGAAAGCCTTACAAAAATAGTTGATACCCACATATTTTGTATGCTATATGTATTCTCTACTGTATTCTTACAATAAATTAAGCTAGCAAAAGTGATGGAGGACATTGCAAGAGAAAATGCGTTTACAGCACTTCACTGTATTTGTGTGTGTGTGTGTATACATACATACACACACACACATGCATACATATATCTGTGTATATGGCCCCACAGTACCTCAACCTTGTGTTGTTCACGGCTCACGTGGACACTTGAAGTTCTCTGGGACAGCACTGCTAATGCTTACTGACTCTTTGCTCTTAGCGATTTTCACATTTTCTTGACCAGTTGTTCCATTATTCTCTCCTCTGTGGCTCTAGATTTTGATGTTGGTTCCTTTTTTTAAAAAAAAGTTATTATTTTTGGCTTCAGCTTCAGACCTTTTGGAGTGATAACAATTGTATTTCTTTATTCCATTTTCAAGTTGCAGTTCTTGGGCTAACTGTGTCTTTGTATCATAAAAGAAAGAAGCCAAGAGTATTTCTCTTGGCTTCGACATTACAGGCAGGTGATTTCACAGCTGTTGTCTCTTGGAAATATTCCCATTCTTCTCCTCATTTCATTGGGCAAACTGGAAACCCTCGAAGTCTGTGATTCTCAATTTGTAGTTATAGAAATTTATGGTTTGATTTCCAACCAAAACGGCCAGAGTGGTAGTTAGAAAGCATTACATAAAGAGGCTTCAAACATTACTCTAGTTTTTGAATACCTGTAATTTATTCCATACTTGAAGGGACAACTTTATATGCAATTTCATATAGAAATGTAATTTCATATAGAATCAAAAGATTTTCAAAGTTGATGGAATCTTCAACATTTATCCTATCAATGGGGAGAATATCAAACATGTCAGACTTAATTCTTCAAAGTTCCTGAGATTTCCAGATAGAGTCAGGAGTAGTATCAATAACTAGTATGTATAGTAATATGTAAATGTTTATGCTTATTTAAAATATATTGCCTGCTGATATTGTATGATTCCACCCACCTATATGAGGTATATAATAGACAAATTCTTAAAGATGGAAAAATGTAAGTTACTAAGGGTCTAGAAGAATGGAGAGTTATTGTTCAGCAGGTACCGAGTTTCTGTTTGGGATGATTGAAAAGTTCTGGAAATGAACAGTGATGATGGATGTACAATATAGTTAATATATTTAATGAGACTGTGCTTTTAAAAATATTGCTTTGTTACAAGTGGCAAAAGCTTATTCCTTTTTATGGCTGAGTAATATTTCATTTTATACACACACACACATACACACATGCACCCCACAATGTAACATGGACAGATGTAGAGAGGGTATTATGCTAAGTGAAATAGGTCAGAGACAAATACCATGTGATTTTACTTATATGTGTAATCTGAAGAACAAACCATAATCAAAGAGACAAATGCCTCTTAAATACAGAGAACTAGAGGTTGCTGGGCGGGGGGAGGGTGCAGTCAGTGGTCAGGGGACTAAGTGAAATAGATGAAGGGAATTAAGAGGTATAAACTTCCAGTTATAAAATAAACAAGTCATGGAGATGAGAAGTTTAGCATAGAGAATGTAGTCAATAATATTGTAATAATGTTGTCAGGCGACAGATGGTGACTGCATTTACCATGGTGAGCACTCAGTAATGTATAGAATTGTTGAATCAGTATGTCATACACCTGCGACTAATAATTTATGTTAGTTACACTTCAGTAAAAAAAAATTGTCTTGCATTCTCTAAAGGATAAATATACATCATAAAATTGCCTACTGAGTGTAACTCAACTTACTCATCAAATTAGTATAATAATATCCCAGTTGTTGACGCTTGGAAATTATCAGTGTGGTCTTCTGTTTGGTAAATGATGTCTTCCTCCGAGCTCTGATGTGACACAGGACACTGCCTCACACTCTTCCAAGTTCCCCATTAAATCAGTGGTCAGTTAGGTGCCCGGCCCTGGTGCTTTGTTACAACTGAGCTGACTGGCTGATGTGTGCCTAGAAGCCAGTCCTTCCCACATGGCCTGGGAACAATCTGTGCTTTGACCTCCACAAAGAATGTTGCTACCAACCCAGCCACGGTAACCCCTCACACACACTGAGGCACGCACGTCCTTGTGCCACCACCTCCTAGGACATTTTGGCAGCCACTGGCAGTGACCTACATCTGGGCTGGCACCATTCAAAGGCCCATTACCTGCTGTATGGCTGACATAGTTCGGTAGCTTGTGGTCTCAGTGAAGGATTTCTTTTTACCAACTGGTATGGAAGTATTTCACCATGTTTACCACCAGGACTACCATCGGAATGTCAACTGTGTTTATTTACTACAAGGCACTTTATATAAGAGAGTTTATAAGAATAGTGTTCACTGGGGTACCTGGGTGGCTTAGTGGGTTAAAGCCTCTGCTTTCAGCTCAGGTCATGATCCTGGGGTCCTGGGATCGAGCCCTGCATCGGGCTCTCTGCTCAGCGGGGAGCCTGCTTCCTCCTTTCTGCCTGTCTCTCACCCTACTTGTGATCTCTGTCAAATAAATAAATAAAATCTTAAAAAAAAAAAAAAAGAATAGTGTTCACTGAGTAGATTATAATGGTTTATTTCTTAGGGCTTGCCATATTAAACCCGGACTTGACCTAGATGGCATGTTGAATGACGTCTTGGGTTTTGGGTAGTTCAGAGGTATTTCTATTGGTTTTGAGATGGGGTAAAAGCTCAGTCTTACCTTATCATGGGTTAATGCAGAGACTTTTTTTTTTTGCCCCCAAATAATCATTCCCTGAAGCTCATGGGAGGGTAGTGGCAGGAATGCTGTTTAAATTTTTTCATCACTTTATTTGGACATACATGCTTTTATTTTTGCCTCTTCTTTCTTTGAACCATTTCAGAAATATGAAAATGGTGTGAAAGCTCCTTAGGCTGTTCCCCAGAGACCTTCATTATGGCTCATAAATATGGATTCTCGTTTGTGTTATTTTGCATTGAACTTCACTGGTGTCCTTTAGAAAATCTGCTTCTACCACAGATAACTTTTAGGTGTGTTTATAATTCTTTGTACTGAAAGATGAGCTCGGTGTATACGTGAACAAGGAGAATGGAATGAAGTAGAATCACTAGTGTATTAACTACTTGCTCTAATCAGTTGCGACAGCCAAATCAACATGGCCCAGCTGATAACAGTTACCATTTACTGAGCCAGGTATTGTATTAGGCTTTTTACATAAATTCTTGTCAGGGTGGTTCTAAAATTTAATGTTCAAGTAGATGAACTTATGTGAGTGAAAATGGGCAGTAAATAATAAAATGGTAGACTTCTCTGAAAAACATTTATCAACAGATCAGCTTTATTATATATAAAATATTCCAAACATCTAAGAAAGAAAACTCACATTATTTTATAGTAACTTAAGAATTTTAAATTTCTTGGGGCACTTGGGTGGCTTGGTCATTAAGCGTCTGCCTTCAGCTCAGATCATGATTCCAGGGTCCCAGGATCGAGTCCCGCATTGGGATCCCTGCTCCATGGGAAGCCTGCTTCTCCCTCTCCCACTCCCCCTGCTTGTATTCCCTCTCTTTCTCTCAAATAAATAAAATATTTAAAATTTTTTAAAATTTCTTTATGTTGATTCTTTGAAGAGTAGGATGACTATCCAAGTAATATATATGCACAACTTCATCAATTACATTGACATTTCTGTCCCTAATAAAATATCTTTTGTGCTTTTCTGAAGCTTCTATTTTTAAAGCATGGTTTTTATATATAAATAGTTGCCTCCAAACTTCTTTCAATTTTCATTCTTAATAATTTCAAATGATGGTCTCCTTCAAATGTCTCTCCTTTTAGACCTTAATATTTTTCATAGAACAAATATTTTGAAAAAAAAAATTTCATTAGTTTGTGCTCCAGTACCTGATAAGTCAGAGAATATTCTGATAAATAGAATATATTCTCAATTTTATATATTTTTAGAAAGATTTTATTTATTTACTTGTCAGAGAGCATGAGCAGAGAAGCAGACAGAGGAGAAGCAGGCTCCCTACTGAACAGGGAACCCCATGTGGGACTCGACCCCAGGATGCTGGGATCATGACCTGAGCCAAAGGCAGCCACCCAGGTGTCCCACAATTTTATATTTTTTAGTAATTTATAATTATTTCAGCCTAAATGAGCTTATTTTCTTTGAGTCTGCATCTAGAAGACTTTTCTTTCACAAATATGTTTACAAAATTAAATTCACCGAATATTTTGCCACTATGATTGATTTTCTTTAATAGTTTACTAAATTTAGATGCTGTGAAATTTGAGGCCTTCCAAACTTTGTTTCATTCTAGCCAATGTAAATTTTCTAGTTAAAGATAGCATTTCTGGAATTTCTTCAAAAGATTCTTCCCACTTGTGAAGCTAATACAAAGTGCAATTAGAGAATTTCAAACTAAATCTTGTACTCTATCTGAGGAGCTGTCATTTAATTATTTCAGTTGTTTCCTTTCTTTTGTAGGAATAAATTTTAATGTCTTCTTGTTTAAAAGCTTCGCTTTTAGAATAGCAATTTGTTAAAAGCTTCAAAAACCCAACTCTTGGCATTTCATTGACACTTTGATTACTTCAGTAAGGATTTCTCATAGGTTTTTTTTTTTTTTTTTTTTTAAAGATTTTGTTTATTTATTTTGACAGAGAGAAATCACAAGCAGGCAGAGAGGCAGGCAGAGAGAGGGGAGGAAGCAGGCTCCCCGCTGAGCAGAAAGCCCGATGCGGGGCTTGAACCCAGGACCTGGGATCATGACCTGAGCCGAAGGCAGCGGCTTAACCCACTGAGCCACCCAGGTGCCCCTCTCATAGGTTTTTAGCAGAATGTGATACAATTTAGGGCATTTGTTTATAGAAATAGGTCAATACCATTGTAGGACAATAAGGGGTTGACTTAGGAAATAGTTCTGCAAGTTTTCTAGAATCTGATTAATCACTGAGAGCAAGGAGAAAAGATACACTGTTGTGCAGAAGTGTGTGTAAGCAAACTCAGACTTCCTCAGGAAAATTTTGCTCCTACCTGCTTTGACTGGGTATGTATACATAGATATAAACTATATAATTACATTGTTTATAGTTATATATATTAGTATAGTATAGTATATATATTATACTATATATATATTAAATAGTCATGTATATTAAATAGTCACAAATCTTTTGGATATGTATTTTTATATATGTAACTATAGATGTAACTATATATATGTATAGATGTGTATATACATATGTTATACACGTATACTTTATATGTGTAACTACATATATGTGTACATATATATACACATCTACATGCATGTGCATACATATAACTTAGTTAAGATAGGTAAGAATTATAAGGCACTGTCCTTGTAACACACATGCATATATACATATGTATTACACGGTATTTTGTAAATTACAGCTATTTTGATTGAATAGAACATTTTGGGCATTTTATTTTATGTTGTGTTATTTTATTTATGTTTTGAGAGAGAGCACGCGCATGAGCTGGGGGCAAGGGACAGAAGGAGAGGGAGAGAGAATCTTAAGCAGGCTCCATGATTAGCACAGAACCCAGTGGTGGGGCTTGATCTCCTGATCCTGAGATCCTGACCTGAGCCCTAATCAAGAGTCAGATGCTTAACTGACAGAACCACCCAGGTGCCGCAGGACACAATTCTAAATTATTTCAATCATACTTCTGCTCTGTATTTTTTAATTTTGTGAGAACTTTGTTTCTGCCAGGATGCTATGTTTGACTAAATTTGTTTATATTTACATCACGAAGATAAATACTTTTATCCTCAACAATGACCTCTTCACTGAGTTTGCCATCCATAGCAATCACACACACTATTGTCAGCTTTTTCACTTAAGACAGAGTAAACTTCCCAAAGCTCCTTTCCTAGGAAGCATTTGAGGAATCAAATGATTCTTGGCCTTCACTGAGCGGATTTCCCTTTGAAACATCTTTGCCAGTGATCACTTAACTGTTTGCAAATCAATGCCAGTCAGTGGAGCATTCAGTTAATTGTGTTGCTTTGTTTTTCTTCCTTGGGCAAAAAAGCTGGAATTGAAATGAGTGAGTGGAGGAGCAACTATTTTGTCGCACAGAGCAATGCGCAAACACTTCCTGTAGTTGTAAGTGCTGCGCCGTCACACCATCATCTTCAGGTACCATCTTCAGGAAATAATCCGTTTTTGGAATAGATACCGATGTTCGAGGCACATTGAGGTCCCTGGTGCTCCCGTGGTCTAAGATTCACCATGGCAGTAAATGTTGAAAAGCATTCTGTTCTGTTTACTTACTCAACTTCAATTTTCTTTTGCAATGGAACCTCTGTACTTTGTTTCTTACTATGTTTTTTTCATTTTTTGAGCTCACCGCTGTCGAAAGGGTTCATAGCAACATCACAAAGTATTACCAAAAAATTAAATAGGTTCATCTTTCCACTACAATAAGTGATGAAACCAATTTAACCAGAGTATTCAGACTATACCCAGTGTGCTCTCCAGGAGGACCGTTCAGCCTCTGTAGCCTATACACATTTCATAAATAACTAATTTGTAAGTTTAAAGTTTAACTTTTTACCTGTTAATGGGCTTCAGGGTTGTTTCTGGTTTTGGGTTCTTATAAATAAAATAGTGTAAATTCCTTTTTTTTTTTAAAGATTTCATTTGTTTATTTGACCCAGATAGAGGGCATAAGCAGGTGTAGCAGGAGAGGGAGAAGCAGTCTCCCCGCTGAGCAGGGACCCCGATATGGGGCACTATCCTGGAAACCTGGGATTATGACCTGAGCAGAAGACAGGTGCTTAACCTACTGAACGACCCACATGCCCCAAAATGGTGAGAATTCTTGGAATGAACAAGGGACTTACATATTAGTAGGGTAAGACCATGGCAGAAACTTGAAGTACAATGCAGTCTCCTGTAATATAGAAGAAACTAGAAACTAGTTAAACAATTTTGGTTTAATTGATTCATCAATTTTAAGATTTATTTATTTTAGAGAAAGAGGGAGAGAGCAAGTGAGTGTGGCAGGGAGGGGCAGAGGCAGAGGGAAGAAGGGAGAGAGAATCTCAAGCAGACTTCCCACTGCGTGCGGAGCCCAATGGAGTTCAACACAATGAGATCAAGCCCTGAGCTGAAATCAAGTCAGATGCTTAATCAACTGAGCCACCCAGGCGTCCCAATTTTGGTTTAATTTAATGTAAATGTTAATAAAAATATTTAAAAAACAAAACTAGCAACAACAGCAGGACAAATGCTAAGCTGGAAGCTATACCAGGACAATAGATGCAGACCATGACTATAGTGTAATCCGCTACAAGGTGGCAGTGTTACCCGCATTTAACATGGGAGGAAACGGAGGTGCAGGCAGTTGAAGCAGCTCATCCAGGATCATAGAGCTAGTTAGTCACATCTCTATGATTACGAATTCTTATCCCGCTGGAAATTGCTGCCGTTTTAGTATCTGACAACATTAAGCATCCAGTGAAGGGGTACAGTGTTAGAGAATATACTTGTATTAAACATTTAAAACGCACATACTTATGGAACCTTTATATTGAGGGCAAGAAGATTGCATGAGAGGTTAAATTATGACCACTTTTCCAGAGAGGACTTCAGGGTACCGAGAGCCAGTGGTAGGAGTGAGGAACGTGTTCTACCAGGGATCCCAGCCCCGGGGTAAAGAGCTCAGTGAGGGGTTGAAGAGTGCTTGCTGTAATGGTTTTCCGAGCAGGAATTGAAAGGTCAGTTGGTTAAGGAAAAATGAATCAGCTGATTTTGATCATTAAGCAGAACTTTGAATGAGAGTGAAAGTCTTGTATTTATAGCTCAATAGGGGATTTTATCTTTGTGAACGGTGTAAGAGAATGGTCGAGTTTCATTCTTCTACATATAGCTGCCCAGTTTTCCCAGCACCATTTATTGAAGAGACTGTCTTTTTTCCACTGTATATTTTTTCCTGTTTTGTCGAAGATTAACTGACCATAGAGTTGGGGGTCCATATCTGGGCTCTCTACTCTGTTCCACTGGTCTATGTGTCTGTTTTTATGCCAGTACCATGCTGTCTTGGTGATCACAGCTTTGTAGTAAAGCTTGAAATCAGGTAACGTGATGCCCCCAGTTTTATTTTTGTTTTTCAACATTTCCTTAGCGATTCGGGGTCTCTTCTGGTTCCATGCAAATTTTTGGATTATTTGCTCCAGCTCTTTGAAGAATGCCGGTGGAATTTTGATTGGAATGGCATTAAAAGTATAGATTGCTCTAGGCAGTACAGACATTTTAACAATGTTTATTCTTCCGATCCAAGAGCATGGAATGGTCTTCCATCTTTTTGTGTCTTCTTCAATTTCTTTCATGAGTGTTCTGTAGTTCCTCGAGTACAGATCCTTTACCTCTTTGGTTAGGTTTATTCCCAGGTATCTTATGGTTCTTGGTGCTATAGTAAATGGAATCGATTCTCTAATTTCCCTTTCTGTATTTTCATTGTTAGTGTATAAGAAAGCCACTGATTTCTGTACATTGACTTTGTATCCTGCCACGTTGCTGAATTGCTGTATGAGTTCTAGTAGTTTGGGGGTGGAGTCTTTTGGGTTTTCCATATAAAGAATCATGTCATCTGTGAAGAGAGAGAGTTTGACTTCTTCACTGCCAATTTGGATACCTTTTATTTCTCTTTGTTGTCTGATTGCTGTTGCTAGGACTTCTAATACTATGTTGAACAAGAGTGGTGAGAGTCGGCATCCTTGTCGTGTTCCTGATCTCAATGGGAAGGCTGCAAGCTTTTTCCCATTGAGGATGATAGGGGAAACATCCCAGGTTCCTAAGAAGAGGACTGGCTGATTGGTGTTTCCATGTTTCTTTTTCATGAATCAAATATTATAACTCTTTAAGACCCTTATTTGTTTGGAATCCCAGCTGCTCCAGACCATCGCAGGCTAGTTCTCAGTCAAGAACATGGGCAGATGCTATGTTTCTGTCTTACTCCTCTTGGGCAAGCTAGTGGAAACCCGAGGGCCTGGCTCATCTCTCTTCTCTAGAGCTGACCTGCGCAGTGTCTAGATGTGTCTTGGGCGCTCTCCACACTAGCACTCCCGGCCGGCGTGTGGCATCAGTCTCTGTGCAGAGATGGCCACATGGGTGCCCAAGTTTCTAACTTGATTCTCCGAAATGCTTCTGACATGTCACCGCTCCTTGTTTTGACCCCAAAAGATGGAAAACTGATGACCACCCTAAATTTTGTTACATGCTACCACCATAGTGTTTGTATTAGACTTTTTTTTTGGAGACACTTTAAAAACCAGACACGAAAACAATACCACCCATAATGTTATAAAAGGTACTCATGAACCTACCACCTAGAATGAATGTGTATTGCATTTTGTCATGTTTCTTCTCACTTTATGAAAGAATAAAAGATTATAGATAGTAGTGAAGTCCTCTTGGAATCTTTTTTCCTAATCCTAGTTCCTTTCTTCCCTAGAGACACCTGCTACCATGAATTTCATCAGTCCCCTCATCCCTCTTTTATACTTTTAACCACATATGGATGGATGGATTCTAAAATTCTAAAAAAAAAAAAATTCTGAACATTTATATAAATTATATATATTATGCTTCATGAAATAATCTGTAACTATTTTATGCCACACTATACTTGGATCTAGTTATGAATTTTAATCACCTTTAAATATCTCCATTTTATGAATATAACACTTTATGCAATTCTGTTGATAAACATACAAGTTTATATCCATCAGAGTCACAATAGAAAAGAGCTGGCACACTCATGCTGCGTCATTGAGGACAATTTAATAAAGGATTTGCTTACAGCTATGTGGGTAACATGTTAGCATACAACAAGGGAAGGTACAGTGTCCTGCAGAAGCAAGAATATATCCATGATCACCCCATGCTGGACGCAAGACTCTTGTTCCCAGAGAGAGACAGCTGTCCACAGAGACCTGACATGAGCTGTATCCTTCACAGAGATGAGCCACAGGTTCTCAAAAAGAGAGTGGACACCTTGACTGCATTCTCTTTTCTTCCTCTGACTTATTGGGATTCCCCACCAGATGCTTTAAACTGGAAGAAAAAGACCCAAGGGAGTCATTGCTGTAGTCCTTGAAGAATAGCTTCCCGGGCATGGCTTCATGGAGAAGGGTGGATTCTGGCTCTGGGAGGGTAAAGAGGAGGTAGGCAGCACACCACTGCTTGGTATAGTTTGCTACTGCACGCAGTGCTTCAGGGGCCATATTTGTTCTGCATCCATATTCTCCTTTCTAGAGTTTCTCCAGGGTGAACATACAGCAGTGGAACTGATTAGCTTTTTTTTGGTAAGATTTTATTTATTTACATGTGATAGAGCAGAGGTAAAGAGAGAGCACAAGTGGTGTGTGTGTGTTTGGGGGCAGGGAGGAGACAGAAGAAGAGGGAGAAGCAGGCTCCCCTCTGAGGAGGGAGCCCGGATGTGGGACTACATTCCAGGACCCTGAGATCATGACCTGAGCTGAAGGCAGATGCTTAACCCACTGAGCCACCCAGGCGCCCCTGAAGTTGTTTAGTCTTAAGAATTGCAGATTATTCACTTTATGTATATTGCCATTTCCCCCCCTCCAAAGTAATTGTATTTTCATCATGTTTGCCCACAAATTTCTTTTCCCATGTCCTCACTGGCACTTGATATTTTATTTTTGCCAGAATGGTGAGTTTGAAATGGTATTACAAGTTGGATTTTGTTTTAAGACTTTATTTATTGGGCGCCTGGGTGGCTTAGTGGGTTAAGCCACTGCCTTCGGCTCAGGTCATGATCTCGGGGTCCTGGGATCGAGCCCCCGCATCAGGCTCTCTGCTCAGCAGGGAGCCTGCTTCCTCCTCTCTCTCTGCTGCCTATCTGCCTGCTTGTGATCTCTCTCTGTCAAATAAATAAATAAAATCTTTAAAAAAAAAAAAAAGACTTTATTTATTTATTTGAGAGAGAGAGAGAGAGAGCATGAGAGGGGAGAGGGTCCGAAAGAGAAGCAGACTCCCTGCTGAACAGGGAGCTCTTTGTGGGACTTGATTCCAGGACCCCGAGATCATGACCTGAGCTGAAGGCGGTCACTTAACCAACTGAGCCATCCAGGCACCCCTACAACATGGATTTTTAACAAACCTTTTCTTGAATATCTGTGCGATTGATTACCTTTGCCTATTTTTATTAGATATTCTAGTTTTCCTGTGTTTTACTATTCATAGCTATTGCCCTTTTTTCTACAGAGTTGTTAGTCCTTATTGATCTCTAAGAATTCTTTATGTAATATGGATCCTAATCCTTTGCTTCTTGTACATGTTGCAAATATCTCCTAATATGTGGCTTATCTTTTTATTTTGTTTATAATCTTCTCATATTCTGAGTTTTTATGACATCATTCTTTTTTTCTGTGTTAAATACATTTAGGTTCTGTTTATGAATAACTTTCTGGCCCTGAAATCCTAAAAATATTCTTTTATTTTCACTAATGTTTTACTTTTTCTTATAAGTCTTTGATCCATTTGGAATTTCTTTTTGTTTACTGTGAGATAGACATCTAACTTACTCTTTTGCCTTGGAAAATTCAACTACTCCAACACAATTTACTGATTAACATTATTCTCCTATTTATGTGCCTTTCTCTGATATAGTTTCTCTTACAAGTATAAGATTGCATCTCGGCTTTCTATTCTACTGCATTATTCTTTTTGAATATTCCTGCATAGATACCACCATGTCTTAATTACCACAATTTAGGTGGTTTTGTCGGTGAAGGTCATGATCTCAGGGTCCTGGGATTGAGCCTCACATCGGGGCTGTCTGCTCAGTGGGGAGTCTGCTTCTCCCTCTCCTTCTGGTGAGGGCACCCTACTTATTTTCTCTCTCTCTCTCTCTCTCTCAAAAAATAAATAAATTTAAAAAATCTTTAATTACTACAATTTAATATGCTGTAGTGTGATAAGTCCTGTTTCCTGGAAGGCAATTCCCCTTCTCTGCATTCTGCTGCCTCCTCCTCCTTTCTTCTTCAGAATGTCTTATCTACATTCAAACCTTGATTCTTTCGCATGAATTTTATTATCAACTAGTCTATTTTCATAGAAATTTGATTGGAATTATACTGTTTGCCTATTTTAATTTGGGTAGAAATAAAACCTTTATGATATTAAATTCTTCCATTCTTGAATTTGGTATATCTGTCCACTTAAGGTCTTCCATGCCCTTTAGTCAAGTTTGTAATTTTCTCAGAAAGATCTTGTACATCTTTGTTTGGATTTCTTCCTAACTGCCTCATTGTTACTTCCTGGTTATTATTGAGAATGAGTTTTTTTTTCTCCCATTATATTTTCTAATTGGTCATTATTAGTGTGAAGGAATGGTATGTAATTATTGTGGAGAAATGTTATATATTTCATTTATTATTTTTGTATCAGATTATGTTATTCTTTGCTCAGAATCTTCCACAGGATTTCCATCTGAATTAGTGTAACATCCAAAGTCGTCATGGTGACTCATAGAGCCCTACTGTGATCTGGTCTCATGATCCGTTTTTGGGTTTATCTCCTACCTTTAGTTCCCCTGTTCCCTATATGTATCTGTATAATATAACACCTTCTGCCTCATCATTTTTTCCTTTACTGTACTTTGGTTTTCTTCTTAGGTCTTATGACAAGCTGGCATTTTTTTATTCTTGGTTCTCTTCCTGGCTCCCCACACTGTAAGTTAGCTCTCCAACAATGGGGACCTCATTGGACTTACTGTTGTTTCTTCAGTGCCTAGAGCAGTGCTGACACATGATAGACTCTTAATAAATACTTGTTGAATGAGTGAATAAATGAATCCAGTAACTTTGCTGAATTCTCCATTAGAAAAATCAAAGTATTAGAACTCTGGCTGTCTACAAATCAGAACAGTAATGAAAGAGATGGACCTTTTATTTGCCCCTTCTCCTCAGGACTCTGGTGTGAGCATCCATAGCTGGCTGACAGCACACATAAGTGGACCCAGGTTACTCCAACATCTCCTGTGAAGCCTTGGAACCTTCTTGGGCACTCAAGCCCTCTCTTCCCCTAGGCTGAGCTGCTTTCCCGCAGCACACCAGAAGGAATCCCTGGTGAACTTCAGTATTTCCCTTAAAAGTATATCGGGGCCTCAGCATTGCTCTCATTGTCCCCTTTATAACACTGAGCTTCATGGCGATTTGGCCAACAAACCAGAGCTGCCCTTAGGAGGAAGCTTTGTCATAGACATCACAGCTTTGCTGGAAGTTCCGGTTGTTTTATCGCCGCTATTGCTGCTTAACAGTGTATTTGTCACAATGTACACCAGTGCCTGGTCCATCCCTTCATTTATTCATCCTGCAAACTTCGACTGAGCAAGGGTGTGCTCAAGGCACTCTATCGGCTGGGGTAGGTTGTATGGTAACTGTGGCAGACACCTACTCTTGGGCAGTTCGTAGTCTTAGTGGAATTAGTTAAAATGCATTGTGTTCAGGGAAACCAGGGAAGAAGAGTAATTCATCCTACCTGGAAGAATCTTGGGAGAGTTCACAGAGAGGGTGGCAATTGAGCTTGGCCCTGTTTGTTAAAGGACAAAGTTTAAATGAACGAAAAGCTGTCTTTACAAAAGCAAAGTAGTTTTGATCTAGAAATTTCACTTATAGCAATTTGTCCTGCATATGGCCGTGTATATAAAGATTTACTTCACTCAGTATTGTTCATAAAATCAAAATGATGAAAAATGTTTAAATGCCTATTATGGTGGCATGTGATGTAATGAGCACTGGGTGTTATATACCACTGATGAATCACTGACCTCTGCCTCTGGAACTAATCATATACTATATGTTAATTAATTGAATTTAAATAAAATAAAATAAAATTTAAAAAAAGAAAGAAAAAAACCAAACTAAACGTGCTTGGCTGGCTCAGTTGGTAGAGCATGTGACTCTTGATCTCGGGGTTGTAAGTTTGAGCCCCATGCTGGGGTGCAGAGATGACTTTAAAATCTTTAAAACAGATGAAGTATAAATTATACAACTTTTCATTTAAGTATAAAAATGATTTGGGTGGCATTTAATTCTGATTTAATTTTTATGAAATAAACGCTACAAAGATGTCTCAAAGGAAAAGAAAAAGGTCCATTGTGGAGCTCCTATAATAGTCAGCAAATTTTAACAATATTAAGTAAGTCTGTATACACTAATTTAGAAAGATAGAACATTACATTTGAAAACAAACCCCTCAAGTCTTAGAATTAACACATATAGAAAGAAAAAAGATATGCTTATAGTGCATAGAAAAAAATCTGGAAAGATACTATTTTAGTTATCTATTGTTGCAAAAAAAAAACACTCCAAAGCTTAGCGGTTCAGAACGAACAAGATTTATGCTCTTGACTTTTTGTATGAAAAATCTGGGCAGGAGAAATCTGGGAAGGCTTCCAGCTTCTCCAGATAACTGGGGTCTCTGCTGAGGTAGAGTGGATGACTGGAGTTGGCTGGATGGCTTGAAGGAGCCATCTATCTGGCTTCTTCACTCACAAGTCTGGTGCCTTGGCTGGGGTAGTTGGAAGATCAAGGGCTAGCCAGAGTGGTCTCTCTCTGTCCCCTCTGTCCCCTCCCCAAGTGGCATCTCCCTGTAGGAAGCATGGGCTTCCTCATAGCCTGGCAGTCTCGGAGTAGGAAGACTTGTAATATGGCAGCTGGCTTCTCCCATGGTGAATATTCTGAAAGGCCCAGGTGGAAGCTGCAAGGCTTCTTACAACCTGGCCTTCGAGGTTCCAGAACATTACTTCTGACACATTCTGTTCCATATTCAAGTCATTAAAAGCAGCCCGAATTCTAAAAATGGGATGCCCCCTCTCCATGGTGGAAGAGCACAGAATTTTCACCTTCTATTAATTGATTATAAATCTATTTCTTTTTAAAGATTTTATGTATTTAGTTATGAGAGAGAGAGAGAGAGAGAGAGAGAGAAAACAAGTGGGGAAAGGTGAGAGGGAGAAGGCAGCTCCTCATGGAGCAGGTTACTCAATGCCAGGCTCAATGTGGGGCTTGATCCTGGGACCCAGGCATCATGACCTGAGCCAAAGGCAGATGCTCAATAGACTGAGCCACCCAGGCACCCCAATCTTAGATCTATTCTTAAGGTATGTTAAAGATAGTCTTTATCTTAGTTTCTATATTTAGACTCAGTTATTTAACATGTTTGTTAATAGTAATTGCCTCTGGAGAGAGACTTAGAGGGTAGGGGATATTAGACTTTTATTTCATTTTTTTCAGAATGGTTTAATTTGAAAAAAAAAATGTATGATGTTTTTAATTAGAAATCAGCCCCTAAACATAGTTATTCATAACAAGCTCAGGAGACATATAATTGTGCTGTGCTCAACTTTTTAAATCATCCCTCAGTGTGCCCATGAAGCATTTGCTCTCTTGCACAAATAAAAGGGTTAGATCCTGAGAATAGGGGAAGTAGGGGGCCAGTGTTTTAGTCTAAGTTAACAACCTTAAGTTCTAGAAGAGGAAAAAAAAATCAAACCCAGTTAGGTCTGTTTAGGGTTTTCACTTAAAGTGGAAATCACTCTGTACAGGAAAGGTTCATGTTTCCCCTAAACTTCCTGAATTCCCACTCCTTCCAGTTTAGCCATTTGATGGGGCTGGATCTGGAGTCTGTCAGACTGAAGGGGAAAAGGTCCTGGGATGCTCTTGAACCATCTTGAACTATCAGCTCTTGAACCATCAGCACAAGGAAAGGGAGACTTTTGCTTTTTAAATTTGCTTGGTTTGCTGAGGCTTGACTTTTAAGAAAAAAAATTCCAAATTAAGATTGTGGTTATAATGTCTTTTGGGCTTCTAATTTTATGTTTCTTTGATTTTTATTTCAGGAAACATTTTTTTTTTAATCTGCAATCTTTCAAAGGAGAAAAGAATTTTTAAAATACTGGCTAAAGTTCTTATAAATGACAACCAAAATATCATGGAAAGATCTGAATATTTCAATTTTTTAACCCAAATAGGCAGTTATCCATGAAACTAAAATAATGTAAATCAAATATTTTATTATACAGAAAGTTACCTTTTTAATGAACCTATTTTACCTTTTAGCACTTTTTGAAGAGATTATAATACTTTACTTGGAGACGAATGCCATCCAGTGTTTTGCAGAGAGATGATCCAAGTCTTCAAACAAATTACCCTACATATAAAAAGGAGTTTGAACACAGAATTCTGACCTCGTTTGTTTGTTGGGCTATGTTGCTTGGTACAAATAGTCTTGCTAGTAGTAGACTATTGATAGTCTTGATGGTAATATAGATAATCGGCAATATTGTAGAATTGGCAATATTGTTGGCAGCGTGCTCTTCTTTCGACGAAACCATTAGAAACTCTGGTGAGGTTTTATGTGAGTTAAGCCAAAAAAAAAAAAAAAGATTTGAAAATAAATTCTCAGAGTCAAGCAACTTCTGCTTGAGAAGTAGTTCACTATTTCTCATGTCGCCTGCATGTTGATAGGATGATTCCATGTTCCTTTCCTTGGCTCGAACTGGAAAGTTTGGTGTGGAGGTTGCTGCTTTTCTTTTCTCATTAGCTTACAACAATTAAAATCATCTTGCTTTGGTGCCTCTTACTAGTTACTACTAACATGTATGCTAACATGGGAGAGTTGTTGGATCCTCAGATCCATATCTTATATTTTTCTAGATTTTCATGAAAACAAAAGCAGAATTAAAATGTGCTGCAGTGTTCCCAAGAAAACTAGTGTTAGAAAGACTGATCAGAGTTCAGACATGGATCAAATAGATGAGTGTGTATGGAGATACACATACATGTTAAAAATATACATATATGTATTTAAGATAGATCTATATCTATAGATATTTAAAACATATAAAAATAAATATTCCAGAGTTCCACAGACCCAAACACCCTCAGATTGAGAAACACAGCTGGAAATTAGAGCCTAGAGGATCCCACTGTCATTTCCTCAGAATTCTGTCCTCCATCCCTTTCTGCCTTCCAGATACTGCTGGTCCTTCTCTTTAAGCCCCAACGGTTATTATTGCTGATCGGCATGTTGACACCGATGGACTCTGATGGATATGGCCACCAGGGCAGGTCTTCAAGGCTGGAGTTATTGGCTTTATAGTCTTTTAGGCTTCTGACACCTTCGTCCTCAAGCTGTCTCTTCATCTCTACTGCTTTCTTGGCAGCCTAATTTTTGTCTCTTCATAGGTCAACCTCCAAAGGTAGGGGAAACCAGAGCTCTGAGTTGGTCTTTGTTTCCCGCTGTAGTAAGTTAATTAACAACCGCTCAAATTCATATCCATCTAGAACCTCAGAATGTGACCTTATTTGACAATGTCATTAAGATGAGGCCATAGTGAATTAGGGAGGGTCCTAAATCTACCGACTGGTGTCTATAAGAAGAGGGAAAGGCCATGTGAAGAAGTGGGTAGAGATGGGAGGGATGTAGCTACAAGCCAAGGAACCCCAGCTGCTGAGAACCACCAGAAGCTAGGAAGAGGCTAGGATAGATCTTCCCCCCACATCCAGAGCCTTCCGAGGGAGCATAGTCCTGGTATCACCTTGACTTCAGAGCTTCAAGCCTCTAAGACTGTGATAGGAATAAATTTCTATTATAAGCCTCTCAGTTTTTATGGTAATTTTGGCAGCCTTGGGAAATGAATAAAACCACCTACCAAAACTTACTGATCTTACCCCTTATCTCCATTTTCTCTAGTTGCTTTTCTCGTCAGTCTTCCTTCTAGATGTCTCTTCCTTTGTTTTTCCTTTTTATGTCTCGGGTCCTTTGACCTCTTTCTAGTTTACTCCACTATTTAGAAGGGATGGGTAAGTTTTAGGTGTAGAGTGCAAGCAGGTCATCACTTCACACAAAACCCTCTCCTTAGTTCCTATGAACAGCCCTGTAGACAATACGGCCACAGTAAACAGTGTTAAGATCTGTTTTTCCATTCGACACTCCGATGAGATAATGGGGAAAAGAAGCAGCTTGTAGAAACATTCCCTCTATCTTGGGAAATGCAGTCTTGTTTATTAAAGGCTCAAGTTTTGTGAGCAAGTTTATCACATTAATTTTTGTTACAGGAAGATTATTTTCGCTGACGTTTTTCTTCCAAGTAAAATTCATGGAGTGCTAACAATGTCTTAGGCTGGATGCTGAGCCAAAATAATTTGCTTATCCTTAGATGAAGAATGGCTCACTAATTGGGCATTGGACAAAATGTTCTTTCCCTCTATTTGTCCTTAATTACATTAATTAGCTGCAGTTTCTGTGGCATTGTATGTTTTGTGCATAACACATTCCAGGGAAGTTCAAGTAAGGTGATTTAAAAATTGGATTTGCGTATCAAAACCCAAAACCCAAAACCAAACCAAAACCCACATTTCACCCATGCCAATGAAAAGGAAAGTAAGCCTTAAAAATTACATTTGAGAACATGTGAGATCTAGGCTGAAATAAACAATATGTCCTAGTATAGAAAGATAGCCCTGCTAAATTCCATGAGAAACTTGGGCTTGTCATTAATTCTGAGCAGAAGTTAAGATAGCCCATATCATATCATTTTGGTATTAATACTGTCGTACTTAAAATCAGAGCTAAACCAAATTCTGACTAGGCAGAATTATAGTTTTGTTTTTTAAAGATTTTATTTATTTGTTTGAGAGAGAGTGAGAGAGAGCATGAGAGGGGAGAAGGTCAGAGGGAGAAGCAGACTTCCCATGATGCTGGGAGCCAGATGGGACTTGATTCTGGCACTCCAGTACCATGACCTGAGCCAAAGGCAGTTGCCCAACCAACTGAGCCACCCAGGTGCCCCAGTTTGTTTGTTTGTTTTTGTTTTTTTTACCAGCACACTAAAAGTATTGCATTGAGTACCTTACAAATATTTTTCTGGATCTATATCTGTTCTTAAATTATTCTAAAGTTTTCTTTCATAGGAATACTTTTTTTAAGATTGATTGATTGATTTGACACAGAGAGCATGAGCCGGGGGGAGCAGTAGAGGGAGAGGGATTCAGTAGAACTGAACAGGGAGCCCTATGTGGGGCTCCATCCCAGGACTCTGGGATCACAACCTGAGCCAAAGGCAGATGCTTAACTGTTTGAGCCACCCATGCCCCACTCTGTTGTAGGAATAGTAACTCACTCAACATAATTCCTTCCTCCTGTGGGGGCGCCTGGGTGGCTCAAGTGAGCCACAGACTCTTGATTTCGACTCAGGTCCTGATCTCAGGGCTGTTAGACTGAGGCCCACGTCAGTCTCCATGTTCAGTAGGGAGTCTGTTTGGGGTTCTCTCCTTCTCCCTCTCCTTCTGCTCCCTCCCCTCTCTCTTTAAAATAAATAAATAAATAACTGCTTCCTTTGCTGTGCAGAAGCTTTTCATCTTGATGAAATCCCAAGAGTTCATTTTCACTTTTGTTTCCTTTGCCTTTGGAGACATATCTTGAAAGAAGTTGCTGTGGCCGATGTCGAAGAGGTTACTGCCTATGTTCTCCTCTAGGATTCTGATGGATTCCTGCCTCATGTTGAGGTCTTTTATCCATTTTGAGTTTATCTTTGTATATGGTGTAAGAGAATGGTCGAGTTTCATTCTTCTACACATAGCTGTCCAATTTTCCCAGCACCATTTATTGAAGAGACTGTCTTTTTTCCACTGGATATTTTTTCCTGCTTTGTTGAAGATTATTTGACCATAGAGTTGAGGGTCCATATATGGGCTCTCTACTCTGTTCCACTGGTTTATGTGTCTGTTTTTGTGCCAGTACTATGTTGTCTTGGTGATCACAGCTTTGTAGTAAAACTTGAAATCAGGCGACATGATGCCCCCGGTTTTGTTTCTCTTTTTCAACATTTTCTTAGCAATTCGGGATCTTTTCTGGTTCCATACAAATTTTAGGATTCTTTGTTCCAGTGCTTTGAAAAATGCTGGTAGAATTCTGATTGGGATGGCATTGAAAGTACAGATCGCTCTGGGCAGTATAGACATTTTGACAATGTTTATTCTTCCGATCCATGAACATGGAATGCTCTTCCATCTTTTTGTGTCTTCTTCAGTTTCTTTTATGAGTGTTCTGTAGTTCCTCGAGTACAGATCCTTTACCTCTTTGGTTAGGTTTATTCCCAGACATCTTATGGTTCTTGGTGCTATAGTAAATGGAATTGATTCTCTAATTTCCCTTTCTATATTTTCATTGTTAGTGGATAAGAAAGCAACTGATTTCTTTGCATTGATTTTATATCCAGCCACATTACTGAATTGCTGTATGAGTTCTAGTAGTTTGGGGGTGAAGTCTTTTGGGTTTTCCATATAAAGTACCCCAATGTTCATAGAAGCAATGGCCACAATTGCCAAAATGTGGGAAGAGTCAAGATGCCTTTCAACGGACGAATGGATAAAGAAGATGTGGTCCATATATACAATGGAATATTATGCCTCCATCAGAAAGGATGAATACCCAACTTTTTTATCAACATGGGTGGGACTGGAGGAGATTATGCTGAGTGAAATAAGTCAAGCAGAGAAAGTCAATTATCATGTGGTTTCATTTACTTGTGGAGCATAAGGAATAACATGAAGGACATTAGGAGAAGGAACAGAAAAGTGAAGTGGAGGAAATCAGAGGGGAGATGAACCATAAGAGACTGTGGACTCTGAGAACAAACTGAGGGTTTTGGAGGGGAGGGAGGTGGGGGGTTAGTTGAGCCTGGTGGTGGGTATTAAGGTGGGCATGTATTGCATGGAGCACTGGGTGTGGTGCATAAATAATAAGTCTTGGAACACTGAAAAAATTAAATTCAAAATAAAGTCAATACACCATATTCATGGACTTTCTTTTTATTGACCCATATAAATATACTTACTTGACCACCAAAAAAAGAAAGATAAATAAATCTTTAAAAAAGTAATTACTCCTTTAAAACATTATAATTTCAAATACTGACAAAAATTCTGTGTGTGATTTAAAATGTGAAAAACTTGAAAGGACTTCTAAATATCTTGAATGTGTTTAAGTTCTCAAAGAAGGTAAAGGAAGTCGATTTTGTGCCTAGGATTTTGCCAAACAGAGTTTTAGACTTTTGGTTATGTGATTAATGTCATTTTTCATTTAGTATATGACCTAATGTCATACTTTTCCTCTCATCTACTGCCTTCAGGGTCTTCTACTGTTGGCTTTTCTGTATTATTATTTAATTAGTGCCATAGAAATAGGGGATAGTGGTAACCCTTCTCTCCTCACCTACAACTTCACTGAGTATTTGAAATACATCACAGTTCTGGTTAAATTTTTAACCTGACCTGTTTTCTTTTCCTGTATTTTCCTCTTTCTTCTACCCTGACCTCTGCATTCTGTTCAAGAGTGTCATGTTTTCAGTTTGATTTTCCAAGTCTGATCTGACTTATCCATAAAATGGATCTCTATGACCATCTGCTTGTAGTGGTTTGGGTCCTGTTTATCCTTCAGGTCTATCTCAGGAGTCACTGAGAGGAAGGGCAGCATGTTTGTGGGGGTGAAGTTCAGCTGTGAGAGAGCATCCAAAGTCTTACAGTGCCTTAAGCACGATGTAAAAATACATTTCTCTTCCTCATCAAGCATCGATGGTCTAGGCTGGTTTCTGGCTTCAGGATCTGTGGCTCCCTTTCTGGAGTCTCCATTGTATTGTCTTCAACACAGTTTTTGGTTTGGTCAAGATGGCTTCTCCTGCTCCCCTTTCATGGCTACATTCTATCCAGCAAGAGGGGACATGGGGATAAAGGAAGGTATGTCCCTCCCATGAAGGAAACTTTTTGGAAACTGTAGGTATCAATCTGCTTGCATCTTACTGGCCCAAACCTAATCACATGGACACACCTAACTGAAGAGGAAGATATGGAAATAGGGTCTTTATTCCAGGTAGCTATTTGCCCAGCAAGGGACTTGGGGTTCTATTACTGAGGAAGGAGGAGAGAAAGAATAGAAGGAATAACCAGCAGTCTTGGTCACTGTTACAGAAAGAAAAGTCAAGAAGCTTTAGGGAAGGTCTCACACTCTGCCACTGACTGTGTGACCTTCTCTAAGACACCCGCTCTGGATCTCAGTTTCTAATCTTCACTTATTTTGTAAACACTCATTGATCTCTGCTTTGTCATAGCTCCGCACTCAGTATGGAGTGGATAGGAAAGCATGTAACATTGTCCTTTTCTTCAAGGACCAAGAGTCTAGTAGATGTGAGAGATGTTCTTTTCCCTCCTTTTCTGTGTTCATCTCAGACTTTTTAACATCTTACCTGAGGACGCACCACCACCGTCACTCCTACCTTACAGACTCCTTTGCATTCTCACAGAGTCTTCCTGTTCCACATCAGCACCTTGCCCAGTGCCTGGTGTACAGTAAATGTTCAACGAACCGGAGTCATGTCAGGCTTCTGAACTGTTTACCCTTTTCCTTTCTGGATCCTCCATTAACATATTAACATGTTTATGGTTCACTTATAGAAGTCTTCACTAAGTTAATATCATTCTGGAAGTGAATAGTTCAGTCAGGCTAGAAAATGATTTGAAAGTGTGCCTTAAACCAGTTTACTTTTTTAAAATTTTTATTTAAAAAATTTAACTTTACTTCTCCCATGTATGTCCTAATTTCCTTGGAAAATTAGTTTTCATGCAACTTGGTATAATGCATTAAATGATTTTGGCATCATTTGGTTCTTTTTTATTTTAATTTATTTTTTAGATTTTATTTAAATTCAAGTTAATGTAACTTTTTAAATTTATTTTTTATTTCAATTTAATGAACATACAGTGCATTATTAGTTTCAGGGGTAGAGTTCAGTGATTCATCAGTCTTTTTTTTTTTTTTTTAAAGATTCTATTTATTTATTTGATAGAGATTACAAGTAGTCAGAGAGGCAGGCAGTGAGAGAGGAGGTAGCAGGCTCCCCGCTGAGCAGAGAGCCTGATGTGGCGCTCGATCCCAGGCCCCTGAGACCAAGACCTGAACCGAAGGCAGAGGCTTTAACCTACTGAGCCACCCAGGCGCCCCAGTGATTCATCAGTCTTATGTAATACCAAGTGCTCATCACATCATATGCCCTCCTTAATGCTCATCACCTAGTTACCCCATCCTCTACCCACCTCCCTTCCAGCAAACCTCAGTGTACATCTTATAATTAAGAGTCTCATACTTTTCTCCCTCTCTGATTTTGCCCTATTTTATTTTTGCCTACCTTCCCCTATATTCATGTTTTGTTTCTTAAATTCCACATATGAGTGGAATCCGATATTTTTCTTTCTTTGATTGACTTATGTCACTAAGCATAATACCCTCTAGTTCCACCCACTGTCGTTGCAAATGGCAAGATTTCTTTTTTTTTATGGCTGAGTAATATTCCATTGTATGTATATGTATGTGTGTGTATACGCATATACACTCTTCATCTTCTTTATCCATCATCTGTCAGTGGACATCTAGGCTCTTTCCACTGTTTGGCTATTGTGGACATTGCTGTTATAAACATTGGGATACAGGTGTCCCTTCAGATCACTATTTTTGTGTCCTTTGGATAAATCCCTAGTAATGCAATCGTTGGGTTGTAGGGTAGCTCTATTTTCAACTTTTTGAGGAACCTCCATGCTGTTTTCCAGAGTGGCTGCCCCAGCTTGCATTCCCACCAACAGTGTAGGAGGGTTCCCCTTTCTCCACAACCTCACCAACATCTGTTGTTTCCTGAATTGTTCATTTTAGCCATTCTGACGGGTGTGAGGTGATATTTCATTGTGGTTTTGATTTGTAGTTCCCTGATGCCGAGTGATGTGGAGCATTGGTTCATGAGTCTGTTAGCCATTTGCGCATTATTGGTTCTAAATACGTGCATTGGCTCTGCTAATTTTCAGTGTGTGAACCTGGACAAATTTTCAATTTCTCCGGGCCTTTTTTCATCTTTCTGATAGGTAGAATAATAAGTCTTCATGAATTTTGCAACTACATATTAAGGAGATAGTGAAGGATGGTGGTGCTACACTTGTCCCTTTATTGTTGTTTTTGTCCCAGCGGTTCTTAAATGATTGCATTCAGTTGGCTTCTTTGAGTTCAGCCTCAGAAGCATTTTGATCTCAAGCATCCTTCACCTTTGTGGGAAGCACCAGGGGTAGAAAGGAGCGTGCCCTGGGAACTTACTCTCTCTCCCTGGGACCCTTCAGTCTGGGGGCTGACCCATTTCTGGCCAGTTTCAGGGAGTTGTAGGGTGGAGCAGCATGAGTGTGGTTACCCAGCCCTAGCCATCCCGAGAACCTCTTGAATCTGGGTTTCCTTTCCAGGACTCTGGGCTCAGAAGATTAATCAGAAGTAGAATTCCCATGCCAATCCTAGACCCATGTTAACTCATTTTTACACAAAACTTTATCATATAAGGACATGTCCCCTTGCAGCAGGAAGACTGGTTATCTTTACCACATAGATGACAAAACTTGAGTTTTGTAGAGGCTGAGCTAGTCAGAGGTCACAAAATAACTGAAGGGCAGAGCTGGGGATTGGATCCAGGTGTCCTCATTCCCAGTTCCATTTTTATTAGGTGTGTCTTGATCTTCTCCTGGCAGACCAGAAGGGGAACTACAACCCAAGCAAGGTCTTACCAGCCTCAGGGGACACCTGAAGGCCTGTCAGGACAGCACACTCTGGGACTGGGAGGGCAAGGAAAGCTTGACCTAGAAATGTACTCTTCACTAGGAATTTACTTCACAATGTGTATCACAGGATACCTTCTGAATACTTTCCTGTCAATCTTTTTATATTTTTTATCCTGGTCTTTCACTCAATATCAAGTGTTATGATCTTGGTAGAAATAAGCCCTAGTTAGAGTGAGTTTTCTAACATTTCCCATCTCAGTGTGATTCTTTCCCTTATACATCCAATGTTAGAGCCACAATCCAGGACCAGCTGAATGTGTGTAAAGAAAACCTCCTATAGAACATGTTGTCTGAATCATTAATGACTATAATTGAGACACAGCAGGAAAATAGGGGATCTTGGTAAAAGCAATGCTTAATGTCAGAAATTTCAAGTTCTAGATCTGCTTATGACCTCCTTTGTGGAGTTAGTTTCCTTGAACCAATTATGTAATTTTCTCCATATGATATTTTTAAAAATTTTTAAATATTAAATGATTCCTGATATAGTTGTGTATTTTTCCAAATTTCAAGTATGTTTTCATCTATTTTTCTTAAGAAATGCTATTTTTCCCCTTTGAAGACAGCCATCTACAGCATGGAGTTATTTCATTGGCTCAGCAGTGACGTCATACTCAAAGTACATGGCCTTGATGCCAAGTTTCCTGGTGAAGTAATTGTCGGTTGGTATTTAAGAACCCACATCAATTGAAGCTATTTCTCATGATGTCACCCTGCAGCAGGGCAGGGGTCCAGAAGATAGGATTCCCTTTGACCTTCAGGGTCCAGAAATGTGCAATTAGCTACCTTTTGGCAAAATGCCCTTGAGATAAGAACATGAGATTAAGAGGTCTGTTTTAACAATTCCATGAATGTACTTTAAAATTTTTTATTTATGATGATTTTTCTAATTCTATCCAGCGCCCTTTCTGAGGCTGAAGTTCTTTTTCCATTTTTATTGTGGAAAATTTCAAACATAAAAAAGTCAAACATGCAAGAGAGTACTATGAAAATCCTTATACCACTGCACGGATTCTGCGAACAACATGTTGCTGTGTTTGCTGTGTCACATTTATTCATTCATCCCTTTACATGGATGGCGTTTTTAAGCATCAGTAGATACAAAAGAAGGCTAACTGTAGACTTATGGGCATTTGGACATTGTAGGGGAAAATTAGAGCATGTCTATGAGTCCTGCAAGAAGATGGTTTATTACAGAAAGAGTGACTTAAAGATAATTATTGTTCAAGTAACATGGCAATGGTTTTGTTGACATCAGCGTACTCTGATGCCTGCATGTGGTTGACTACAAAAGGGATGGACATTCAGTTCAGAAAGTGAAGTTCTAGTGGCTTCCTGCTTCTTAATGAGTAACTTCATCATGTAGCATTAGGTAGTCCAGATTGAGATCCAAACTGAAGGACACTAAAACTGTTATGCGCTTTTACCCCTCTGGCCTAACAGATATCTTTGGGAGAAGATCCCTTCAATTTTACTGTTGAAAGATTCCCAGGTATAACAGAATTCTATACCCTGTCTCCTCATTTTCTTACTTAAGAGCCAAATAAAAAAAAAATCCTCAATGATAGCCCAAATAGTCATGCTAGCTCTCACTTTTCAATTCCCCTTAGTGACATTTAGCTGTGCCTTTGACATCAAATAAGTTTATGTCCCACAAATTACTATTTTTTAGTTTAGTCAAACATACAGCGTATAAATCAGTCAAACTTTTACAAAGCATGGAAAGAGAATTGAGAAGTGAGAAAAGCATGTCCCTTCAACCACCCTGGTCTTTGAGAATTGATTAAAAGTTTATAAGGTTAATTATTATTGACACATTATGGAAAATAGCTCTTTCTGGGCAGTAAAAGTACTTTGTTGGTCTCTTGATGTAACACTATATGCTCTGGGTGGTTTTAGTTAAAAGTGGCTGCTGTCTTGCTCAGAAAATATCATCACTGTGGGGTGCCTGGGTGGGTCAGTGGGTTGAGTGTCTGATTCTTGATTTTGGCTCAGGTTGTGTGATCTCAGGGTCATGGGATGGAATCCCATGTCTGGCTCCATGTCCCCCTTGGGAGTCTGCTTGGGATTCTTTCTTCCTCTTCCTCTGCCCCTCCCCCTGCTCACACACGCATGCTCTTTCTCTCTCTTGAAAATAAATAAAATCTTAAAAGAAAAAAGAAAAGAAAATGTCATCACTATGTTTTCTTCCCCTAGAGTTTTTGCCTTTAAAACTAACTCTTTATTTTCTGGAATCATACATTCTTCAAACTCTAAAAAGAATATAACAATTGCATGATTGCATTTATATAACATTCTTGAATAGATCATAGACAGAATGGATAAATGCTTTCAAGAAGCTAAGAAGAGGGAAAGAGGCAAGAGGCAGATATGGTTATAAAAAGGGTAACACAAGTGATCCTGTATGGGGATGAAACTCTTCTATGCCTTCATACATGTGTCTACAGTGGTAGGCGCATGAACTTGCACATTGGACAAAATTGCTCAGAACTAAACACGTCCATACACACGAGTAAGTGCAAGTACACCTGTGGAGATCTGAACAAAATAGGTGGATTTTATCAATATTAATCTGCTGATTATTAGGACATGGTACTATTGTTACATTGATATGTTCCCATTATGATAAACGAGTAGAGAGTACATGGGATGTTTGTATTATTTCATAGAACTGCATGTGAATCTATAATGATCTAAAAATAAATTTAAGAGGGGCACCTGGGTGGCTCAGTGGGTTAAGCCTCTGCCTTCAGCTCAGGTCATGATCTCAGGGTTGTGGGATCGAGCCCCATATTGGGCTCGCTGCTCAATGGGGAGCCTGCTTCCCCCCACCCCCCGTCTGCCTCTTTGCCTACTTGTGATCTCTCTCTCCCTGTCAAATAAATAAAATCTTTAAAAAAAAAATATAAACACAAAAAAAAGGAAAAAAGAAAAATAAGTTTAAGAAATTTTATTCAATTACTTTCTTTTGGGAGAAATAGTTCTGTTTAAAAACAGAATTCACACATTGATTTCACCTAGATTTTTTCCCACCTAGCATTTTTACAATTACAGTGACATATATCAGACAACTTGGAAATGAATTAAAATCACCATAATGTAAAACTTAATTTTTAAAACTCTCATGGTAATTTTTATTTTATGTCTATTTTCTGATGGATATCTCAGTAGGATAGTCTCCATTTCTTTCTTAGAAATGTTTCATAAAAGAAAATAATGTTATACCAGAATAGAAGTGAACAATTTATTCAAAAGAAGAAATATGATACAACTGAAATCTAGCATATTTTGTACTCTGTATCTCTAGAGAATATGCTTTTGTTAAAGAGCAATGAATTATTATAGAGCATAAAAGCATGCATATTGATTTCTCATTGATTAAATGCTGAATATTTGGAATTATGGAATAAAAATAACCCATCAATGTTAATTACTAACTGACGTTTACTAACCAGATTATAGACAGATTTTTTTTAATTAAAAGAATCACACCACTTACTATTTATAATTTATCTAATCATTGAGGACAAAACAAACCAACTGAATCTGGTAAAGATTGCTATGGTATCCTTAAGGAAAATTCTGTTAGATATAATTCATTGGAGTATTAATTGGGTTTTTGACAATTTCTACAACTAAAAGGAATTTATTTTCAGAATTTCAATTCAGTGGGGCTTGAAAAATTGGTTCTGTAAGAGTTGGAGACCCCAAGAGTATGCAAGTGCCCATCCAAGTACATGTGATTGACTGCTTCTCCAGGCAATGGGAATGCTAGATGGCTTTCGTCCGCAGAACTCTCAGATATCCCAGTCCTCTGGAGGAGCCAATTCTATACCCCAGAAGTAAAACCAGCAGCATTTTTTTTTCTTTTTCCCTTTTTCCTTTTTTTTTTTTGCTTATGACTGCACATCTACTAGTCAGTGACTGCTGTCTATCCAATCCTTGTGTATTTTGTTCTTCTCCTGCCAAATGATGAACAAGTGAGAAGAAGCAAAATAATTTCCTTTTACTGAGTATCAGTTTAGTAGAACAAAAGCCATTTGTTACCTTATTGCAATTCTAGTTTAAAGTATACACATTTTAGGAATGCAGAGGTCCATCAAGAGTTTGAAGGATCGATCCAGACAAAGATGGGCCCAGGAGACCTGAATCTGTGAGATGAACTCCTCAAGGCGCAGTTCCCACTTTAGGAAACAAGTCTATAGGGAAGGCAGACAAGGAGTGAATAATTGCAGTCATTGCCTTGACAGAGTGCTAGGATGGAAGAGGTATGTTTATTCGCTGATTTGCTAATTTTTTGTTTTAACATTTTACTTATAAAACACAGATACAAAAAAAATCACAGAAATAAAATATATGGCTTAATGAATATGAGGTGAAAACCACCCAAATCAAGAAATAGAACTGTGTTTCCATGTGCCACATTAGTCACAAACCCTTCCTTTTGGTAATAAGTAACCGCTGTTCTGCCTTTTATAGTGACTTTTTATTCCTTGTGTTTTACCACCAAAATGTGATTGAGCAAAGTGTGCATCCGTAGATAATATGGTTTAGTCTTGTCCTTTGTAAAATACGGTATGCCTTTTAGTTTTCTTCTTTAATCTGCAAATCTACCCACCCCCAACCCATCTCTTTCTTTTGCTTTCATTTTTCCAGTATTGAATGAGGGCTATTTGACTAGTAAAGTTACTGTATCTAAATATTTTTGATTGCCCACTCATAGTACAGTTTAACATGGTCCTCTGTCCTTGGTATTTTAGCAAACCGTCTTTTAGACTCAGAGCCCAGATAAGATGCTGGTTCTATCTTTTTGGCAAGACTTTATCACTTGTAGCACACAATGTCTTTATTGTCTTTTTTGTGATTTTAGCAAATGTTGATACTTAATGCTTCTATCTCTTTATCCATTGAAATTTGAAATGCTGCTGTTCTAATTCTAGCATTTCTTTTTCATTTATTAGTTGGATTACATTTTATTTTTTTATTATTTTTAAAAGATTTTATTTATTTATTTGACAGAGAGATCACAAGTAGGCAGAGAGGCAGGCAGAGAGAGGAGGAAGCAGGCTCTCTGCTGAGCAGAGAGCCCCATGTGGGGCTTGATCCCAGGACCCTGGGATCATGACCTGAGCTGAAGGCAGAGGCTTTAACCCACTGAGCCACCCAGGAGTCCCTGGATTATATTTTAAAGAAATATTTCCCGTTGTCCTTTTTGATCATGTAGTGGTACAGTTCATGTAAGAAAAGAAAATAAGTGCTGAGTGTTTCCTTTTATTTAGTAGTTACCAAGATAATGACAGGTTTCAATCATCCTTTGAAAGTGACCACTATTTTAAAATACCATTATGAACTCATGGATTTAAGGTAGGTGGGTTTCAGTCCATAGAAGATTTTATTATTGAAATTCAAAATGACTTAATTCAGATATTTCTCCAAAAGCCATGATTACTTTTTGTGAGAATGACATTTAATGATATATGATATGATATGATATATTTAATGATAATGATGATATGGGCCCTAAAGGAAGCTTATGGCTATGAGCTTAATCACTGTCTTTAGGACTTTCAATTGACACAAATAGGAAATTAACAAAAACACATGTATGAATTCATTTCTAGAATTAGAATTTCTGGGAATTCTTGGTATATTCCTCTTTACAACTCTTGGGGTGTGTGTGTGTGTGTGTGTGTGTGTGTGTGTGTATGTGTACACCATATTCTTTTCAGATAATTTATACTAACCTGTATTTCTACTGCCACATTATTTGTAATTTTATGGTTAACTCATTTCATTCTTTTTGCTAACCCAATTTGCCATAATTTGCTGTTCTATGTTCTTAATTTAGATTCCTCTCTAAGTTGCTTAGTGTATTTGTAATTGTTAAAAGATGGGCAATAATGGTAATAATAACAGCAACAACTAATATTTCTTGATCAACTATTGTGAATCAGATACTTTTCATAATATTTTACACTCAGTCCTCAACACAATCCAATTAGGTAAGCATATACTGACTTTCTAAATGATGAAAATGAGATGTAGGGAGGTTAAGTACTTCCAGTAAATCTTTCATTGAATTTTTAGTTTTTTATTTTTAATTTTTAGGTCTCTTATCATATTTCTCCTGATTTAGTTTACCTTCTTTCTTTTTTAAATCTCTGCTTTTTTTTCTTTCTTTCTTTCTTTCTCTCCCCCCTCCCCCCCGCCTTTACAAAGGTCTTTGTATTGAGGATGTCAATCCTCAATTGAGGATGTCAACTATTTTTCTGAAATGTTCTTTTGGTTCTATAGTAAGTAATTTTTAAATGTATAAACTTTTCTAGATTTTCTTCAAATATTGTCTAACATTTCTTATTTTGCCCAGGATGTTTTTCTTTTTCATAGTTATTCACCCTGGGACAGTAATAAAATCTATCCAGACTTGGTATTTGCCAACAGACCAGGTTGTGTAGCTTGCTCTTGGCCTTGCTCACTGACCACTTGTGAACTGTTGGATCTCCTTTTCTGTTAAACAGCTGGAGGGCAAGTTGTTGTGCACTGCTCTTGCTGTGATCATTGTTGACTATTTGTCTAATGCGGCTTCCATTGTCTGTGGAGGAATCTTCTCTTCCTCTCTTTCCATTTTGCTGAAACTGAACTGATAAATTACATCAAGGACTCCACATCTTAGTGTGTACTGGCTTCATCATATCTGTGGCCTCCAGCATCTCATGGTGCTGTAATACCGTGTGTCAATGTAATACTGATTCCATACCTCTCAGAACATGTGTGTCGCTAGTGATTCCTTATTCGTGTGCATAAGTGTGCGCGTGCATGTGTGTATATGTGTATGGTCTGTGTATGTATTTTCTTCCTGAGTATTGAAAATTCTCTGCACTTGTTGGAAGAGAAGAACTGAGGGGATGGTATGAGAACAGCATGCTAGACATTACGGGTTGCTTATTCATGCTCTAGGGCTATGGCTGCCCACCTTTCTGGTTAGCTCAGATGCTAGGTCTACCACCAAAGGCTCAGCAATATCCCTTCAGCTAGGTGACTGTGCTTTGTTTCAGCTGGGAAAGCAAGTGTTGCCTACTGAGACTTGATTCTTTGTTTGCCTATAACAAAGGTAGTTACGTAGTTCATAGAATTTTCCCCATATTCTTGCAATGTGTTATTCTCATTTACTGGAGCTGGTTGGACTTCATCTAGGTCTGGATCTTCATACAGATTTTAGTGTACTATTAAGAAAGCCTGTCTTATATGCTAGCTAGCACTATGCCATTTTCAAACTAACATCCATAAATGAATTTTGATTACAGGTTATTTTTGGAAGACTGCTAACATGTTGACAGTCCTTCATTGAGGTTTCAAACATAATTTCTTTAAATGCAGAATGATGTAGACCTAACTTAGTGACCTTTTATACGGGATTTTTTTTCTATTCTACGTACTCTTAGTACTGGCTTTTAATTGCACTGACCCTTAAGATATTTTTAATGTAAGTTGTTTCTTTTGAAGCCTCTTTCTGAATTCTGCTTAAGGAATCTGTGTGATAAAAGTCTGTTCCTCCTCTGATACCTTCATGATTAAATTATACTACTCACTGCTTAAGAGTTGTTTTCTTTCCATTTATATAGTGAGTTTGATTTTGATACTTTGAATAGATATCAACTCTGCATAAACATCAAAGAAGAAATAGAACAGAAATGGAGTGTTTAATTACATTTTGCAGTAAAATCAAATTCTCCTTTATACTGGGAGAAGTAAGTTTTATAGGAAATAAGAACGACGTGTAATATTAGAAAATGATATTTTGAGGGAAATTTTTATCTTTCCTCAGCAAGGAAGAAAATGTTTCCTGGAATACTAAAAGGGAGTGAGTTATGAGCAAGAGAGATCTGAGATAGAGGAGGCCGACTTTGCCTTCATGAGGTATCTGGTTTCAGATACATTGTTCAGCTACATTCTGTTAAACAACAAGGAATCAGAGTCAGTAAATCAACACCCTTTGGAAGGATTTAAGGTCTTATGCAGTAATAATCTTTCCTTTCCACATCTTACCTTTTTTATCCAGAGCTAAGGAAATATACATGAACTTCTGTTACATTAAATGCTATTTATTGTCTAAAAAGGAGCTCACAAGAAATACTTGAGGTAGAAATGAGGTAGAAAACCTAGTTGTGGATTAAAAACATATGTCTTATCTACACATGAAATTATTCATAGAGTTTTTAATAGGCTGGATGTAGGTAATTTTTGAAGTCTAATATTTGTAACTTAACAGTAGTGAAGTAGAAAATTATTTTCTAAAAGAAGTTATTTTAACCATATGCAAACTTTTGATGATGTTAAGAGTCTATATTATGTGCTATATTAAAATGTCTGTAATAAAATTCTTGGTAAAGGTAAAATCACGAAAATAATTTATATAGCACAACACTAACATGAAAAGATATGATGCTATGATCATAATATAATATAAATGCTTCACCTCATGGGGAATTTACATAATTTCAGATAGAATTCAGTTAGGACCCCAGTTTTGCTTTTTGAAATAAGGCACAACCAAATAAACTTTTGTTTATTTGTGTGTGGTTTTGAAAAGATAAAATGATAGAATAGTATCCTATTATGCTGCATTACACTATTATAAAGTACTTGGAAGAGACATACATTTACTTAAACTAGAAAATTGTTGGTTTTCTATTTCCACAGATGTCCTCTTTAATACCCTCTGTTTAGAAATGTTATTTAAATTCGAGGACTTACTTAGTGTCCACAGAATGAATATACATAATAAAAACACACGGCTCCCTTGCTTGTATAATGAAATGAAGGCTCAGGGGAGTGGGTGAAAACAAAGGACACCTAACTGGGATTTTTGTGTAGAGTATATGTAAGAATATGTGTCTATATGTAAATGTAGCTTTTTAATAAATTGAGTGACTTAGCATTATCCTATGTGACATTGAACTAGTACAATAAATGTTAAGTCCTCTTGAAAATTTATTTTCTTGGCCACAAGGAGGGCAATGTTAAAGGAGGACATTTTTGTCACATTTCTCTCCTATGTTCTGGAAGTGGTTTACATATAAGGTCAATGATGTAGCAACATAGTTCTCACAGTCAGGCCAGACTGCGTTTTATTTGCTGATTTACATAAATAGATTCTAAGGCCCACTGAGGTTTAACCTGGTTTCAGTATCAAATGTCCCTATGTCTGGAACTGCTGGCTTGTTCTTTTAAAGTATAAATTTAAGTCCTTCCTTTTTACCTACCTAATTGCCTACCTAGTGAAAAATTGGGATGATCATACATCAATGGAGTAATCTAACTCCACACTTCTGGGCTGACCTCGTTGCTCAACTTTCATTTCTTGGCTAATCTTCAAGTAGTGTATTCAGATGCCTGCTGGACATTTCCACTTGGGTTTCAGGATCGATTTTTCTTTCTTTTTTTTTATTATTATTATTTTTTTTAATTTTATTTTTTATAAACATATATTTTTATCCCCAGGGGTACAGGTCTGTGAATCGCCAGGTTTACACACTTCACAGCACTCACCATAGCACATACCCTCCCCAATGTCCATAACCCCACCCCCCTCTCCCAACCCCCCTCCCCCCCATCAACCCTCAGTTTGTTTTGTGAGATTAAGAGTCACTTATGGTTTGTCTCCCTCCCAATCCCATCTTGTTTCATTTACTATTCTCCTACCCCCTTAACCCCCCATGTTGCATCTCCTCTCCCTCATATCAGGGAGATCATATGATAGTTGTCTTTCTCCGATTGACTTATTTTGCTAAGCACGATACCCTCTAGTTCCATCCACGTCGTCGCAAATGGCAAGATTTCATTTCTTTTGATGGCTGCATAGTATTCCATTGTGTATATATACCACATCTTCTTTACAGGATCGATTTTTCTTATTTAATAATCGTCTTTGCCCAGCTCCCATTTTAGACCATCAGTATTTCCTACTTCAATTTATATTCGACCATCTATCCAGTTACCTCAACAAACATCATGTGAGCCATCTTAGACTTCCTATGTGAACCCATTATATCTTAACAACAAGACCTCAAAACCGTCTCTCCTACCCTACCCTGACTGCCTTGTTAACTGTTTTTCTGAACAGGATGGTATCCTCCTCATCTGTCCAAATTATTCACACCTATGCTATTTCCTGTTTACAACTCTTCAGTGACTGACCACTGTCCTCAGAGTAGCCATGGAGCACATACCTCGTGGTGACCCTTTCCGAGCCTCTGGACACCTTGTTCCCTTTCCCTCATGCTCTATTTAAATCTTATGCGTTGGTGATTCTGAGCCATGTGGTTGTGGAAGCTACCATACTGACCCCCCTTCTATGCCAAAGCTGTTTCCGGTGAACAGAATGACAGTCTCCTCTATCTGACATGCTTCTTCTCACTCTTCAAGTCTCAGCTTCTGTGTCCTCTTATACAGGCTGTTGCCTCTGGGTTCTTGCCTCTGGGTTCTACTCCCTTCCACCACTCAGATGGGATGGGGTACTTCTGTACTCCACTGATACCATGTGCTTACTCCTGTCTTTGCAATCACCTGGGTATACCTCTGGCATTGCATTTATCAAAAATTATCAGCTATGTTCTTCCCCGTGAAACTCCATTGTTTTTTGAGGGTTGAAATCAAGTCTAGTGTATTTTGTACAGTTCCTGGAGCATAGAAAATGATGATTTGAATTATATAATCAATTATAAGTATGCCAAGCTTTGATTAATAGATGTTTCCTTAACCATATATATATTTGCTATTTATTTATGTTTTTTATAATTTTTTTGAGAGAGAGCTAGTGCTTGAGATCATGACCTGAGATTATGACTCTGAGATCATGACATGAGCCAAAACCAAGAGCTGGAGGCTTAACCAACAGAGCCACACAGGTGCCCCTATTTGCTGTTTAGTAAGTTTGGTTATTGGTACATGTATATCTTTTTGCACACATGCACATATACATATAAATGACTAATTCTGTTTGTATACCAAGACTTTGATTCTTGAAATATGGCCTTAATGCTGTTTGTTTTGTGAATGGCATTCAGGTATAAGAAAATGAAATGTACCATCAGAACACTATTTTCTTCAATTGAATTTTTGGGGGAAGGGGTAAAGATACAAAAAATGTAGTCAAACAAACTGCCAAGTATAATTTGAACATTAAAACAGTCTTCTTTTCTGGAGCCAGCTTGTGGCTTTGAAGAATAATTCCTTGTCTTCTCATCTGACAAGAGCAAATTCCTAAGGATCGCCAAACTTAGTGAACAGTTATGTGCCTTAAATTTGTTTTGGCTCCAAATGCCCGATAACTAACCTCCAAATGCCCGATAACTATCAATGCTCGTTTAACTCTGATTTTAAATGGGCTTTTAAATCTAAGATACACATGGTCCTAGCTAATTAGAGTTCTTAGGAGTCTTAGAATTGGCCTATCATTAAATTAACCAATGAGTATGAAATTAAAAAAGAAAAATCCTTAACCTATGAAATAGCTATGCTGTAAGTGGAAAGGTAAACATGTTCAGTAGATGACTTTATTTATTAGAGTAATCTTTTCCATGTCAACAGCTGTTTTTAAAGTGTGGCCAAATTTAAGTAGCTCTACAAATTTCAATGGGGGCTTTTATTCAATTTTATTTTCTAGAATTTACTTTTTAGTGGTTTTTCTGCCTGTACACTTGAACATGCCTATCTAAACGATAATTTCAACTGCTTAAACGTGACCATCGATCAGGAGAAATCATCCTTTTTGTTGTTTACTTTCTGGGGAAAGAAAACTAATTGAAAGCACACCATTGGTGTGTTTTCCTTCTAGGATTTTAATCAGCATTAGGTTAGACCTTTCCCCTAAACCCTCAGTATCTCTATTCAATACTTTCTATCTTTCCATTTCTCTATGCCACATTCTGGAGAATATTTTTTTCCTTTTTTATCTTCTGATACATGAATTCTTCTGTTACCAAACATGGCCATTGGATTTTAATTTTGGTGGTTAAATCTTTCATTTATACTACTTCCACTTGACTTTTTTTTTTTTTTTTCCTTCAAATCATCTATGTCACTTTTTATGCTTCCTTGTTCCCTGGAGATATTTTCAAGCTTGTCATATACTCATGATACAGTTACTTTGGTAGTTTTAATATCTAAAGTCTCTATAGGACTCTTTTTGTTGTTTGTGCTCATTCTTGCTCACGTTGCCTTGTTTTCTGTGCTCCTCATTAATTTTCACTACTTGCTTGCCGTCAACCTTGGAAATTGTGTGAGCCAACTTTTCTGGTCCAGGATGAATGTGCCCTTCTTCAAAGGTGCTTTGCATTTTCTTCTGTCAGCCACCTGAGGGCGCTATCTTAACAAAGCCCCTTTCTACTTACGGTTGAGGTTTTGGTTTTTGTTTTGTTTTGTTTTTTTAAGAGTTTATTTATTTATTTGACAGAGAGACAAGAGAGGGATCACAAGCAGAGGAGGTGGGAGAGGGAGAAGCAGGCTTCCCGCTAACCGGAGAGCCCGATGTGGGGACCGAAGGCAGACGCTTAACGACTGAGCCACCCAGGCGCCCCATATGGTTGAGTTTTTTGGTCCACTTAGGGGGCTAACAGTCCAGGTGCAGACCTACTCGAGGTACAGTCTGTGACCACACATGCCTACATACAGGCCCTTTGTCCTTTTCTCTTGTTCTGCTTGGCGTCTCTCTTTTCTGTCCCTGGAGGCAGCTGGGAGCAGAGCTGGGCTTGGTTCTAGGTCACTTTTGCCAGAGGATGTAACCACTGGGGCCCTTAGTGTGTAAGACTTTGGCAGTGAGTAGGCCTTAGCTTCTACAGTCAAGAAACAAAGGCTGAAGGGTGCAGTGTTAGTATAGGCCCTGGGGACAGAAGTGGCCAGAGGCTCCTAAGAAAGAAAAAAGGCACACTACTTGCTTACATATTTCCTGTACTTAACAATTCTACACTTTCAGTACTAGTCAGCTTTTGGTGAATACATATTCACTGTTGACACGGCATGACCTGACATTAGTTTTGTCATAAAGTCATGAAAATCATAGAGCAGTCAAATAATTTAAATATCTATGAAGATCTGTGGCCCTACCAGGCATGAAGACTATGAGCAGAAGTAAGAATCCAATCAGGCTGTGTATAGAATGGCAGACTCAAGTCAAATGGCAGAATCAGTTAATGCGTAGCTTGCCAATTAAACCATTCCATGTGTAGGGAATGAAATATTTCAAGGGACTCATCTGTGTAAATTTCAGGGACATTCAACCTCATGGCCAGCCCCTAAAACTTCATCAGAATAAGCAGTGTCAGGGGATTGCCATTTGCCACTGAGATAGTAAAGCTGGGTCTTGCTTGGCATAATTATTTCCTTAGAACAGAGGTTCTCAATGCTGACTGCCTAATTCCATCACCTGAACAACTTTGGGGACAAAACAAAACAAATCCCCAGAGATTCTAACTGGGGTATATTGCAGTTAGGTTTTGAACATTTTATTTTTTCCTTTAAAAAAATCCTTGGTGAAATAAAAACATATTTAAAAAAACAAAAAAAAAAATAAAAGAGAAATAACTGATCTTTCAAACCACTAAAAAAAAAAAAAAAAAATCCTTGCTGACTTAAGGCATAGCCAGGACTGAGAACCTCTTCTTTCATGAATATGCATGTCCTTTAACCCTTAAAAGTTTAGTATTGAATATAAAGATAAACACATTGTATTAAAATTTTACATTGCATTTGACAATAAGCTCTGTATGTGGTTAGTATTTAAGGTTTTTGTTAATGTTGAAGAAAATTTGATGTTATTTAATTGACTAGCTTTATAATTCCATTCTAAAATGTTTAATTAGTTTTAGGATTTGGGATCTTGAAGTGTAATAAGGCAATTTGGCTAAATTTATAGACATAATTGGACTATTAAAAGAGCTTGAGAGACCATGTTTATGTCTGACTAGATTTATTAGGATTAATAACCAAGGAATGTTTTGTTTGTTATTCAGACTTTTGAAGTCTTTTGGGAAAAAAAACCGCATGTATTAAATTTTAAAATGCAGTTTGAAATGTTTATGAGGCTTAATAATCTAATTTCACAAATGAGACAAAATATTAATCAAATTTTCTCTTGAAGGTGATTTTAAATATGTTATTTGACTTACAAATAGATAATGAAATTTATAAGTTCAATTTAATTGCTTGAGGAATACTAGAATTTTTAATTTATAATTTTGTTAATTGAGTATTTTCAGAGTAGTCGTAGTGGTCTTTTTTTTTTTTTTTTTTTCATTTCAAGAACAAGTCTCAAGAATACCAAAAACTTACTTTGACAATTGTTATTTTTTCTTTTTCCTTCCCAAAATAAAAAGATTTTTTTTCCTATTTCTAAAGGTGACACACAATTCAGAGTGCAGTAAGGTGCAAGGAATGAAAGGAAAGACATTCTTAGCCCCTGATTGTGGTGGTTAGCAGTTAGCGATATCCTTTCTAACTACTGGCTGGATGATTGATGGGTTTAACTGGTCTATGTATCTGTATCTTTCTGTCATCTCTCTATTAATATTTGACTAAATGGGATGATATTATATGTGCTCCTTTATAGCCTTTGATAATCTCTTTTGACCATTTGTCCTTATAACGTTCAACTGTAAAGATGGCATTATATTCATTATAGGGATTTACCATAGCTAATAGGAGCAGTGTGCCAATTAACAAGTCCTTTTCCAAATTTTCCATTATACACATAACTGAGAAGAACCTACCTGAGTTTTTACCTTTAGGCAATTGTGTGACTACCTCCAGAGGGGTCATTTCTAGAAGTGCAAATTGCTCTGAGTTATGAATTTTGGGATGTATTACCAAGTTGGCCACTAGAAGATTCCTAGGCCTACAAGATTCAAAGAAATAAACCAGTTCTTCTGAGGGAAGTTGGGCATTTTCAGGTAATTTAAGCCTTTTCCTTCTTTTAAAACGAGTTAATGGCTGTACTCTAGTTTGGATTTAGGTTAATATTAGTGGGAAGAGTTTGAATGGCTGGATCAAAATCCTAGCCTTAACCCACCCCATCTACCTTTGGTATTTTAATTGTTACTTAAATTCATAATTTTCTTATTTCCTTAGTAAAGTTAATATTTACCTTAAAGCAATTCTGAGAGAGAATAACTGTGAAAGCAGTAGATTGGAGCCTAACACAGAGGAAGAGCTCAGTATATATTTATTTTCTCTCTACCTGGACATAAAAAATTGGAATTCAGTTGGTTCCTGCTAGGACTGACTGTCACGTGAATTGTGTAAGAGGTGGGGCAAAATTTAATTTTTCAGCTCCTGCTTGAGACTTCACACTCATGTCTCTTTCCGAGTGGCTGATGTTTACTAAAATTTTCAGTAGAATGACATAATGACCCTATTTGGTACAGAAGCTCCTTATATGTTTTTCATGACCGAAATATGTTTTCACGACATGCAACTTCCTTTGAAGAGATAACTAGCAGGCCATTTGAAATAGCTACAACAGTGTCTCTTTTCCTATCCGTATCATAAAATTTAAGTGGACAGATTTAATCATAGGGAAAATCAAGTCTCGATAAATACTGCCTAGTTCCGAGTATTAATACGAAGAGGTATATTTGGACCGAGACACAAAGGTGAGAATTTGCTTTCAGTAGGTAAAACAAGGAGAAAATGAATACAAAAACATTTGCTTTATTGAGTTTGAGTAGATGCAATTTAGCGAAAAGAATTTTTTCCTCTGAATGAGCAACATAGCCATCAGTTGTGTGCCTGTACCTGGGACCCCTCAATCCCTGAGTATCACTTACGAAACAAACTTAGTGCCTAGTTCAATTTCTTCATGTTACAAATGAGCAGAATGAGATTCAGGAAGGCTCTAACGTCTATTTGATTTCCTTAAAAAGAAGCTCCTGGAGTTTTTGTTGGAATGAACTGCAGACACATGTTATTTTTCTGCTCGAGGCAACCGATAGCTGGAGAATCTGAAATGAATCAGCAGTGATTAACCCGGATCCGGGCGGGGGGCTCGGACTCCAGGGTTCCCGTAATGCTGATCAACACACATGGTGAAGAGGCAGGAATAATAGATGGTTTTATTTATCAGCCTGAAACTTTTCAAAATGTGAAGGAAAATTCCAAATCAATTCAAGTGTTTGCAGATAGTTTTGTGGAGCCTTGGCTATTTCTCGGAGGCTCTGGGCTCCTGAGCACGGAAAGGTTTTCAGGGGTGTAGTTTAAGGAATATTAGAAGGCCGGTCCCATATTCCCAAGTATTTCTACCCAAGATAAATTGGCCATCAGAAGACACACGTTGTTTTCACTGCCCAGACGCAGTGACCACTGTCCTTAGGGACTCTGTTCTCCAGTCGCCCATGTAGAGGCGGACCCATTCACGCACCTGTCACGCAAGTGCAGAAACTTTAGAAAGAAAAACCAAAAGAAATAGTTCTGAGTATATACATGAGTAAAAAGGAGTGGACAGAAGCAGAAAATTCAGTGTGTATAACAATGATCAGAAAGACCACCATTGTGTCAATCTATGTTTTCAGGTCTCCTCCCTTCTCTATCCCCTGTTGTCAGAGGTAGGAAGGATGCCCATGTGAAGACTGTGGAGAATTGAAAGAGACGACATCAGGGCATCCCTTTAACTCGCTGTCCTCGAGGAAGGTGTGAGGTGTCAGGTGAGCCCTCCCCATGGCCCGCGCTGCAGTCCCAAACCGAGAGCCCAGCCTGCAGCACAATAACTTACTTCAAACTCCAGGTGTGTATGCAGGACTGGTATTTGGCCTTAAAAAAATTTATTACAGATGTCTGGAATTGAAGACTGTTGACTAGGTGCAAACATTACCTCATACTCCATTTGACACTAGTGCAGTTGGGGAGGGGGGAGATTATAAAGGTAAATAAAAATGTGCTAAAATGTAAACGTGTGCGATTTCTTCAGCAAATTGGGTTTTCTTGTTATAACCATTTCAGGGTTTTATGAGTCAGATAATAGAAATCCTGAAATGAGGTACAGATTTACAGCTTGTTAGGGGAACAGTCCCCACTAATCCCCTCAAATATTTGATCCTCACAGTCTCCTTCATGGACTTTGGGAGAATAGCTTTTTTAACGTCCTGTTCCTTTTAGAGCCTTGAGTCTGTAAATTTTAATGACAGGCAAAGGTTGACTATCTTTTTGCATGGAAAGATCTGAAGCAATGGCAGTAGTGAGGGCACCAGGGCAAGTGACAGAGACTGGGGTTTTTGTCACTGGGTTCATGTCCTGTTTTCCCATCCTGGTGGTAGGTCCCCAGATGGGAAGCGCCATATTGTATTAGTTTTGGAGGACCGAGGGGGCAGAGCAGAGAGAACAGTTGCTGCTATGGGATGGTTATCACCCAGGAAGCAGAATGCAGAGGACGATAGATGCCATTCAATGACTATCAGCAATAGAATGTGGCTAAGGGGAATGAAAGGCCATAGCGATCTGACCTCAACGTCCTAGGAGGTCAGTTGAAAAGTGACATGCAGATCTGACCTGTACCGTTAAAGCAAAGAGGATTTAAAAGAAATATTTTTGGGATGAGGGACTCTTTGGATCCTTTGGGTTGTATAGAATTAGCCAGTTTGTAATAGGTTACTAAGCAGTGTTTTTTTTTTTTAAAGGGCTGGGAAGGGTGAGCCAGTCTTGGCCAATGAAGTGACCTGAAGTGTGCCTCTAGAAGCATCCAGTAATGAAAGAATTGGTTAACCCTGAAATCCTTGTGGAAGTCTGCCAGCATCCCATTGTGATGGTCCCAAATGTCCTGCCTTGGCTTTGGAGCTGTTGAAAACCTTTCCTGTCTCTCTTTGAAAGGGCGGCAGAATCAAGTTCCCTAAGTGTGTTGCTTGACTGGTTGGAGTCAAGTGTGGGCTCTGTCATCAGGAGTTGGTGGGAGTGGCTCTTGAAAGAGCTCCTGTATCCTTGTTAATCTTTCTTGTGACAACCCAGGATATGTGTGCTTGTCTTTGCAGAGACCCCATTCCCAGGACCCCAGCCTCTTTCTTTCGATTACATGTGTTATGACAAATATGTTTCAGTCTGTGAAAATAGTAATTGCAAAATCCCTCTTATTTCAGTGTGTGACTTTTCATTTTGTGTTGCCTATCGTTGATCACTGCTATGACTATTCTGACGTTTATGGCTGCGTTTCCTTTTGGAAACCAGGGGTGGTTGTAACCAGGAATTGGCAGGTACAAGAAAAGAGTAAAGTGAAGCTTCATTGGCATTGTTTTAGTCTTCGAGATTCCTTTCAGAAGGTGAAATAAATAATAATTTGGAGGCACGACATGTTTGAGCCCGTTAACAGTGTGGCAAAACTTTGAGTTCACGTGCTCTATTCTAATGACGTCGCTGCTGTAGTCACGAATATAGCATGGGGTTTTAAATATCAACCTTCATAATTATTCTTTCCCACAGTGAACAGTAATCAGTTCATGCAGAATTAGAGATCAGATGGTTCCTAAGTGAATAGATTGTAAGTGTCCCTAGGGATTACTGCACTGATGGGGAAAATCACATGCGTTCACACCATTCCATGTGTTATTAGTTACATAGTTCTCTTATAAAATGCCTTATTGGTCTTTTAAAAAATCAATTTATTGGAGGTGGTGGCCAAGAGTACCATCATTTTCAAGGAAAATATCTGACTTCACCTGCCAAGAGTAGCCAATTTGACATTAGGTCTGTTAATGATTTAACTTTCTCCTGCTGATGTCAGCGTCTAAGTGATACTGCTTTCAGTTATCAGTGAGATCTCTGTCTCTTGACAGAGGAAGAGAATATACATAGATAATATATGTTAGAAAAATGATTTTGGTTTTCATTATAAATTATGACTATACTTTCTATGAATCATGGTAAAAATTTTATTTTGGTCTACTTCATTGTTTTTTAATTTTTTTTCTTATTGCCCTCTAAGAAGCTTTATTTTAGACAGTATTTTCTCTAACTGCTCTCCTTTACCCCACCTAAAGTTAAACACTAAGAGTAAGAAGATTTTGTTGGGTAGTGTGTTTTATATAGTCCCAAGGCTGAATTTACACCCTTTTGGGAGTGAGTCCCTCATTGAAAATGCATGGTTTATTTGAAATGAACTGAGGTATAATAAAGTAATTTTTACAGTTTTATTTATTATAAAGCAATTTATGTTCGGTGCAGAAAAATCAGAATGCAAGGCAAAAAGAACATGAACCCATCCAACCAGATAGTCATATTGCAAGTCTTTATCTTGATATGTTGTGTGTTTAGTATCTTAGACAAACAGAAATACTGTATTGTATATAATGTTTCATAACTTGCTTTATTCATTTAATAATATGCTGTAAATACCTTTTTTAGACTAAAAATAGACTAATACATTTTTACTGACTTCCTGTTGCATCGATTTGTCATAATTTATTTAACCAACACCCCATTATTTGACATTTTGGTTGTTTTAAAAATCATTGCACGATTGAAAATCATTTAAAAAGTCACTATACTTTTCTTATAATTAAGACTTCTAGCACATTAATTGCTTAACGTTTTCAGGAGGAGAATTAAAACCCGTGTACATGACAAAGCCTTTTTGTAAGAATCGTACATCACTTTCCATTCCTACCAGCAGTAATTGAGATTGCTCATTTTCTTACAACTTAAACAACAGAAAGTATTATCACTTTTTAAATCATTTCCCATTTTGATGGGCCCAACCACTGTTTTAGCAGGTTTTCCTTTATTTCTAGAAAGGGTGGTATTTTTTTTTATATACTTCCTGCCTATTTGTTTTTTGTTAGCCTTTTTCTAACTTAAAAAATCAGTATCTGATTTTTTCCTTCAGCTTTGTACAAAGTCAATGTAAAAAGAAAAGCCAATCCTGAATATAAGTTTACATTAGGGCAAAACAAATATTTGTATTTAAGACATAGACTTGTTAAACGAAAAGTAGTAGTATATAAACAGAGCCTGTTTGGGGACAGGAGAAGTTTAGGAGGATCAATCAGGAATGACCTACAGATTTGGGGTTTATTAAAAGGAGTAATCTTTCTCAAAGGAGAAGATATCTTGTAAATTGTTAACACAGTACAAAGAGTCACGTATCTGTAACCTAATTGTTATGTGACAGGCTTGACCTTTTGAACAGTTAGAGAAATAGTTCTGTTTCGGTGCTTTCGTAGACGACCATTTATGAAATGTAATCCACATCATTGATTCTTGTAAGTTCACATACTTTGTCGTTGGGATGCTTGGACTTCTTTCATTTTGTTTTTGTTCTGCTTGTTGATTCAATGAATTAGATCAACTCTTTGCCACCAAATAGTAACTGATTTATGGTAAGAGTCAGTGGCTGTCAACTATTATTTCACAAGAGGAACTTCAAGATCTAGGATTCTTTTTCACCTTTCTAACAGTAGATTTTTGTATCAAAATATGTCACTGAGTGTATTTTATTGGCCTCGCCCGAGCTGAGGTCATTATACTTAACCCTCTGTTCACATTTAATTATTAAGCCCTGTTTTAAACAACAAAATGAACTCAGAAAGCCAGATGATTTTTTTTTCATCTCCATGACTCATTTACTTTATAACTGGAAATTTGTACTTCTTAATCCCCCGTTCACGCATCCCTGTCCCTTTGGCAACCACAAGTTTGTTCTCTATATGGGAAAGTGTTTCTCTTTGTTGTTGTTGTTGTTGTTGATTTGTTTTTGTTTTTTTAGATTCTACATATATATGAAATCATATGTACTTGTCTTTGGCTTATTTCACTTAGCCGTCCATATTGTCATGAATAGCAAGATATTCTCTTTTTTATGGGTGAGAAATATTCTATTGAGTATATATACCACATTATTATTCATCTGTCGGTGGCAGATCTTGGGCAGCTTCCATATCTTGGCTATTGTAAATAATGCTGTAATAAACATAGGGGTGCATGTATCATTCTAAATTAGTGTTTAGTTTTCTTCAGATAAATACCCAGAGATGGAATTACTAGAGAGTATGTTACTTTTATGTTTAGTTTCCTGAGGAAACTCTGTACTGCTTTCCAGAGTGGCTGTACCAGTTTCCATTTCAACCAGTAGAACATGTGAGGGTTCCCTTTTCTATACATCTTGCCAACACTTGGTATTTCTTATCTGTTTCCAACAAAAAGAGCCAAAAATCCCAGATGATGTTTTAAATAAAATAGTGAGAAATGACCCCAAATCATTGCTTATTTCTAAGCTGAGCTCTGTTTCTGGATTAGCTGTTTGTTTGTTTGAAATGACACATTATCAAAGGACCAATGATTGTAGTATTTTTGTCCAAAACCTTGACATCAGCTCTTCACTCTTTGGCATACAAGATATTAACTTCTATGTCCACTTTAGCTTGTAGGAAGGTTATAGGTAGAAAGATGCAGGCCCTTTATGGCTAGGATTCTTTTATCAAAAATCTCAGTAATAAAGTAGATGTTAATACATTAAAAACAAAGACACATTGGGGTGCCTGGGTGGCTCAGTGGGTTAAGCCTCTGCCTTCAGCTCAGGTCATGATCTCAGGGTCCTGGGATCAAGCCCCACTTCGGGATCCCTGCTCAACAGGGAGCCTGCTTCCCCCTCTCTCTCTGCCTGTCTCTCTGCCTGCCTACTCGTGATCTCTCTTTCTCTCTCTCTGTGTCAAATAAAATTTAAAAACAAACAAACAAAAAAACCAAAAACACCAAAAAACAAAGACACATTTACTTTGGACAGTAAATCCCACATATTTTTGCTAATACTAGATACTAAAATATACAGGATAAAGACAACCTTGTGGAAATCACATGTGGACAAACTGGGCACCACAGGACCCAGCAGAACTGCTGTTGATAAACCAGTCCTGAGTACCTTAACCTTTTCTCAGACGTTGAAAAAGCCAGTTTTCTCCAGGGTGAATGATCACGGTAAAGCTCCTATTGCTCAGATCCCTCGCCAGGGGCCCTTGTGTCAGTAATTCCAGTTTCCCACCGCAATGCCTGAGCCCCATGGAGGAGGACACGAACAACAACCTGGAGTGCTTTGATTTCTCGAATTCCGATTTCATTCTCATACAAAAGCTGGGAAAGCCTTCATCAACCCCTTGTGAATGGTGTGCCTGTCTTCCCTTCCTCTGCCCTCCCCCTGACACACGCACAGCAGTGTGACTTCTGCTAGTTAGCTTTGCATCCTGTCAGAGTCTGAACCTGGCCTGTGATGGAAGGAAAGAATACTCCACATTCATTGAGTCTTCCTCTGCCAGGCTCTTTCCTATTCGGGAACTCCTCAGATTACCTGGTTGTACTGTTTGACATGCACATCTGTCTTCCATCCCATTTCCTTTGCTAAGTGAATTGTAGTCTAAGGAGTGATTTGATTAACTCATGGAAATTTCTTGCATCCTCTCCAGAGGTGCTTCTCTGGGAGCACGGGCAGGTCTCTGTATCCCCAATACCCTACACCATCTCTTTGCTCCCCTCTCCTTGCCACTACTTCCTTTGCAATGGAGACCCTCAAGCACTAAGGGCTCCATGCTTGATCTCGCTCTCCAGCAAGGACATGTGTTGCCTTCCCTGCCCGGCTTCCCATCCCACTTAACTGATGTTCATTTTTAACCCCACTTTCGTATATGAGACCCCACTTGCTCATGGGATATACAGAGTGGGCAAAGCAAGCAGCAAGGAAGACACCTTTCCTACACACATTCAACTTTCCCTGATTATATACCAGACCCTCATGGAGAGGTTGGAGGGGGAGCAGAGTTCAAGGCCAGAGTGGGACCTTTTCAGAGGCCAGCATACTATGAAAGTTTACCTCTATTTGTTCTGTTGTCTGCAATTCTCATGTTTTAGAAGTGGGTGCCTTCTAGTATGTTGTTGCTTGTAAAATACATGTAATGCCATTCATATTATTTAATCTCAGCTATCCCATCTGTTCTAAATGACTTAGAAAATTTCACCGATGATGGTTTTATTAATTTTGTTTCCAGAACAATACTTATGTTTGGTCTCTTTAACCTGTGGGAAATACATGTTAGTGTCCTATCTCTTATGACATAGAGGACTGAGAGGTCACAGAAGTAGGGAGTAAAGACGAGATTCAAAACCTGGTTGGCATAATTTCTAAAACCATACCTGGTACGTAATCCATGCTGCTTTCCACATTATCAGTGACCCTTTATGGAATTTGAAAATCAGACTGAATGGAAAATGGTATATGTGGAGAGAAGAATATTCACTTATATGAATTCATATATGATGTGAAGTTTACTAAAGCAAATAGCTAATTTACGGGTTATAAGTAACCTATCCCAATGCTGTATTCAAAAGATGACAGAGACAGATGATACATTCTTACCAGCATGGGATCTGTTTCTCTAGAGATTTACGTGGCGGGTCTTCATGGAAGAGAAGACTGATCATAAAAACACTGGTAGCTTATCTCGTTGGGTGGAGTTTTAAGAATTATGAAATCATGCAGAAGGGTGTAGCATACATCTGGCCTTTTATGAAGTTGGGGAAAGTGTGACATTCCCTCCTATTCAACATGTGAAATTACATATTTTGTCATAACTTTTTTTTCATTTTTAAGATTTTTTTTCATTGTGTGTTTTCTAGAATAAATGGATATCTATTGTGGAAGTAATGACTAAAGATGCCTTTAAGATTGTCCATAAATAATATAATAGGAGTCTGTCACAGCTCACAGAATTTGAATAGAAATTCTTTGGTTATTGGGAATATGTTTACTTTTATGTCTATTGTCATAAATTTCCATTTGTGGGTAATCTGTTCTAATCTAATGAAAATTGGTAAGATTTTGTCATTGTCAGCAATGTCTATGTGGTCACCATTATCCTTGCTCTTTGTTAGTTTTCTTACAGAAATTACATGGTTATACTTACTGGAGGGTGGTTAATCCCTGAAGTTTTTCTAAATTAGAGTGCTATTAGGATTCCACTTTTATTAATGAAATTGACTTTTACATTCTGCAAATTTTTGTTTTCTTTAGCGTTTTCAAATTTGCAATCGTCTTGAACTTTGTGACTAAAATTGTACACCCCCATCTTGTGGAATTTGGGTATCCCATTGAAGAATGGTTAAATCTAAGATATTCCTTACGATCTTGATCTCTACACTGATTGAATCATACTTCCTTGTCTTATGTACCTTTGTGTATTTCTTGAGGTATCAGAGGTGTTCAGAAACTAATTAATGTTTGATGAGGTTTTTTTTTAAGATTTTTTAAATTTATTTGACAGAGATCACAAGTAGGCAGGCGGGGGGGGGGGGGGGCGGGCCCCCCCCTGAGCAGAGGGCCCGATGTGGGACCTGATCCCAGGACCCTGGGATCATGACCTGAGCCAAAGGCAGAGGCTTTAACCCACTGAGACACCCAGGTGCCCCAGTGAGTTTCTTTTTTTAAGAACCCCCCCCCCCCAAATCCTACTTTTTATGCTTCTTCTCGTTACAGGTTATTTTCTACTTTGGCGGGAATAACCCTCTAAAAAAATGGTCATTGTATATATTTGGTATAAGGGATACTCAGAACATTTAGCCACTGTTTCACCAAAGGCACTGGCCGATCTGAACAGCAGCTCTGGCCATCTACAAGAGACACTGGCATAAACTGCTGCGGTGGCTGGTCCATGCGCTCAGCTGAGTGATTGCTGGTTAGGGATATTTGCCGAGCATCTGTCTTGAATAACTTTTTTGTCTTTGTGCTTTTTGCTAACTACACAGTCAGTATCATAGATCATGGAAATGTTGACAGAGAGACCATTGCAATCGTCGTTGAAAATGACCCTGATGAAAGAGCAATTAGAAAATCGCTTCCATGTCTTTTTCATGTGGACCTGTAATCATTAGATGGTTCAATGCAATTCAGAGATTTTTGTGAATCCGGTTCTACCCTCGTTTCATCTCCTGCAAATGCAATGTACTTTGCAAATATTAATTCCCAGCACTTGTACATAATGTAGGAGTGTTAACTCTGCTGTATTTAAGATAAAGTTAACAAAGCAGGGAGATTAAATCTAAGTTGTCAGGTCAGTGGTAAACCCAGGATAAAGATTCAAAAGAAACATTTCATTTATAATCCTGATTTTTCATGTTCCTCTGTAGTCCAGGCTTGGGCTCTTCTAGGTAGACAAGAATGTTTGTTTAAATATTTTAAAGTGATTTATTGAAGTAGTTGTGTCAGTATTTTCTGTATGCACATGAGATCCTTAAGAGATGATACAATTAAAAAGAAAATAGATGAGATCTCGCCCTGTTTGCAGGACTAAAATTCCCTTTAGCTGAAAGCAGGTTTAGAGAAAGAGATTTTGCTCTTTTTAAAGAGGCATGTAATCTGTATGTTTATTTCCTTTCTTATACGGGAGATCCTTTCTCATAATCAGAATGAGTTGCTTAGCAGTGCCTGGGGGATTGCAAGCTTTTCTCCATTTTCTAATTTACGGAACAGAGAAAGGGAGGTGGAAGTTAGGGGCCAGTTGTATCTTTTCTTTTAGCTACATTGCATATTAATGTATCTATCTCCCTTTTCTTAAGCTGTAGGACTCAGCTTCTTTCTGACACTTTCTTTCTGAAGAGCAAAGAAAGGGGAATTGGGAAACACTGTGATCACATCATTCTCTGTTAGGACCAGCCAAGGCATAGGAAATCACATATTTAAAAAAACAAAACAAAACAAAAAAACAAAACTTTTGTTTATTTATTTATTTATTTAAGGGGGGTGGGGAGAGTGAGAGAGAAAATCCTCAGGCAGCCCCCCAAAGAGCTTGGAGGGAGTTGCATTTGCAGGGCTCGATCCCAGGACCCTGAGATCATGACCTGAGTCAAAACCAAGTGTCAGACGCTTAACTGACTGAGACACCCAGGTGCCCCAGGAAATCATATTTCTAATGGGAAGTAGAAAGACAGGCTCAGAATAACTTTGAGTATTTGCTTTGACCGGATAGATGCTAAGAAAAAATACTGTGTTCTGTTTGCTGGCAAAAGAAAGGCTGCTAGAGAAATGCAAGGCAGGTAGGTTGAAGTGACGAGTTAAAATGAACCTAAAGCCTTACTAAGGAGGAATTTATATTTATGCCCAAACGGAAGTTAAGGGCTTTCGTGTTCTAGTTCTAATGAAAACCCTTTCATTTTAGATTAATTTGGAATAGTTTGGCCTGCAGGAATGAAAAGACTAAAGATAAAATTTTAAGTAACTTCAGCTTTATTATTGTAAAGATCATAGTAATTTGTTTCAGTTCAAACCTTTTATTCTGCTAATTCCTTGTCACATTGTTTCATCAAAGGATGCAAGAAAAGTCTTGCCAAGATGACTTAACTTAATGGAAGAGAAACATTTAAAATTAGTAGTATGTGTGTATGATAGGAGTTGGAATGCTAGAAACAGAAACATACTGTATTAAGTATGGCATATGGGTGGAAGTGCTGGTTCTGGAATCAGATGATTCAGGGCAAAGCCTGGCTCTACCCCCACCCCAGTGGACTTGAAACACTGACTCCGCCCATCTCTGTCTCTTCACTGCATCCCTAAGTTGATACAGTATGTGTAGCAACAGCACAGGCATGCGGAGAGAACTAAAGTAATGTTAAGTGCCTCAGACTCCTGCCAGCCCAAAGCTGGGGCTCTAGCCATGTCACTTGTAACTACTGAGTTAGTGTCATTCCTTTTATATTGCTAATGTTTTTATCTGTTCCTTCCTCCTGGGTAAACTTCCAGCTCCTCTATATTAAGTGATCACAATTTAAATTTCCAGTGTCCAGAGTGTATTCAAGGTTGTTTTTTTTTTTTTTTTTTTTGACAAAATTCTTTGCAAGCTTTCCATTGTGTTCAGTCCCAACTCCCCACGCACTGGCCTTGCCCCTCCCCCATCGTCCGTCCCCCACCCCCAGCCTTCATTAAGGACCCAGTACTGGCTTAATAATGATGAGTACAGACCTTGACTTGGTTTTCATTGGATGGCTTTTACTTCCCTGGCACACAAACCAAGATGTTAGACAAGATGGATTTGGGGATAGCAGAAACCCTTTTAGTCAAAGGTGAAGATGATACTGATTGTGCCCCAATGTTATTTTCAGGTAAAGTAACTGCCTCTTTTGTTACTTGTTCAGAATGCGGACAGAGGGGAAGATAAAACATGGGGATCCTTGGGCAAGGCAGAATGCATTCCTGGAGAACTTCACAATACACTGCTCTACAGTTTTGAAAGGTCATCATGGTGCTACTTAATATTCTTAATGTGCTGGGTTTTGTTTTCCGTATTGAATCCCAAAGTGCTTTTAGCGGCTTGTTAGCTGCCAACCCTCCCCTCCCACCCCTGCATTTTCTGCATTTTCTATTCTTTTCCCTGCCTCACTCCACAACCCATCTCCTCTACTTTGCTTTCTAGGTCTTTGTGCTCCACATCTCATTTCCTACTCCCCTCTTGCCACCACTCCCTGTTGCATTTTTTTTTTAATGGTGAATACAGTAATTGTACAGTGTAAGCCCACAGGGGTAATGCATATTTGTTTCTGCATAACTTTTTGGTAACTTAAGCCAGAGAAAAATTGTGAGTATCCCCTTATTTACAAACAGTATATTCATAATCCCATTTAATGGAAGATAGCTTAGGCTGCTCTCTGATGTAACCTCCTAATTACTTCAGATAAAGAATCTACCCAAGCTTTCAGTTGAGCAGGCATTTTTCCTAAAAATTGACCCTGTGAGAGTGAGTCTCCAGGCAGTTGCGTTTACATGTGCCTTAGCCTTCCGAGTACATGGTGAAAAGTAGCATACCGATCTGGATGCAACCCAATCAGTTAGCGTCTAGTCGAAACTTGGACCAAGTATAAAAGAAAAAAAAAATACATCAAGCCAGTTGGTCTAATAATAGATTCCCCAAATAGAATATGAAGTTTTTGGTTAAGTTCGTGCGTTTTGATACGAACTCTCGCAAATTAGGGTGTTGGTTACAAGTTCATAGAGCCCAGTTATCTTGTTGAACGAAGAATGGACTGACAATTGGTTGTGAAGAAGAAGTATTATGACATACATATGGGTGAGGGAATACATATGTATCCTATTATAAATCAGAACACTTGTCCCTCCTAAATATTCCAGCCAGGAAATGAACTTGTTGGAAATCGTATTTACATGTATGTTGGTAATGTTTATTACTTGTTCGTTCTATGTAAATTGCTCTACTTTCATTAAAGACAAGCATCTATCGGAAAAGAAAAATGCTGCTCAGCGGGGCTCTCAGCTCAGTGATGCCTGCGTCTCACTGAGCTTTCGTGAGTAAGTGCTGGCTCTTGAATGAACACGTGACTGTTTTGCACAGATAAAGAAAAGAGTTTCTAAAGGCTAACCTGAAGGGTTCTTTCAAAGATCATACATGCAGTAGGAGGTAGATGTTAGCGTTTCACAAATGGCGGTTAGTATTTTAAGAAAACATATTTTCTGTAAAAATGGTCTCCCTCCTTCATATTGGATCTCTTGTCTTTAATTAAGCTCCTGATACACCAAGTTAGCTGCCACCTCCAACTATCTCCCACTGAAAATGCCACCCTGACAGCTCTGCCTTAATGTGGCCTGGAATGACTGGCACCACAGGATCCCTCCATTAATAAAAATGAAAATAATATTCATCAATAACAAAAATTGGGCCATTTTCAGACAGCCTGTCCTACAATGTCCCGCCAGCCGCCTCCCTTGTGGTGTATTCAATAAACTCCTGTCTCCTTGAAAAAAAAAAAAAAAAAAAAAACAAAACAACAGGGGAGGCACCTGGAGGGGTGGCTCAGTCAGTCAAGCATCCGCCTTTGGCTCAGGTCATGATCCTGCGGTCCTGGGATTGAGGCTCTCGTTGGGCTCCCTGTTCAGTGGGAAGCCTGCTGCTTCTCCCTCTCCTCCCCATTCCTGCGTTCTCTCACTGTCTCTTTCATTCTCTCTCTCTCTCTCTCTCTCTCTCTCAAACAAATAAAAATCTTAAAAAAATTTTTTTTAAAAATCGGGCCATTTTCTATTAATAAAAATTGGAGGGGCGCCTGAGTGGCTCAGTAGGTTAAGCCTCTGCCTTCAGCTCAGGTCATAATCTCAGGGTCCTGGGATCGGGCCCCACATCGGTCTCTCTGCTCAGAGGGGAACCTGCTTCCCCCTCTCTCTTTGCCTGCTGCTCTGCCTACTTGTGATCTGTCTGTCAAATAAATAAAATCTTTAAGAAAAAAAAAATTTGCACCTTTCAGGCATCTCACCTAATCTTAGCCTTTGATTCTTAACAAGTTAAAAAAAAATAGCCAATTTAACCCAATAAGTAGAAACAGATACGTGTTAAAAGAATACATATTTAACATATGCACATATGCTTATGAATATATGTCCACATATGTCCACACATACGTATGCTTGTGGAAATTCAAGCACCACGTCATTTATTAATGGAAACCAGTGTCACCAGGGAAGGCAAAGCACAGTATTAAAACAGAAGGTGGTAAAAATGAAAGAAGTTGGAAAGAATATGGTGAGCTTACACAGGTAAAGAAATGATAAGGGAGTCAGGGGGCTGGGAGGCAGAGCTAGGTACACAGGGGAAAGGCTGAAGAGTAGAGAGTAGCTCGTCATGAAAGTAATCCCAGGTTGCAAGCCCGTGGTAAAAAATAACACGGAGGGCATGGAGAGATGGGGAGGAGAAGGGAGTTGGGGGAAATTGGAGGGGGAGATGAACCATGTGAGACTGTGGACTCTGAAAAACAACCTGAGGAGTCTGAAGGGGCAGGGGGTGGGAGATTGGGTGAGCCTGGTGGTGGGTATTATGGAGAGCACGCATTCCATGGAGCACTGGGTGTGGTGCATAAACAATGAATTCTGGAACACTGAAAAGAAATTAAAAAAATAAATAAAAATTTAAAAAAATGTGTAGGAACTGTCATAGTCTCACAGATAAAGCTAATCGATGAAGAGGCTTTTCTGGAAAGAAAGAAGGAAGTGAGGATTCCTCACTCCTTTATGTTGGGAGGATCTCCATAGCATGAGAGTTGTTTAGCTAAATATTTTTCCTTTTAATAATCGGATATTACTAGGTCATCTGGGGAAGGAAATGCTTTGGAAAAGGAAGTGGTAATGAGGGGAAAAGTTTTAAGAAGTCAGACTGGGGAATGGGTTGGTGGGTTCTTTGTAAGTATTTAATTTCCTGTCTGGGAGTCTTACAAGTGAGGTGACCTATTGGGCTATTTGCTGTGACGTCTGCTGCTTTCCCGCCTGTTTTATCTCCTGGATGCCTAGAAAAATCTGAGAGGAGACAACAGAGAGCAAGCATATGTTCAATACAAAGGCCCCATGAAATCTGTGAGCCTGCTGTGCATCAAGTAGATGTAATTCATTTATTTTTTTAAAGTGGTGATGATACGCTCTTTCCTCTGGATGACAAATTACAGAGCACATCTGAAAAGTCCTCTCTTTGGGGAAAACATTCTGCTGCTTTTTGTTCCTTGCATAGCATCTTTATTATGTATGATGAATAAAGAAAAGCAACGTTGACTGAAGAGCCCTAAAAAGAAAAAAAAAGATAAAAGAACTAGATTTGAATATGTGATTATAATAATGAACAGAAAAGCCATGCACATACTATAGAGATATTATTAAGCTAGGAGAAGCAGTCCTTTGAAAGTATGTTACATATTCATCTAAAATATGAATTATGGCTAAGTCTTATTGTCTTGTCACTGTGCTAGGGTCAGAATCTAGAACTGGGTCAGTCTGTTGTAGCAGAGGTTCACCATGAAAATTTCTCTCTCTAGGATTCAGTAGGTTAGCTGCAAATTGTGATACCTCCCTAACAAATACAGTAAGAGAATAGCGTTGCTTCTCGCAAAGAAAATACTTTTCACTAGTTATTACTCAGACTTTTTTTTTTGTCCTTATAGTCTTTGTTTTACTTGCAGTGGTAACGACTTACTAGTGATGTTTTAATATCATGATTATGATGCATTGATACTTGTCTTCAAGCTGCCCAGCATCTTTATCATCTCTCATTTCTTAGTGTCCCCCCCCCAGCCATTTCAGACACTTGGCCTGTCTCCTAAAACCCCCTTATGTTCCTCCCTGCACATAAGTATCTTCTTCTCTAATAAAAATCAAAGTCATGTAGCCTGGCCACCCTCATCTGCTCTTTTCCTTAGGTTCATTTATCTCTTCCATGAACTCAGAACCAAAGAGGAAGGGTGTCTCTTGCCTGGGCCAAGTCCCTTTGTCACCCACCATTGAGATCCTCTTTCTTCCTGCCTCAGGGGTTTTCCTATGTTCATTGTCTTTGTAGACAAAGTACTTCCTCCCCAAACTCCATGCTTCTAGGAATTTATAGGTTCCTTTTAAGTTGGGAAAAACATTCCTTTGATTCAAATATTCATTCATCATAATTTAGTGAACTTTGTTGAATGCCTATGTGTCACTTAGTGTTGGGTGTTTGCAAACAACTGAAACATCTGGTTACCTCGAACACAGAAGGAATGTAATGGAAGGCTATGAGGTAACCATAAAATGGATGGAAAAGTTGAAGGATCTTGCCTTGGAGACAACCTAGACCAGAGCAATTCAGGAGAATCCAGGTGGCAAAGAGTAAAGAAAAATCTCTTCTTGCATGAATCAATTAAAAACACTCTTGGTCTCTGCATCGCGCTTCCCCAAATTTGAATTCTGAGGAATAACTGTCTGATTGGCTTGGGACACAATCCCATCTGTGCACCTGAGAAGGGTAGGAAATCCAGACTGAGAGTCTCACTGGACTGCATCCAGTATGGGAGGAGTAGTTGGAAGGTGCTGTTACTGCCAGGAGTAAGAGAATGGGTATCAGCGAGGTCAAAATAATAGCTAGTCACTATCACCTATGATAGATGAGGCAGCCACCATGCCAGCCTTGGGACTGGATGAAAAAAGGAAAGCTAACATTCACTAAAAGGAAAAAAATGATAAAAGTGGTTGAATTGAATGTCAGTTTGTGATAAATAGTCCAAAGATGAACAGATGTGCATGTACCATGAGATATATGAAGAGAAATAGTCCCTTTTCAAAGATGAAGAACTCTGTGGAAACACAAATTATGGCTAATCACACTATCTTGCCCCAATGAGAAGAGAAGATGCTGGAGCCAGTCCAAAATGAACAAGTACCTGTGCTCAAGAGCGTATGGTCAGTGATGGTGGTGGGGGAGGTCTAATGTAGGGAGAAGGAATTTGAAGACAATATAGAAAGCTATTGCTATGAGGACACAGAGAAAGTGTACCTAATCATAAGGTGGGCTGATTCTGTGGTAGACAGAATAGTGCAGTGGAGAAAAGAGTCCTCTAGGAAGAGAGACCAGCTGGAGGACAGAAACAGCATGATTGTAAAACATACATGGCAACTGTGTGGGAAAGGAATTTGAGGGAGCAGAGTTGGAGGTATGTCTGAAAGGCACTGTGGGAGCCATCGAGGAACATACTAGAGAGGGCCAGTGGCATGAGGAGTGGAAGATGCCTGCTGGTTTGGTAGGTTGGAAGCTGGTGGTGAGGGAGGGAAAAGGTGGTGAGTAGAACAGGGCAGGTGGAAGCTAGATGTGGTGTCCAGGAGGGAACTGAAGGTTCATGGGAAAGAAAGGAAGGAGGCTACTGTGGAGAGAAATGGAGAGAAAGGAACAAAGACAGACTCACAGCTGGTGGGGACGGAGCAGGGATATCTGTACTCTTCCATGCTGCAAGGATGAGGTTGGTAGAGAGGAAGAGACTGAGGATACACAGGGATAGGGGCATGTAAAGATCAGAGTAACAGGAAGGAGTGTTGGCCTTACATGGAAGACATGACTTATCCTTTGATACTGGGGATTAGGACATAGGAACAGTTGTCAATCTACAGAAGTCTGTGGCTGGGAGGCCGAGGACGTTGAGGTTTTGTGGATAGCCACAAGAGGACACGAGGCACACTTGGGGATTAAACCCTAGGGTCAAAATTTGGTTCTGCAATATAAAAGCCTGGTGACCTCTGAAAAGTTACTTAACTACTGTAAGCCTCAGTTTCCCATTTGTAGAATGGAAGCATTTATCAAAATGAAAACACTGTATTGTCAATGCCACCTAGTATGGATTAATAACGGTATCTATTAGTAGCTGTGTAAGTATGCACAAACATAGTATTAATGAGTTACTTTATAATATACCTAATCCTGTGTTTAAGGGTGGAGTCCGGAGCCAGCAAGCCCCAGCTCTGCCACTTATCTGCTGTGTGACCTTGGGGATGATAATAGTACTTCACTTCACAGGGTTATGGTAAAGATGAGATAAATTAATTCATATAAAACACTCAGTGAATGTTCTATTATTGGTATGCTGATATTTATTTAAGGTTCCAAATAGTGCCCTTCTATATTTATCATTGTCTGTATTTTGTAAGGGAGGGCCTCAAAGTGCAGAAGAGTTGAATGGCTTACCCAGAGCTAGAGATCTGACAAATGGTGGAGTACACTTAAGACCCAGATTCCCCGACTCCCCACATTTTATGCACCAGGCATGAACTATGACTTTTGACCTGCTGCCTACTTTTGACCTTCAGGACCTGCTCACCCATGCTCTCATTGTCCACTATCACCTACTCTGTCGCTTCTTCTTGACCATTAGCTCCCAGGCTCATCCTTAGGTCTAGCCAACCCCCTTTTTGACCTGCCTTTGTGACCTGCCGCCGAAGCACCGCCGCCGAAGCTCCAGCTACTATGGACAGTCTGCGTGTAGGTAAAAAAGCCCGAGGGTAAATATAAATTTGATTTACCCAAGGAGGGTTCTACAAGTTCACCATGGAGGTCACAAATACTTAAGAGAGGGAAAGGATTGCGTAACGCCTACCAAATGTCCCATTTGTGTCTGTGAATGTAATGAAAGAAATCTGGCCAGTTCCAAAGATGGTGCTCTACCTACACGGGGCTGTCTTTCTTTCTCATCATCATGGCTGACTGTTTGATTGCCGTTCAAGTCAGCACGTTGGAGACACCCAGCGACTTGCCATTTGGATTGTAGTATGGATGCTTAATGCTAAAAGTCTGACCCTGTTTCTGCTCTTATAGCAAGTCTGATGGGAATGGCAGTTCCAAACATTCTATAACATGGCGACCTTTCTTTGATGTGTCTTGGTGTGGCAGACAGATGTATCTAAACACCAAATCCAAAGTATTTCAGACTGCCCTGGTTCTTCGTAACAGCATCAGGAGACAGAACGGGACTTCTGTGCAATCCGGCTTTACCATATAAAAGAAATGTATGTAAAAAGCAGATTCTCCGTATTTAGAAATGAGGTTCTTTGGGGTTAGGCTTTATTTAATTTAAATACACTTAGGTTTTACATTCAAACTGTATTTCCACTTCATGGACTTAACGAGTCAAACATTAGAGATTGAAAGGAGAATTCCAAGAGTGTTTTAAAACAATTAAGCCGTAGAATGTCAATATTTGGACACCTAAAAAGAAAATATTTCTTTTAATGAGTGTTAATGTAATCATTAATATACCAAAGAAAGGGTTCATAGAGACCATTGAATTCACTAATGTCTTAAAGAAGGGCAGTTTTAGTTCAACTGCTGAGGAAATGTTTTATTTCAGTTAGGAATAAAAGGGTTTTATATACAAATGAAATGGTTTTACAGTATGGAAAGGATTTGGAGGGAAGCGAAAAAGAAAACCCCAAGCATCAGAAGTGTTAAACAGGGATGTGCAGGAAGGACAAGAAGGAGAGGGGGTTGGGAAAGAGGGTCCTCTCTGGAGAGGCTTCATTTTAGATCTTGGCTACTCCTGTAAGTGGTTAAGAGACCCTTACAGATAGCCAGGGCTGCTGACCCATGGACGTGAACCTCACAAAATACAGGGCAAGTGAAGACACAAAATGATGGGGGATCAGAGGAGGGCACCCACTTTAAGCCCAGAAGAGAGCAGAAAGATGTGGAGACATAAACCACATGGGTGCCACACAGATGGTTTCTCCTTGACACTCTGTTACCTCAAACCCATAGGACAGATGTCCGCTTTAAGGCAGATTTAGGAACCTGGAGTCTCAGGAGTTGTCCATTATCCCCTCCATCCCCAGTAGGAATTTTGATGTTCAGCCATCTCAGAGGGGCTGTGGAATAGGTCCTTCTGGTAGATTCTGTGGTATAACTAAAGATAAGAACTTGGGACTTCCAGTTTCTTGGAAAATGTGGCAAATGAGTATCATTCATTAGAAGAAGAAATCTTGAGACAACAGGGCTTACAAATGTGTGGACTGAAGAAAAACAATTAAATAGAAACTTGGGTGCCAAAGAAGTGAAGAGATGGAAAAATGTAACCCACTGTCTGAAAAGATTTCATAAAACCATTCATTTACTTAGCAAGTGTTTTCAAAGCATGTAACATGGGCTAAGCATGGTAGCTGCTGATGTCGTGGAGGGTTCAGATGAATAGACAAGTGTTGGCAGTGAAGTTTGTCCGCATTCTGACAGAAGATCATACTATAATGAGACAAAGAGCCAGAGGACCCAACTGAGCTTAGGGTGCCTCATGGATGGCTTCTCAGGAGGTGTGACACATCATTGAAAACTGCAGGGGAGAAGATAACCAGGCAAACACAAGCATGCCTGGAAGACTGCCTGAGACCTCGAGGACACCCAAAGCCCACACAGCTCACTAGGGAAGTTGGCAGGAGAGGTAGACTGTTCTGCCGGGGGAAGTCTGCTGAAGGATGCAAGTACCCTTCATGGGCCATGTGCTTTACATGACTTACCAGATTTAAACTTCATTATAACAGATTTTGCCTTCATTTCCCAGATGAAGAAGAAAGAACTGCAGGGCGAATAAGTGACTTGACCAGGGACACACAGCTTAGTGCCAGCCCCACCTAGAGCCCCTCTTCTACCATGGCTGTCCCTTTGCTTTTGTGCTTCCTGTGGATTTAGAGAAAAATAGCCTATTTCCCAAAGATGGCTCTTTAAACCACAAACCAAGTGAGTCAACTTTTAAATAATACTGAATCTTTATTGTGGAAAAGTTTCACATCTGATATGTAATCCCTCAACCTGTGAACGATGGGTATATGGAGTGTGTGGGATGAGAAGCAAAAGGACAGGGATGTACTGGAAACCAAGGTCTTCCTTTCCTTGGAGCTTCCGTGTATCACTTAATGTTGAGGTACATTTACAAAGTTCAGGTCACACTGCCTTTTCTTGTACTCATGCTGAAGGCAGAATTCACTGCTTCCTGCTCCATTCATTTCAGGACTATAGGACTTTTTCTGATTATAGTTAGTTTTGTACTGGTCTTTGTCTTCTACAAGCTATAAAATCTGTCTCACAGACTTGCGTGGTAGAGTGTGTGAGATCACGCATATGTCGCTTCCTCATCCTGCTGTAAACTACATGTGACAGTACAGAGCACTTGGTATATATTGGTTGAACATAGGGGTAGGGCGGTAAATGTACCACCAGTTCCCAGGGGAAGGGAATTGCTAACTTGGAGCATTTGCCAGTTTCCGTAGGGCAAATGCTCCCCTGGTTTCAAGCCAGCAACGTGGTGTCTCTGAGTGAGGACTTCAAGGAACTGTGTCAGAGGTTGCCTTGTCTGGTTTTGCCGCCATTCACATACGCTAGACATCAAGACCTCAACGGCGATGTAGCAAGATAATTAGCAAGTGCTGTGTTTTGAGTTCTTGCCGCCTTTAAGGTCACCATAATTTATTTAATTGCAAGTTTATGTCACTTAATTTTTAATAATGGGTGTGTTTAACGATTGGCTTACAGAATTCCTGAGTATTTAACAATTGACCCTTCAGAGCCGGGGACAAGTGTTCCAGCACACACCACTGAATCATGAGAGTGTCAGGCAGGAACCTCTTTGTGTCCGTCTTTGTGTTTTCAGGGCTTAATATATGGCCTGGAACTCAGAAGATATCTGGATCATCAATAAATGATGAATAACAACAATAGTAATAATAATAATCAGGAATACATGTCAATGGAAAACAGAGTTGCGTTGCAACATGAAAGAGACCTTAGATTTATCCTAGAGCCCTCTTGATCTCGGTTTCTTCATCTGGAAACGAGGGGCTTGGGTGATTTTGACTGACTTTAGGCTCCCCATAGCTCTCACATTCTGCATGTTCTCATGACCAGAAGTGAATTCTGTGCTTATGCCCACTGTTTTCTTAGCTGTATGCTTACATTGTGATGACAACGTTAAAACTACCTCATTTAGGACTGAAGCATGGAGGGCAGTAGGAGTTTCAGAGCTTGCTTTATTTTGAATAGAAATGAAGACTACTTCACTCACTTCCTTTACTACCGAATCATTAGAACATTTGTCTAGGTTTGCTTTAGTGGGCATCGTCATGTGCTCTCACACATTTGGGTTTAATGAAGAAATCTGGTTAAATGATAAGAAACAGAAAACCATGGGGTGCCTGGGTGGCTCAGTGGGTTAAAGCCTCTGCCTTCAGCTCAGGTCATGATCCCAGGGTCCTGGGATCGAGCCCCACATAGGGCTCTCTGCTCCTCAGGGAGCCTGCTTCCCCTCCTCTCTCTCTGCCTGCCTCTCTGCCTACTTGTGATCTCTGTCTGTCAAATAAATAAATAAAATCTTTAAAAAAACCCCAAAAAACAGAAAGCCAGATGTCCTTGCTTTCAGATGTTTGATAAAGCTTAAATGCTAACTTTTTGGAGCTCTGAGCTTAAGATTAATTTTGACAAGCATTCACTTTTAGTAAACAACTAAAGATAACACCTTTAACATAGTTTAAGTCACCTCTCTGAAACTCATCTGATCCTAGAACCTCTTTTCCCTATAAAACACAGTAACACCTCATGGGACACTGGTCTTCCATGAAACCCAGTTTGGAAAATGCCATTGATGCTTCTTTGATAACTAGCCATGAATTGGACCAGAAATAAGTGGTTTTATTACTTGTTGATATGTGTTGGATAATTTATAATTTCAAAGTCTCATGTGTTCAATGATTAATTTAAAATTCTACTTTTCCAGGTGTTAAAACTACCAAATCCATGAACTATCTGTAGTAAAAAGCAAAACAGATGGTGTATTAGAGTAATCTCAAAGTAAATGTAGAAAGTCTAAGACCTTTTCCTCTTCCAGATTTCTTGAAGATATCCAGTATAATTTGCCACCCCATTTACCTTATTTGTAAAATGAAGCTGGTGGATTAGACACACCCCAGCATGTAAGATTTATACCGTTAGCCAGGTTGTCAATACACAAGGAGCCCTAGCAATGGGGAGGATTATGGTACTAAAGCCTTAAAAACATTCAAAGAAGTAAGGTGGGGGGGCGGTGAGAGAGGAGTTTAATTAATCTAAATGTTCTCAGGTTTGAATGTTGACACATTCAAACCACCCTTAGGTCCAAGAGAACTTAAAACAAAATTTCCCCTGGGAGAATAGACTTGATTTACATGGGACTTCTTTCATTAAATTCAGCGAAGCCTGCAAAACTTGCTAATGAAGGAAAATTATGAGGTATTCTGGCTCAATTTACGTGCTCTTTCCATAATAATTTGGCCTCAGACCATCTTATGCAGAGTCTAAGGTAATCAGATTTCAAAGAAATTAGCCCTTCATTCTTTAGCTTAGAGTTCAAAGAAGTATGTTTTGCTGTTATCAGAAAGATTAAGAGGACATTTAAAACTGGGCTGCTGCTTCCACTGTATTGTAAGACACGTAGGTTATGTAAGACATGAGATTTTAACATATTTTTAGAATATGTGCCAATGTCTCCATAGCAGTTTCCAACTTTTCTGAGGCATTACAGATCTCTTGACCCTTAGGAAATAGGTCTGGAACAGATGTTTAATGGAAGGGGGGGGGCGGGGAAATAGTTAAGTATGTCTTGGCTGTTTCAAGAATTGGGGATTTTCATTTCGCCCCCTCCAATCTATTCTGCACTTTGCAGTCAGAGGGATCAATATCAATGTGCAACTCTGATTAAAACTTTCCTTAGATCCCTTTAAAGCAATCCCAATGCTCTGAGCGTCAGATACAAACACTCCTTAGCTGGGAGGCTTGACGTGACACGATGGTCCGCCATTCTCTTCTTGAATAAGTTAGGACGCACTTTACTGTGGTTTTTGTTTATTCTATGGGATCACACAACTCTCAGGGGTCTACCACACACAGATTACTCAAGCACCAAGAACAACTCATGTCAGCGGCAAGGATTTGTTCATTGTAATCTGCTCAGGGACTTGGGCTACCTGGGCATATCCACCTCGAGTGTTTCTGGCTGTCGTCCTAGAGCAAGAAAGAGCTCTGGAGAGTCCCACCTCAGCAACTAGGTGCTCTGACCTTGAAGTGACACTTGTGTTCACAACTCATAGCCCTAACTAGTTGTAAGGTCTCATCTGATCACAAGAGAGCCTACTGTGTGTCCAGAGGCAGAGAGGAAGTTAGAGAACACTGAGCAGCTCTACCGGCCACTGCGAGCTTCAGGTTTCTTGCTGTTGGCTCCCCTCCACAGATCTACACTCCAGATATCATGAAAACATCATCCATTTCACTATTCACACCCTTCATGACATCACGAGATCTGTTCATCCAGCCAGTTTGCCCATGTAATTCCTTCATTCATTCCCTCTTCCTTCCTTCCTCCTCCACTTCACACTGAGGCTCAGAATATTCCTCCTCTTCTTCCCTTCCTCTTCCTTTATCACTCAGTTTTTTCCATCACCTTTCTCAGGAGGCTTCTCTCTGCACCCCACAAAGCTGCCTTATTGGCCGTTTCTCTGGTCTCTAATGTAAACCATAACACGCTGCGTTGTACATGCTTATTTATCTTCTCTTAGATATGGACAAATAAGCATTTCTAATTCACTGTTGTGTCCTAAGTACTTTGCGTAGTGCCTAGCAGAGAGTCAGTGAATAAGCACTTAATTAATATTTGCTGTTTGAATTAGTTACAAGAGATTCCTTATAGTGAAGAACTTAGCATCATTATGGCTACGAGAAATTCCCCATACTCTAGTTTTCAGACTGTTGACTTCAGTTTAATAAAATGAACCATCTCCAGGCCTGTTGGTTTATTTGACGAAGACAGTTCGGAAAATGAATTTTAGATTTCCAAGGGGCTCAGAACATAAGTAGCCGCTGAAGGTAGTGGTGTCCTAAAAGAGGTTGAACAGCAGCATGTAAGATGGAGTTCAAGTTCAAAGCAAAATATTCTAACTCACTAGACCATTAAGGACATAAAGTTACCAAACAATTCTGCTGTTTCTTAGAATCCAGCCTTGAAGACACAGCTCCTCAACACAAACATGTCAAATTTATTTAAATTTAAATTTTCTTTAATCCTTATTTTCCTTCTCTGAAAACTTAGAAAATAGAGGAAGAGACAGTACATGTTTTTCTTGCTTTTCACTTCATGATCTTCAAAAGAAACCTTCAGTCTCTGCATCTGTCCTATGGGAAATTTAAACTTAAAGTAAGAATAATTTTATTTCTCATTCCATATTTGATAGTGTGTGGTGAAGTAACCCAAGGGAGCAGTTGAGAACATCAATCCTCGTACATTGGCCTATTCAAATTCTGCCCCACAATTTGCCAAGTTACTGAGTTGAAGCTCAAGCAACTCTTAAGAATTAACACAATTGTTAAGGCTGATTCTTAAAGTTTAAGCATTGGGGATTAGCTCTGAGCCTTATGTGGGAAAATTGCCAGAAAACCAAGGGGGTGATAGCATATAAGCAGAAAGAAAGTTTTTGTACTACGCACACCCACAAACATTACTTACAAATACATGCTTTTTTTATTTTTTAATTTTTTAAGATTTTATTTATTTGACAGAGAGACGGCGAGAGAGGAAATACAAGCAGGGAGGAGCACATTTCCCGCTGTGCAGGGAGCCCGATGCCAGGCTAGATCCCAGGATCCTGGGATTATGCCATGAGCCTAAGGCAGACGTTAATGACTGAGCCACCTGTTGGGTCCCCCCAAAATTGGGTACCCCAGTAATGGGTCCATGATTAAAGGAGCGAGACTGATACAAAGCGAAGGTCAAGCAAAGCTTTATTTCGCACCAAGCATGAGGAATCAAACTGACCAGCTAGGGCTGCACCTCTTACAGAGAGGGCAACCCCTCCCTGCTTTCCAGACTAACTTTTATAGAGCAAAGGCCATTTGGTTGGGCCTGGCCACGCATAGGTGGCCAATGAGATTGTAACACACACAGGAAACGCCACAGTGATGCTAGGTGACCAATTGAATTACAATTTACCCTAGTAGACGTTTGATTTAGCCTATCACACCTTGGTTAGGATTGGCACCAAAAGGCTCCCAAAGGGCGGGGGCCCATACTCCTTGGTAGCTAGGAGACAGTAAGCGCCCCCACTGATTGAATACCTCCACCTGGTCTGACCCACCCTTGTACTTGGACTTTATTACCTGGCCTGGTTTCCGGGACTTGCTTTTAAATAAGTTCCCCTGGGTGGGGGGGTGGGCAAGGTCAATTTAAGTTTTACAACAAAATGGCAGTTCAACCGGGGTGGGGCCGCTCTGGCTGAATAGGCCCTTACACCACCCAGGCACTTGTATGATACACTTTAAAGTCTGAGGAAATCGTTACTAGAACATTAAACACCAGAGGAAATCATTTCATGGAAAAAGAATACATCCCAAGAAAGGATTCAAAAACAAGTAGTCTATTTCTGTAAAATACTTGACTCAGATTGTAAGGACATGTATTAGTTTTCTTCAGAGCCAGAACTGGCAGAGATGAATCGTGAACCACAGTGAATAAATTGTGAGGCCCAAACTTAACATCTGATGAAGGATAGGTGTTAATTCCATGGGACGCTGGGGAAGAGAAAACCCCCCGGGTATCTTCAGGGCTGCTTTCTCAGCCCAGGAAATGCATGTAGCCTCAACAGAGGGGCAAAGCTTGCTTAGCCACAGAGGACCCCCAGGCTGAGATTTGTTCCATTTGGTCAATGTAATCCAAGACCCACGGGGGGGGGGGGGGGGTTCTTTACATAATTACCAAATTCAACACCATTTTGCAAGGTCCCCAAATGCTTTCAACTTTATCTGTTATACATATAATGCACAATTAATTTTGCTCATGAATTTTATGTGATTGTTGCATCTTAATATATAGTTACTTTGGTGTACCATGTTTGTTTAGATTGTTTTATAATTTCTATAGGTAATCAGTTTCTTGAAGACATGGATTCTGTGTGGAATGAAAACTATACACTTTTTTTATGATCTAGTGTCAGGTATTCGAGGAAAGGTCAATATATGAGAATAAAAATAAAAAAGCTATTCTGAAAATGACATGAAAGTGCTGAAAAGTTCTTAAGACTTTATAGAGAGCCTAGAGCGAATGTTTGATTTTGGGACAAAAGAGAGAGGAGTCAGAAAAGATCTTTCCCAATGGTGAAGTTAAGTTGAAGATAATTTGGGAGCTAATTATTTATGAAAAATAATAACTAACTTGTTTACATTATTGTCACAATATAATCATCACCTCCATCAAATACTATCTAAGGATTTTAATAAAAAAAAGTTTAACAACTTAAATAGTAAACTCTTATAGAGCCAGGGAGTAGGAGAGACAAACAACTGTTATGCCTAGTGGTCAGAATGGTGTATTTATTTTCTGCAAGGGGTGAAGGTCACTCTTGTGCCCTTGAGAAAGACTGGAAGAGGGCAGGAAGCTGCCCCCACTATTGGAACTTGGGTTCTCAGAGCTAGAAAAGGCAGGTCTAGATGAAATCACTGGCTCTGGAAATCTGCCTTCTTCCTGTCTTAACTCTTTTGCTAGATGGGTCCTGAGCCTACCAAAGTCCAGGACCTAACTGAAGCTTTCAGATAGAGAACATGCATGATAAGACATCTAAAAATCAGCGTTTCAGAGCTCATGAGAGTGGTGAAGGTCACTGAGCCTAACTCTTTCATTTTACAGATGGGAAACCTGAGACCAAAAGGGGTTCTGTGACTTGCCCAAGCTCACACAGCAAGTGAGTAACACAAAAGCCAGACTCTTGGCTTCTAGCCCAGTGTATTTTCCATGACACAACACAACACTTGAGTCATCTGGAGAAAGGAGCCTAGAATTACAAGGGTGGGGTGGCAGTTGAAGGGAGATTTAGGTATGTGCCTTTGGCAAAGTGCTCCCTTTTAAAACAAAGGGGTTATTCTGGAGAAAATGTCCCCAGTGTTAACATTTAGAAATATAAAATACCCACTGGGATCCTTAGCTGTCAGAGTAAGAAGGTTCTTTTCTAGAGGGGAGGGAAAAAAAAAAAGGGAGAGGAAAACCAAGTTTGCCGGGTCAAGGTCTAAAGATTGCAGGGGCGCTTTGTGGGACCACGTTCAGAAAAGCTTGCTTTGGTTTGTCAGAGGGAACCCCGCCATGGAAGGGTGACCTGCATGCCTCTGTGGCTAGTAGGAAAGGTGGCTTGGGAAGGGTAGTAATACCTTCTAGCAGATGTCTCCCATCTGACCACCAAGTCAGAATTGCTTTTATGAAAAGGTTGTCGCTTTCCAGGATTTCTGGCATGTGCATTCCAAAAAGGATCAAGAACATCTGGAGAACTTGGAACCAGAAATACACTGAGGTCATGGCCTCTAGGCAAATGATCAGCAAACAGAGTCACTGAAATAAATCTCTCTTTCATGCAGCATGAACTGAGGGTCTGGAAGCAGTGCCAAGGCGAGCCCACGTCCGTGGAGTCTACTTCCGTCCTCCTGTTTCCTTGGGTTGGGCTTGTACTGGAGCCCAAGTCTCATATGTGAACATTGCTGTCCAAGTAAGGAATTAAAAGTGTGAGGAAAGAGAATAGTCATAGATTCCTAAGGGATGCTGAAACAGGTGGCTGAAGACCCGATCTTTGAGCTATGGTGGGTATTAGGAGGAAAGGGGTGAGGGTATGGGCTTCTCCCAAGAGACTGAGAGACCTCCGAGATATTTTGATCCTTCTTGACATCTTTGATCAGCTGATCAAAGAAATGCCCTGAAGTGTGAAGGCTTTGTTTTTCTTGCTGTTCCATGTACTTTCTGTGCCCAGGAAGAAAGGAAATAAGAAACTTAATGTGCATAATATACATTTTACTCCAAAATGGCATTAGCAGAAAAGGACCTTTCCAGTTAGGACCTCGAATCCAAAAGGGTTCTCTTTCTTTTGGAGCTGTCTACCTCCACCTTCATCTGCTCACCCAGTTATCATCTTAGTACATATTACCTTGGAATTTTCCATTTTCTTGCTTTGGTTACTCTTAGATCCTAAGTACTGTAAGGGTTTTATTCAATGATCCATTCAGCCCTTGGAAGTGTACTTACTGTAGGACCAGAAGCAATGATACTAATAAAGCAATAATTGTCAGTGACAATTATAATAACAATTGTATGGGGACAGCATTCTGTATGTGGCTTGGAAAGCACTCTTACATACATTGCATCATTTCAAAATTTGACTAAATCTGGAGATGGATGGTTCCCTTTGGGGAAATTGGACCTAATTGGAAGCACTTGCCCTTAGGCTCCCAACTAATAACTGATGGAAATTTGGTTCTAGCCCTGGTCTCCTGACTCCAAACCAGGTGCTTTTTTACTGGTTAAGAGGATATCTAGATTTCAAAGCCATGCATTCAGCCAGAGAACTGACTGACCAACGTTGCTAGTTTTATATGTATACATGATGAGAAATGGAGGTATGTACAGTCTTGCTTTCAGTGTTTAATTATGCCAAATTTCAGAGCAACGGCACAGTTTTGTAAATTTTTAAAGGAAGAAGCTTTATAATGGTAAAGACTAATTCCAAACCAAACCAAAGGGACTCTAAAGCCTTAAATGAGGAAATTCTTGAGGAAAAAAATTAGTTTTTTGATCCATGCTTTTGGTGCCACAAGGAATATATCTTTATTTAAATCATTTAACTTTGATTTTTCCCATCTGAAAAATGATGGAGTTGAACCAAATGGTGCATCTGTTAATTTCTTATTCTGCATGCTGCTATAACAAAAATACCATACACTGGGAGGCTTAAACAACCAAAATTATTTCTCATAGTTTTAGAGGCTAGGAAATCCAAGATCAAGGTGCTAGTAGATTTTGTGTCTGGTAAGGACTATGGTTCACAGATTTTCATCTTCTCACTGTGTTGTCTCTGGTGGAAGAGTAAAAGAACTCTATGGGGTCTCTATTGTAAGGGCACTAATCTCATACACGAGGGCTCCAACCCTCCTGACCTAATCACTTCCTTGAGGCTAAAGGTGTACCTCCTAGTACCATCATTTTAGGGAGTAGGAGTTCAATATATACATTTTGGGAAGAGGCAAGCATACAGTCCTTAACACATCCCATGACAGAATTCCATGCTTCTATTATAGTAATTAAAAGAGCTGGAAGGTAAGCATTTAATTACAGCTGTTCAAAGCCTAGAACACATTTCTAGCGTGGGACCTTCTCTTATCTTGCCACTTGGGTGCAGAGTTATTGAGATGAGGATTCAAGAGATAAAGTTCTCCATATACAAAACAGTTAGAAGCCAAGGTTTGAATGGTCACTTTTCATCAGTCTGGGTCTATGGGAAAATCAAGAAACTGGGAGACACGTTGCTCAGGGGTTGAAATTGGTGACCCTTAGAGAGTTGTCTCAGACCATCTTCCACAGATTACCGTCAGTCAAGGACATGGTCAAGCATATTGAGTAAAACTACATGGAAGTTTGTATTCTTAAAAATAAGAGGTTTATTAAATATACTTTTTCATATCCTATTTATGCTATCACCCTCCTCCACCCAGGACCTGTGCCAGCAGGGACCCATGCATCACCAGTTCAGAATCACTTATACACAAACAATGAAACATGGAACAGGACATCAAAAACTAATAATGTACTCTATGGTGACTAACATAACATAAAAATAATACTAAAAAAAAGAATGACTTCAAGGATGCCATTTCTCAGCAGGACTTATGCTCTGCTGGTGCTAATAGGTGCAGAACCTGAAATCAAGTGCTATGTGGAAAGTCAGGGCTGTTTCAGCAACCTCACAGGATGGATTCACAGTCCTATAAAGCATGATTTGGGAATGGAAGCCCTGCTTATGTAGGGACTGTCAATGTAAATGTAGGCTCTTGTTCACTCTCAGAATTTCCTAAAGAGCATCCATTTAAATCCTCTGGTGAGGGAACTCAGAACCTAGAATTATTCCATCAGTAAAATACTAAAATGGCCCACTGGAAATGAATGCACTAAGGGCTTCCACCCGATGCATTCAAAGCTCAACAATTTTAATGCAAGCCAGATATTCGTGAAAGGCCCAGAAAATTGCAGGCTGAAACCTTAATACAACCGTCTCTGCATGTAAAGTCTTTTAAACTGTAGGTTTCAAAGCAAAGTTGCAAAGACTGGAGGACTGTGTTAGATCAGCAGGAATTGCTTGCAGAGGACTAGCAGAGAGGCCAAGGCAGTGGAGATTGATGATGGGTTGTGTCTGAATCATCCAGAATGGCATCAGGTGATGCACCCAAATACACCAGAACCATTTACCAGTTTCAGAATAATTTCTAGGAGTGTATGGAGCTTGTGGAAAATTAATCACTCAGTAGGGCCTTCCCTTCTCTGTTATATTTTTAATGAGTAAAACTAGAGTAGAATGCACATGAAGGAAAACCATGATAGAACTAATCTAAAGTGTAGACGTCAGAACAGTCCGTAGATGGTAATGGAAGTAATATCCGTAGTAACACAAGCAGCACACACTGAATGTTTAATGTTTACTGCTGATTGTATGTTGAGATTCATTTCTCACAACATCCATATGGAAGTAGGCATTAATATTCTGATTTTATTGAATTAAGGAAGTGAGCCTGGGAGAAGAGAAGCAGCATGCTCCAGGACATAGGCCAATGAGCTCAATAGCCAGGGTTGCACAGCTTGAGAGACAGCTTGTTCTCTCACCCCCTTCCTTGCTGGGGGCAGTCTAACCCAAGTCTGGTAAACAACATGGAGGAAGTTGAGAAATGAGATCCATGATGATCTCATTTCATATGATGAGGAAAATTAAATTTCAGCTTCTAGCAATTAATAGCTCTCTTTAAGTCCTATTCCTGCCACTGCCTTGGGGTCTTCCAAAGCTTGGATATTAACCATGGAGCAGAGATTTTTTTGATACTAGAGAATGTTTTATTTAATGCCATCTATTCCAAGCTGCTGGTGGCCCAAGGACTATGACACTCCCTTGGCATGTATTATTGCCGTGAGCCTTGCTATGACACAGCAAGGTGGGTGGTATTCCCTTTTTGCAGTTGATTAAAAAAAAGTTTCAGAAAGTTTAAGTAATATTCTTAATATCCTACATCCTTTAAGTGCTGGGATGGCGTAAGAACTGAGAGCTGCTTGACTCTGACAGTCTTCTCACAGGGGATGACCTGTGTTTCTCCTGCCAGGCCACTCATTAGAAACAGCTAGTACTTCAAAAAGTAAAAATGCCTGGGCCCCTTCCCAGACCGATCAAAAAGAATATCAGGATGAGGGAGGACCTGGGCCTCAGTATTTTCCAAAAGTGCCTCAAAGGATTCTAATAAGTGGACAAGATTGAGAACCATTGCCATATGTAGCCACCTTGATTAAGCTACTTTATGGAATATGATAATCTCTTTAAACAGCACAACAACTGAATGTTTTTTTTTCTTTTTTTAGCTACTATGACAGATCTAGTCTCTTCTGCATAGCCTTAGCCTTATATGCCAGGTAAATAGTATCTGATAGTTGATATTATCTGCTAAATTTTTAAGGATTTGAGTATGGAGGGATTTTCCTGGTATGGGGTAAACATAAGGAGGGTCAGAAGAGGTACAACGGATGTCTGCCCATCCTGATAGCTGCTTCATTTTTCTAGTAGATACAGAAGTGGAATTAGTAACCATTGTGTTCAGGACTTATGCTCTGTGAATATCAGAGTATCCGGTCCTCAGGAAGTCTTACAAGAGCCGTAGGGGGACTGAGAAGAAAACTCTTGTCATTGTCCTGGACTCTCGCTTCAGGGAGCCCATACTCTTGATGGAATAAGCACAGGTAACTCTTGTCATAGTTCCCAGTATCAGTCTTCCTTCTGCAAAATGGTGGTCAGCATGGCATGGCATGGCATGGCATGAACTCTGTTTTACTTGAGACTCATAGAATAGTAGAATGAAGGATCCTGTGGGTAGATAATTAGGTAATTTCCCCCAGCCACATTTGCAAGGTCCATAACTAAAGAGACTTTATGGTTACAGTATTTCTTCTATTTCTTCTTCCCACCCAGACACAAAGTAAATTATTTTTAAAATTTGGAGGAAAATCTGGTCCAGAAGCAAGAGACTCTGCTATGTTTTAAAAGATTCCCTGAGATGATTCAAGTCCCCTAAAGGTACCATGTTAAAAAAAAATAAAAAGTTTCTAGCGATTTGTGTTGGCAGTTGTGATGATGTTAAATTTAACTTCAGATTGGTAGATGGCTAGCAGAATGGGTTCTGAGTTTAAGTTGGCAGTGTTCCGTGTCAAGTTTAAAATCAGTGTGCTCAAACTGTGAAAGCTGACTTTGTAGTAGAATTTGTGACTGAAATGGCAAAGATAATTTTTTAAAACATGAATACATTGGAAGAGGTAATGTGCATATTTGCGTACTTGTCGGATGGCAGATACTTAGCACGCTCCCATGTCCCTGCAGGACATTCCTGATTGATCATGATGCTGTAGCTCCTCTCTCTCGGCTGAGGCACAGTCATGTACTCAGAAACATCACCAGCACTGTGCCCTGTGCAGCGATTACCAGTAGATCAGATCTGGCACAAAAGATCAAGCCTATCATAGTAAGTTGTAGTTTACAAATAATATTCAAGCCTGTTACCTTGTTAATGTTGCTGTTTGCAAAGATAAAAACTCTATAGGTAATAAGATGGAGGTGGTTATCTAAAAATGGCAGCGCTCCTCATATGCCTTTTGAATGATAGGTGAATACTGCAACCTCTTTTTTTGATTTTGGTTTTGTTTTTAGTTTTTGAACATGCTTCCATGTTCCTAAATCCAGCAGGGGGAGTATCCTGCTTTTGTAGACCCTGCTTTTAAACACCTGCTTAGTTCCAGTGCTGACAGTTTATTTTAAAAAAAAAAACAAAAACAAAAAAAAACACACCAGGTTGGAGGAACCTATTGGGAAAAGTCCCATTAGGCCTTACAGGTTCGACCGTCAAGGGAATTAGAGGTCAATTTCTCCACAGCTAAAAGGGTCCTATCTGTGGTACCTCTTGATCTTCTCTTCTATTTGGCACCAAAGCCAAATACAAAGCCACATGGGCTGCAAGGATTTTTGGTGGAAGTCCCATCTTCGTAATTGAACATGAAATCACGATCTGATTTTCTCTTGAGTCTAGTAGTTTGTGTGATCTCTCTGGATACTGGATAGGTTTTAACTTAAGTAATTATACCCAACCTCCCAAAGTCCAATTTGGTTTATATGGTTTTCTTTCTGTACTTGCCCTCATTAAAAGAAAGATTGTGGCATTCCTTATAGGAACAGGCTGCCTTTCCTGGCATGTGAAATAATGTCCCTTTGCTAATTGGCATCACACTGGTTAGATCAGTACATAGGTTGTTGCATGCTTTAGTATATAAAGAATATCAATCTTTGTTGCCCTCAAAATTGTGCTTTACTTATCAAGAATTAACAAATGATGATTCATGGGCTAAATACAGCCTGTAACCTCTGTTTGTACAGCACTTGAGCTAAAAATGGATTCAACGATTTTAAAACATCGTAAAACAACTACAACAACAAAACCCAAAGTTCCATACATGAACAACAATATACAACCCAGACTTTGTATGTGGCCTGTGAAGTCTACAGTGTTTTACAACTTGCCTTTTACAGAATGTTTTCTGAGTCGTACTTAAGATGATAATAATAATAGTGACAGTATGAGTAAGATCCCACGGTATAGTGCTTACTATGTAATGTTTTAAGCATCTTCATGTTTTAACTTAGTTAATCTTCATAGAGACTCTATGAGATAGTGTGGTAGGAAAGCTTTAAGACTTTCTCCAATAATCCCTCTTCTGGCATTCACACTCTTGTGTGAACCCTTCCCCTTATGTGTGGGCTATATTCAGAGACTACTTTGTAATGAATAGCTATTTCCTTCTCACAGAATATGGCATGGGATATAGAATATTGATGAGATATTGCTGAGATTAGATTATAAAAGACTGTGGCGTCCTTCTTGGATTTTCTCTTGGGCTCTCACACCATCTCTTTCATCCCACTTCCTGTCATCTTCCATCCCACTCCTTCTCCATCTGATGGTTGCCATGGAAGAAACCAGATGCCATGTAGAGATGCCCATGTAGTTGGTGACTGAAGCCTGCCAATTAAACCCATGTGTGAACTAGGGAGCACATCCCTCACCATAATCAAGTCTTTAGATGAGACCACACCCTCAGCCAACAAACAACTTGCCTGAGAGACCTTGTGAGAGATGCTGAACAAGAGACAGCCACCTATACCACATCCAGATTCCTGACCCCATAGAAACTGAGATTATAGATAATGTTTGAAGTCCTGAGTTTGGGGGTAAGCTGTTGGTTATTAATAAGTAAATACAGATGCTGGCTCCTGGAAGTGAAGATATTGCCATGCCAAATACATAAAATGTGGAGTGGCTTTGGAACTGGGTAGTGGCAAAATCTAGAGAGCATATAAGATTTTTTAGGAGGACATTAATGAAAGCCTAAAGCACTTTGAGCACATTATTCAGAGAACTAGAGATTTAAGGACACTGAGGGTGAGAAACTGCAGGAAAGTGAAGGCTATGAGAGAAGGGGGATTTTCTTGGAAGCAGAAAGATTAGCAACACTGAGGCCTGTAGTTATGTGGAAAATAGAAAATGGGGCTAATGATTTGGCTGATGGACAAGCAAAGTGTTGAAGATGCTGCCTCATTTCTTCTTCCTGGTATATATAGATAGGTACAGCTATTACCAACATTTTGTGAAAGAAATTGAGATATAGGAATGTATTTTGTGCCATCTCGCAAATGAGGGGTGGAGCCCAGATTTGAGCTCAGGCAGTCTGGATCCAGATTCTGCATTTTGAATCACAAAGATCATCAAGAGACCAAAGTAAAATAGATGAGAATGTACATTTCTTAAATGACTCAATAGGGTTCGTAAGCATTAAGAGTCCCTTTGCTAGTGTGGATGTAAGGGTTTGTAAGCACAAGATATATTCACCATTAGCGTTCTTGAAAAGCAGGGATGGTGCCTTCTGGGAACTTTATTGCTGGGTGCTGCTGGGTATAAGCATATATTTTTTAAATAGTTCTTTTCTGTCAAGTAATATCTACTGGAAGTCCAGACTAGCATTCTGCAGCAATCTGGGAATGCCTGAAAGTACCCCAAATTTAGGGAGAATGTGTAGGAGTAAGTCAAAGCAATGAAATAAGTCCTAGAGTCGAGTTTCCCCTTCCATTAATGTTTATAATATTGTACACATTATGAGTAAGATGTGGTTTTCAAACTATTTATTTAAGTAACTTTGGCACAAGCAAAAGATGGTTGTTGTGATGTTGCATGACCTGCTTAGAGAAAGAAGCAAAGGCATTATTCACTTTTATGTTTAATATCTTTAAATATTTTATTAATAGACTTTAGTTAATTAATTAATTAATTTTCTTTCTTTTTTTTTTAAAGTTTTTTATTTATTTATTTGACAGACAGAGATCACAAGTAGGCAGAGAGGCAGGCAGAGAAAGAGGGGAAAGCAGGCTCCCTGCTGAGCAGAGAGCCCGATATGGGGCTCGATCCCAGGACCCTGGGATCATGACCTGAGCAGAAGGCAGAGGCTTTAACCCACTGAGCCACCCAGGCGCCCCTAGTTAATTTATTTTTAAAGATTTATTTTAGAGAGGGAGAGAGATACACAAGTGAGTGGGGGTGGGGGGGTGTTGGAGGGAGGGGCAGAGGTGGGGAGAGAGAGAGAGAGAATCCTGAAGACCACTTCACACTGAGTACAGAGGCTGATGATGTGGGGCCCTATCCTAGGACCCTGAGTTTATGACTTGAGCCAAAATCAAGAGTCAGACGCCTAACTGACTGAGCTACCGAGGCACCCTGAGACTTTATTTTTTAAAGCAATTTTAGATTCACAGACAAAATGGAGGTACAGAGATTTCCTTTATATTCCCTGACCCCTCCCCCATCACACATGCATAGCCTCCAACTAATACATTTTAAAAGTCAAATCACCAAGTTCTCACTGAAAACCCTCCAATGGCATCATCACACAATTAACTCAGTCAGTTCCTCACGTATTAATGTGCCAGAGACACATATATTCTCTTCGGTTCCAGAGCTGCAATAAACTGCTAGGTGATAACTTCAACTTGAGGAATTTAACAAACCTCACTATTTTTATCTGCCCGTTCTGTGCATTTCCTTTTTGTGCATGCAAAATGCCACCAGGAGACCAGGATTTTGTAGACACTGCTCAGTAAGTAGTGGCAGCTTTCCTTCTTTTCTTCTTAAGGGGTTGAGGCTCGGGTGGCAGGATCTGGGGACATGGAGCAAGTATGGCTCCCAGCGATGGAAGGCTGTTCTTGTCAGACTTCTGGGTTATGTTAAAGACATCTGTCAGTTGTCAGCTTGTTTTCTTGGGTTCCTTAGAGTAAGTGTTGACTGCCATAGCACAGACATCTTGAAACGTGTGTCCACCTCATTGTCGCTCCTGAGACGTCATTTTTGTTTGCTTGGTGATTAACTACCAGTGAAAGAGGGAGCAAAGCATCAGTGACTTTGAACTTACTGGTGCTGTCACTTTTCTAAAGCTAGGATTGTGTCAAAGAGAAGGAGACAGATAGATGCCCCTGCAGTACGACGTTATGTTTTTAAAATTTTATTATTTCTTTTCTTTTGTGTGTGTGTTATGACTTCAACTCAGCTTCTCTTCTCAAAATGCCTAGTGATCAGGGGATGGATCCAGCGCCCCTCAAAAGTGGATCTGTCTACTGGGAATGTCTATTTCACCTCCAAGCTGGTGAAAACTATAAATGCTCAAGCCTCATCCAGGTGTCATTAGTCAGCATCGGTGGGGCTGGCCCCAGCAAGCTGTGCTTTAACTGGCCATTCTTATACACACCAAAGTTTGAGAAGCAAGCTTGGAAGACTGAGCTGTAGGTGTGATTAACACTGTCACAGTTTTCTGAAATCCGCAATACAGGTTTCCTCTGCTCTCCAAAAGTAGAGCTTTCCTATGAAACCTTTCATAAACGGAAAGCATATAAAGTGAAGAGTGCCCACTCTTTTCTGAAAGTTCGCATTATCCCTTCACTTTTATGAAAGGCCTATATTAGTATGGTAATGGCTTTTTTCATAAAAGCAAAAATCCCCTTTGGGATTTCTTTCAGTTGGCAAAAACAGATACCAATATAGGTCTCTCCTAAAGGTAACGTGATGTAACAAGAAACTTGGGAAAGCAGGGGGCTCCTGTAAAATATTTTTAGCTCTTCTGGTGAGAGTTACTTTGTTTACGTAAAATTTTTTTCTTAACGCCTTATTTTTCTTCCGTGTAGCCATGATATTTGAAATGCAGTTTGTAAGAAATCTTTTAAAAGAGGGAAAAGAACAAGTGGGTTCTCCTGTAACTCCTTTTCTCTGTGGACTGTCCTGTAAATTTTGACAGCCTAGAGATTAGTTTTTGTTTTCATTTCCAAAATGCTGCTAACTTGACTAATTGTCACACCTTCAGAATTTGAATTTGACTTAGAACTGAAATGTCTACCCTTAAATCCTCTCTTTACAAAACAAGCGATTGTTGTCATGGTTCCATGGGACAAACATAAACTTTCAGTTTCGTTAGAAAACAATTATTAGCAAGCTCTAATAACCATTTATCATAGATAAAAAGTTATTTAGTTAGATAACTTCTCAGATGACACTATTTAAAAGAAGATGGGTATCTCTTAACGTATCTGGGGGTCTCCTCATTAATTGTCGGTTGAACCGTGCCAGGAAATTATTCTGCCATTTATATACTGTTTTAAGGTTATTGCAGATGTAGAGCCTCCTGTCAAGGCTGGAACATTCTTAATCTCTCCTGTCTCTTCAGAACGAGAAGATAATAAACATTTCTGACAAACTGTAATCAGAAACTGGCTTGGTAGTTAATGAACAGGTCAGAGGTGGTCATCAGGGACGGTTCTGAAGAATGTTCATAAAGAGTGCTCATTGGCCTAGACCTACAGCTCCATGAAAGTGGTGATAAAAGGCATAGGGTAGGGGGAGGGATGGAGGAGATTAAAGAGAGGAGGGTTCTCCATGGCTTCCACGAGTCACAGCACTCATTCTTCCCTCGTTTTGCTCTCCTAGTATTTCAGGGAGTCTAGGGATGTGCCTAAACCATCCATCCCACCATAAACTAGGAGGAAAGAATATGAGGTCAAATTTGGGTTTGGGTACTAACCTCTGCCTCAGAGTGAGGCTGGGGAAGTTAGAGATATTGGAGCAGCTGGCTGAAAGGGATGTCGCAGCAAGGCCCGCATAGGAGGCAAGAGGTTTTGTCCTGTGTCTCCCTTCCTTTAGCAGTCCTGTGACTGATAACTGATGCTTTGTTCTTTGATGAAGCCAGGTACCACACGCCATCTTTGTCCGCTGCTGCCACCATATTCCTCCTTCTAGCTGATTAAAGTGGGTAGGGAGCATAAATCCTGCAGTAATTCTTGTTTCTCTCACCTCTTCCTCCTAGTCTGTAGCATGACTAAAACATTACTTTTTGGTTGAAGGAGAGTGTTTGTGTGATTAAGGCTGCCTGTGTGCTGAATCTGATTTTTATGTGTCCCGTAAGGTGAATGTCAAGTATATTACATCGAAAGAGACCCTTATTTACTAAGGGATACCATAAAGAAAAAGCAATTTTAGAAAAGCTAACAACCTTTGTAACCAAAATATACATAGAAACATGATTAATACGTATGCTAAATTGTTTCCCATTGTGAACACGAACCAGAATTGTCTCTTCTATTTCTATGTAATCTGAAAATATTTTTTGAGCTCCTACTGTTTGATCATTTTGATCCTGGTACTATCTTGCAAAATTTGACGCCTGTCCCTGTTGATAAGTAGACCCTGGTCAAGCTCACCAGCTCATTGTCCTTCCCTCCCCCCACCCCACCCAATCTCCTTTACAATTTTCTGTTCCCCTTCTCTCATCCTCTTCCCTTTCTTTTCCCTCTCTTTGTGTTCTTAACATTTTTCATGTAACTGAGTCACTCAACGGTATGACTGGTTTGAAAGTCATTCTAAAATGGCTTCCTAAAAATACTTCCCACATTCATGGATTTCTAGATCTCTATGTCAGGATGATTTACTCTGTGTATATAGAAATAGTGATTTACCTAGCACAGTGGGTTTCAAGTTCTGGAAGCGTTGGAACCACCCAGAGGGTGTGTTAAACCCCGAATTGCTGAGTCCCACTCCCGGAGGACCTGATTAGTAGGTCTAGGAAAGGGCTCAAGAATTTGCCTCACGAATAACTTTCCAGCTGATACTGATGCTGCCAGTCCCAAAACCACACTTTGTGAACTACTGACTTAGGACATTGTCTTAGGGACCATTTGTTTGTTCGTGTGTCTCTCTTTGTGGAATAAAGAAGAAAAACTTGTGGTAGGATAATTTCTGGGGATGAAAGACCAGATGGGGTTAAGAACCTAAAGATCTTCCACTCTCTCCAGACTGCCCTTAATCCCCAGGAGATGCCGTGTATCAAGCTCATTAACACTGAAATGTACATTCCTGTTGATGGAGCCAGTGTGGCTGTTGGCTAAGGGATTTGATTTTCACTGGGTGGGAATGGAGTAAGTATTACGGTATATCTTCTCTTCAGCTTTCTCCTGCTGGGTAGATTGTGGACATCTGTGCATTATACTCCATTTCAGGATGTTTGTGTCCTTTTTCTCTTTCTTTGTGTGAAAATTCCAAATAACTGCTCATATGCCTCTTCAAAGACTATTCTAATCTTTGGCAATGAAAGCAAACAGGAAATTTGCTAAATGGTCTAGGTATTCAAATATGTAGTAAGAGTTCAGGAGAAAGTAGTTTGGTAAAATTTAATTGTTCAAGATATCTCAACTTATTAAATGGTCATGTTCAGGAAAAAGAATGAAAATATTTACTTTAAAAAATGCTGGTATATTCAATTAAAATACTTTTTCCTTTGTCAGTATTTATTTAATATTTCTTTCCTTCTTTCCTGTTTTGCATTATCATTTTGCTTCTGGTTATGTCTTAAATTAGTCACCTTCTTTAATATCACATAATGCTTCATATGTATTGGCAAAAATGAATTCATAGTATTTTTTTAATAATGGTAAATATTTTATAGTTTCTATGGTCATTAAAACAAAATGGTTTTGTTACAATTAAAAGAAAAACAGCATTTTAAATTTGTATGAACATTATTGTTTCCTCATTTGTGACCCTAATAGCCTGTAATAAATAGATCTGTCCATTCTCCATTTGGCCCCTCCACCAAGGATAAGCACTAATTACTTTATGAAATTAGTGAATAATATTCCAGATTGAATTAGTATACTCTTCTCTTGAGCTTGGGCATGGTTTGGTAGCGAGGTAGATTTAATCTTATGGTATCACATTAAAGGTAAGAAATTACTTACTAGGGGCACCTAGGTAGTGCTGTCGGCTAAGCATCTGACTCGGTTCTGACGAGGTTGTGATCTCAGGGTCTTGACATCGAGCCCTGCATCAGGCTTCACATTCACTGTGGAGTCTGCTTACGACTCTCTCTCCATCTCCTTCTGCCTGTCCACCTTGCATATTCTGTCTCTCAAATAAATAAATCTTTAAAAAAAAAAACGACTTGCTAAAGTTTGCTAATTCTGTAAATGTAATTTTGGCTCATCTTTTATGCTTCCTTTCAAAGCTCTTTTAGTTCAAAGTCTCCTTCAAATAGAGATACTAATCTATAAGAAAAAGAGATTTTAAGAAAGGCCCCTCTTTTTTGCCTGTTTCCTAGGCATAAGCCTAAAGGTATGACTCTACTGGTAGCCATCTACTGAAATAGAAATGGAAAAAAGTCTCTCAATGTGGTGTCTCCATTTTGAATTTGAGACAGCCAGGTTTCATGTATAGTCCACGGTTAGTTCTTACTCTCACCATCCATTGGCCTTACTTGCAACTTTGCGCTTTGTATTGAAATAAGCATTCACCATTTGTATCTCTTGACTATACCCATTAGCCCAAGTTCCATTAAGGAGAGAGACTATCTTTAACTCATGTCTGTCTTCCCCATGTAACACAACCAAATAAGCACTCAATACAAGTTTATTTGTTCATCTTTTTACTTCAACACAGCTAATCATAAACTCTTCCTCTCTAATTCATGTTTTGTCTATGTTCTCACTCTTTGCATGTTCCTTCCTTCCTTTCCTCTCTGAGTTAGAGAATAGAAATCAAAGCTAACAGCTCTTATTTGAATAATCTGTTTCTAGTACTTTATCTTTCCTGCTTCTTCACTTCTTCTTTATTGCCACTTTCTCCTCATAAACATACTTTTCTCTGTCCCATCTTGAAACAACCACAGAAGCTTTTCTTTGAATCTCTAACCCTTTGAGTGAACACTCTCATTTTTAACCTTTTCACTGTTGACCTTCTGGAGAAGACAGCTGCCCCTTTCTTAGCACCTTCCATTCACTTCCTGACCATCTTGAACCTCAGCATCTGCCACGAAGCTCCACTGAAACCCCTCTTTGTGAACATTACTCTTGACTTTCTAATTCCCAAACAATACCTTAATACCTTAATCCATCTTGTCTTTCTTCACGCTCTCCTCTATTGTCTTCCCTGGCACAGAGCCATCTCTATTCCTGTTTTTCATTATCCTGTCTCATAGACCATTCCTTCTTTGAGTCATTGTCACCTCTCCTTTCTGTTATTTAAATGTGGATATGCTCCAAGCTTTTCTTCCTATCCACTTTTGTTCTTTGTTTTCCACTTTCTTTCTTCTATTTGTTTCATCTGCTCACATGATTCCACTTTGACTTTTATATGAGTAACTCTTAGATCTTCATCTCAGTCCCACCATTTTCTATGAAGCTCCTGATCCGTGTTTCTATCTAGCCCCAGAAACATATATTTGGGTTTCTCACCTGGATTTTATTTTGTTTTTATTATTTTATTATTATTATTATTTTAGGGAGGGAAAGAGAGAGAAAGAGGAAGGGAGGGAGGAAGGAGGGGCAGAAGGAGAGAGAGAGAGGATCTTAAACAGGCTTCACACCCAGCTTGGAGCACAATGCAGGGCTCCATCTCATGACCCTGAGATCATGACCTGAGCCGAAACTAAGAGTTGGACCCTTAAATGACTGAGCCACCCAGGTGCCCCTTGCCTGGATTTTAACTTAAGTATATTTAAATATAAACCCATAAGTTTCTTTTCCTTCTCTCAAATCAGTTTTTCCTTTGATTTCTATACATCTGTGAAGAAAGCCATCTTTCCTGTAGTAACTTTAGCTCGAAACTTAAGTACCATCTTTGGTAATTTCCTCCTATTCAACAAATCATCAAGTCCTGATAGTTCTTCTGTCACTCATGTCATCATTTTCACTTGTTCTCTCCTCACCCTAGCTCAGTCCCTCCTTAACTCTTACTTGAACTGTTGCTATCAAGATTGCACAGGTCATTTTGGTTTTGGTTTTCTCTATTTTCTACCCATTTGAGCCATCCTGAAAACTTAGTTTTACTTTAATAAAACAACACAAAAGTTGTATTCTTTGCTGTTCTGAACATATCAGTCTTTCCTCATGTCCTAACAAGTAAATTTTATTTATTTATTTATTTATTTAAGGATTTTTATTTATTTGAGAGAGAGAGAGCATGAGCAGGATAAGAGGCAGGGAGAAACAGACTCCCTGATGAGCAGGGAACATGATGTGGGGCTCTATCCCCGGACCCCAGGATCATGACCTGAGCTGAATGTAAATGCTTAACCAATTGAGCCACCCAGGCACACCATAGCAAGTAAATTTTAAACTCGATCTGATCATTAGAATGTTCTAGTTATAACTTGCCTGTCCTATGATAGCTAGTCCATAGTCTGTATTCTAACCATGTTACCCTCTTATTGTTTCAGGTTTGATCCCAGAGATCTGCTGGTTTTCCTAGACTAGGATGTTTCTTTTAGGGATTTACAGTGATTAAAATATTTTGACATTAACATTTTATCAAAGGAAAAATTGTGTTTAAATTAGCATGTTCATAGGGGCACCTGGGTGGCTCAGACAGATAAGTGTCTTCTTTTGGCTCAGGTCATGATTCCAGTGTCCTGGGAGTCAGGCCAGGACTTGCCTCTCTGCTCAGTGGGGAGCCTGTTTCTCCCTCTTCTCCCTGCTTGTGCTATTTCTCACTCTCTCCGTTGCTATCTCTTCCTCTCTCAAATAAATAAATAAATAAAATCTTTAAAAAATTATCATGTTAATAAATAAAGAACTGTGAGTGAAGAGGACTTGAAAATTCCTGAAGCGTTTCTTAGCGTTCTCAGGTTCTCAGCTTAGACAGGGGGAGGAAAAATGGCATGCTTCAACTGAGCTGGGCCTGTGTTTTCCTTTTGGCAGCCAAGTAGGGCAGCAAAAAAGGCCAGACTGTGTTCCTGTACTGGAGGGATTGCAGTGGTGGGGAGGAGCAGAAGTTATCCCAGGGAAGGAAGTCCATTTATTTTGTCCAAGATGTCCTGTTATTTGTAGGATTGATTCCCTTACTATGTTGTCAAGTCTCTTTAAATGGCCACCTTCTCAGTGAGGCCCATCTTGGTCATCTTGTTTGAAATTATAAGCTGTTTCCCTCAAGTATTCTTTTCCCCCCTTTACCCTGCCTATTTTCTTTTGCCCCACAGAGCTCCCCACCTCCTGACATTCCTTACAGTTGTTTATTATGTTCATCATCTGCTAGTATTTAAACTTTATGAGGATGGCTGTCAATTGACTGCTTTATTGTGGTAATGCTCTTTGAATGATGTCTGACACATAGTAGGTGCTCAGTAAATATGTGTTGAATTGAGGAAGAAATTATTCAACAGTAATGCTGAGTACATGCTAAGAACTGCACTGATTATGGGGACATACAATGGAAAACAAAACAATAGTTGGTCCTTGCCCTTGTCTCCCTAATAGTCTAGTCCAGAAAACCTATGCTTACATTACAATGAAATGGATGAGTGTTTCGATCTGGGAACATTGAGCTACACAAGGGACATTTTGCAAGCTTCATTAAAGCTTCCCTGAACAAATGATAGCCAAGCTGAGAACTCAGGATGATTATGAGTTGACCAAGTAAAGAATGAAGAGAAAGAAGAGGTTTGTCCCATCATACTTACACATTACTTGTTGAGGGAATTGCAAGAAGTCAAGTGGCTAGCCTGCAGAAAGTGGAAGGCTGGTGTTGGAAAGAGAAGCAGGTAAGAGGTCACAGAGGTCTTTTCAAGTCCTTCTAAGGATCTTGCACTTTTCCCAAGCACCAGTGGTCCCTCCATATATACTCCATTAGCTCGTGGAATAGAATGCATTTCCAAGTATGAATGTCTTCCAGTTGATTTTGCTCCTCAGTGGATTGGAAAAATACTTTGTAAAGAAGCATGCATTTGGATAAAGTGTAATAGGTATAATATCACATTTTTATTTTTAGTATTTGTGGCTGTAGAGCAGTCACAATTCTGACCATGGAATGTTTGGTTTGGCATTAGCCAGCAGCTTGTTGTTTAAATAATACTCACATTTTGCTTAAAACAGCACAGCACAGTTTAATGTCATTCTCCAGAGTAATCAGATTAGTGACACATATTGGGTAGGGAAAGAAACTAGTTTTAGGACATATTAGATATCTTTCTTAGTAAATCCTATTGTGATATAGGTCTTCTCTAATTAAGACGTGTTAAAATCCTGCTTTCAGTATATAAGCCAAAGCCCAGACCATGTTATTAACATGGGTAGAGGTTTATGTTAAACTTTCTCTTAACACCCTCCCTTTAGTTCCCCTATCTCTCTCTTATTGTAGAGTTCTCTGTGGACACATTAATGTCCTGCAACTTTCTGGTTACCTGGAGGGACACTCTAGCCCTGTTATTATGTGACATTATTGGTTTTTCACCCAACCAGTCTCTGCTCTTTACCACCAACAGCCTCACAACTTACCCCTTCTCTCTCCTATTCCCTTAGGATCTTCCTAGGTGATTTGCTAGCTACTCTCTAATAATGCTAATTCATTCTGCTACTTTTATGACTATTAGATCTCTTGGGAGTATTTGCATTATAAATGATAAAAAAGGCATTTAATCAGTTTGTACTCATGAAACAAACTTCAGTGCAGCTGAGTTGGAGAAATCTTGTTTCTCAAGAAAAAATAAAAATACATGGTGGGACTTGTAGTCCCTTGAATTTGATCCTTACGTGTCTGATACTTGGCCTACTTCTAAAGCCTGTCAGTTTCCAGTGGAATCTATCTGGATGATAAAACTCCTGTGTTATCCTTTCCAATGGAACTCCTTTCCAGTGGAATCTATGCAGATGATAAAAGATCACAAGAGCTTTACTGTCTCGTTTTTGACAGACTGCCCTGTTTGTGGTGAAGAAACTGCTTAGTAGTGTAGAGCAAACATATTGGTGTTACAGGTAGAGGATCTCTGGTTCCTGATAATCACGGAAACTCGTAATTGCCTAGCTTCTTAGAGGCTTGTTTATTTTTCTTCCTTTTCTAAAATGTACTACTTTCCACAACATATCAGCTAAGTATTAAACGATTATCAAAGTATTTCAGAACTACAAAGTATACACAAATAGGAGATGGTATTTAAAGCCTTCCTTCTAGAGTTCCAAAGATTTTATTTGTATGTGATTTAGGGTAACTGTTAACATGAGAATTCCAGCTTATTTCCACTCAAATACTGATGCATAACATTTTAAAGGCTTATATTTTTATTTGTTTAACTAGAACTCACAGTTATAACTTCTTCTTGACTGAAGTAAAATTGTTCCACATAAGAGAAATATAGCTTCTCCAAATAGAATGTACAGAAATAGCATCTGAAGATTTATTACAGAAAGAAAACAAATGGTGCACAATTAAAATAGGCATGTTCTCCAGGAAAAAAATGTCTCTAGCAGGCCTCAAAATGCTGACTCTACTTTTGGATTTGTCTAGTCTGGCATACATACCAAGAATCTAAAGTATTTTAGGATGATGCAATCTTTTTATTTTAGTGATCATGATATGTGAAATCAAAGGGCACTCGGGAGAGTGTGATTCAAAACCTGGCCCAACATGAGGCAGTATCCAGGGATGTCAGTGACCTGGCTTGACCCCACTGCTGGGTGGCTGCCTTCACGGCCATTAACTGTGCCCATCCATCATATGGACATGACAGGCACACCTCTGTCATCAGGTAGACCAGCTGCTCATGCTACTTGCCCATGTGAGCCTTGGTTGTTCATTCCTGGGTGGCTATTAATGGGACAGCAACTTGGGGACGTTTCAAAGTGGCATTTTTGCCTGTTGCCCTTCTGGGCCTCTGGGAATCTTAGAATAGTTCATTCTCCCCATACTCCAAAGCCAAAACCCAAATCAAAACCAAAACTATTCCTGCCAGCATTTCAATTAATTACGAAATCAAGAAGGGCCTAATCTCGTTGAAAGATCAATGTGGAAAGAAAGGCTTTTTTTTTTTTTCCCGCTTAAAATAAGTCTGATTTCAAAAGTATTAAATACATTGGTAATCATAATAGCTTTCAACTAATGGAAATTTAATGTTTTCTCTCAACCTGTAATTTTGATATCTTGCCTACAGGATTTCAAAGAGTAATAGAGAAAAGACAGAGAATAGAGAAGTCAGCTGGACAAAGTAGCATGACCTAGAGGACAGAACTAGTTTGGGGTCTACTTGACATGGGTTTGAATCCCAGCTCCACTGGTTCCTAGCTGTCTGACTTTAAAAAGTGACCACTAATTTGCACATGGATTTTGATTTAGATAATGAACCGAAAACACCTAACTCGGTATAAAATACATGTTTGTTCCACTTTTGCAAAGGAATAAAAACATTAAGGAGAGACCATTCTCAAAAGTTTACTGATACCATAACTTCCCTTGCAGCTAACGGTCAGATTTGACATCAGTTAAAAAACTGACAAAGCTGTGAATTCATAACATAAGTTAAAAAATGGATATAAAAGTCAAATAGTCCTCTTCAGAGGAATAACAAAGCACTAACCCTAGAGTCTAACCAGCTATTTCTGAAAAGAAAATGGAATCCCAGGACCTCACAGATCCCAGCAACAAGAAAAAGCTAACACCAGTTAAGGTAGAACTTCACAGAAAAAAAATATGACACTAAGTTGTCTGGGTCATTATTTTAGGAACAAACTGTGTTGCTAACCTCAACAGAAAGGCTATCTTGTGCCATTAAGAGAAGACTGAATTATGTTTGGCAAATATATTTTATAATATAATATCATCAAAAGATTAAGATTTGGAGACATAAATGGTTATCTTTATTTATCTAGAAAAATCACCATGTAGAACATCACATCGACAGATTAAGGGGATATTACTCTAGTTTATTATGAATGATGAATAATGTCTTCCTATAAGTTATTTTTAAAAAAAATAGCCCCTTACTCAAAGAATCATAATAAGTCAAGAGGGTCTTCTAGTAATTTTGGTGGGCTCAAGAATTAACATGAGTATATATTATTATTTTATTAACTTTTCGTTTCTTGTTATGGGATGGAGTTTCTTTCTGTAGAACAAACATTTCACACAAGGAGCTTTTATACTCACAATGCATTGAGTGAACTAAGTGAGTTAGTTTCCAAGGTTTCTACTGGTGGGAATTAAAAAAATTTAGACTGGGAAAACTGTCAAGTTAACCCTATAGAGACGCGCATACATAAACACCTCTCCCCGAAACTTGCTTGTTACATCCCATTTCTCCTAATGACTACTGTTGATCAAATAATGTTGTTAAAATTAGGATTTTATGATACCCACTTAAAAAAATTAACTTTGTTCCTGAGTCAAGTAAAGATTAGGGAAGGAAGGCAGGTTGATTCTGTGGATGTTTATATATTAAACTAGCTAATCAGATGTTTGAATCTGATTCGTCTCCCTCCTTGGCATGTGGAAATAGGCAATTTTCCTTTTTAGGTATATGCTACTATATATCGCTATGACAAAATATACATGTAAAGGGTAGGGTTACCATATATCCTTGTTTCCCCAGGGCATACATGATTTATGTCTTATGTCTTGACGTTCTGTCTGGTTTAGCATGTATCTAGTATTTTATTTTTTAACCAAGTGATATCATTAATGTCATATTAAAAATAAACCACGTTGTTCTACCACAGTCTTGTTCAATTGTGCATGAGATACATTTGCGGGAAACAGATCCCCCCTTTAAATTGCGATTAAATCTGAAAGCCAGCTGATGATGACCTGCTTCTTTTCCCCAGCCCTTTCCAGAAGTAAGGTAAGTTAACAGCTCCCTTTCCTAGGCTGCATACAGGCTGATAAAAGTAAGCCCTCTTGGCCATCAGTATAGACGGAGAGTTAACTACTTACAGTCTTAAGTTGTGATGGAAGAAGTCCTTGATACTGCCCTTCCTGCTGGCCATTTGGTTTTCCAGCTAGTTGGGCTGTGGCACTGGCTACAAAGTGCACAGACTTTTCAGGCCGCTAGGAAGCGGGGCTAGTGGGAAATAGTAGATTATATATTAGGAGCACATGAAATATGTGTGGGGAAATAGAGGTCAAGCGGTCCTGTCACTATGCCCATAGAGACAAATCTATATACTTCTGCTGTGGTGATTTCATCCCTGTCATCACTGCTGTGGTGATTTCCATCACTGTGGTGATTTCTAGTACTGTCTGGTACAAATCCATACCTATGTGTTTGTTTTACCCAGTTGTGAGAATTATTGCAGAGTTATCAGAGCGAACTCTTACAAGCCAAATTGTCCACTGTTTCAAATTTTACTGGTTTCTTTCTGGAAGCCAGGTGAAATAGAAAATCAATTAGGGGGAGATTGGGTTTATGAAAGTCTGGAGATGTCATTTCTATTTAGTGCCCAATAAGATACCCCAGAAGTCTGAGTTTCAGTTCAAGCTACCATTTGTGCTATTGTTTTTTTTAACACAAATTTCAGTAAACCCATTTGACCCTAATGAGTTTTAAGTATACACCACTGGGTGGGGCAGGGGAGAGTGATATTAGTAACTGCATGAAAACCAAAGATACAAATCCAAAGGAGCATCAGGAGCTATTTCAGGAACTACTGATTATGTTGAAGAGATTGAATGTGGAAAAGATGACTGAGCACATAATGCTGCAGAAAGTGATTTTATCACCACTCTGCCCCTTTCTTTAGAATAAATGGCTGTTTGCCTGAGTTATTGAGCCCATCTATCTCAAATTATCTTGTGCAAAAAAAATGAAGCAAGGAGAGAGCTGTTAATGTATTGACTTTGCTAGTAGAAGAGTTTTGTAAATATTGTATAAATTTTATATCAATGTCATCAGCTGCTTCAAATAGAAAAATCAAGTAAGCTAATTCCAATAATGGCTTGATTATTTCCATTCAGTTGATGGAATAATGGTAAATGTTGGGAAGTTAATTTTGTTGAAGATGAAACACTTGACAATATTATTAAGTATTATGGTAGATTCTGTTAAAAACTCAGGCATAATGTGAGATTATTTGGGTTTTTTTTTTTGTCATAATAATACAATTATACATGTTGGTGGAGGACTGATTCATCTTCAAAATGGCCTTGTTAAATTAACCCTATAGAGCAAAAATTACTTGGAATTAGTTGGGTGTGTATACAAGCCATGATTATGACCAAACCAGCTGATATTCTGCCAATTGTGGTATTTGCCCAATTGTCAATATTTGTAAATATTTTGCATATACAGAGTTAGGATGATTGATATGCAAAGCCAGCTGATGTTGAATATAAGAATAGAACAAAACAATTTAGTGTGGTAGTAAGTGCTTTTTCTCTTGACTTTCCACAAATCAGATTTTAGGAATATTTAAAACGTTGAAGAATCTCAGCAGATCACCTTTAGTGTCCTATAATCACATTGAAATGTTTTTGTAATGGACTATTCTAAATTTTGGTTACATGTTGCTTAAAATTAGTTGGGTAAAATCTTTGACCAAATTATTTAAGAAATAAAGTGCTAATTTTTTTTTTTACCTCCAAATCTTTTAGTGAATTGCAACTATTGGGGGAAAAGCTTGCAAACAGTAAGAAATTGAAATTTATTTCTCCATAAATATGGAAGGTGTTGAACAAATTAAACCATGAAATCTTAAATGATGTGCAAATTATAGATCACAGAAATAGTTACAGTTCATATGCAGAAGTCTGCTGAACTTGATTTAGGAAAAACTGCTTAATATAGCAAATACTATGAACATTAGGATTCTAATTCTGTCTAAGTATTGCAAAATCAATGAATTTCTACCAGAGGAAACTAAAAAAGAACTTTACTGAGTGTTCATTATATGCCAGAGACTTTTCATGGACAATCTCATTAAATCCTCACAACTCTCTGAGATGGGTTAAATGATCTCTTTGCTGGTTAACAACATTAGAGGGTGGATTAGTCAAGTGACTTGTTCAAGGTCATCACTAATATGTGGGGTCTGAAACCAGATATGCTTGATAAGAAAGCACCACCCTTCACTGCTACTTTCCACTGCCTCTGTGTATTGAGGGATCATATCAAAGAAAGATCTTACAATTTCAGATGCTCATTGGTAGAGCTTTTATTTAGTTTATGTTTCTTTCTGCAACCCAGTTGAAATGGGAGGTTGTATTTTGGGAGTATTAGACTCATGAAAGCCTGGAGTTATATCAAGGTGGGATTGTGAGGGGGTAGCCTTCCAAGTCTGTGGTGATCAAGACTTCCACAGTAAAAAATGCACAAGGAACTATTTGCCCAATTGTTTTGAAGTGTTTTGTGGTAAGGAGCAATTAAAGCCAACATTTATAGCTGGACAATGAAATGAGGATTTTTTTCTGCAAGGCAAAAATTTGGGGCAAAGAAAGCCATGAACAAGAATATATGCAGTGTAGAAGGCCCGATTGGCTGAAACAGTGTGATATAGGCCAGTCTTCTTAAAATCCGTCATATATCAGAATTACCTGGAACTCTTAAAATAGTACCGTTCATGTGCCCCATGGAGAAGGACTGTATCTCAATTTCTGGCAGTGGGATCCATGCATGTTATTAAGAGATTCCAAGATGATTCTTTGGTCAACCAGGATTAGGAACTACTAGATAAGAATACTGTCAAGCAATAGGAAGCTGGGAAAAAATTACCCCTGGGAAATAGTTGAGTTCCTTTAAAAAAAAATTTGTGTATAGATTTTTGAGATAATGACAACCAGAGAGACTTTCTGGACTAACTAGGCAATTCAAGTTATTTTTACCTCTTGTGCTAGAGCAAGTGAAGATAATTTGGATAAATAAGAATAATTCCAGATTGTAGTGAATTCTCCTAAGTAGGATGGTAGAATCACTTATTGATGGTGAACAATTTTACTGGCATCAGTACTGAGTAACCCAATGGCTACCCCTTCCCTCACCCTTCTTTATCCTCCTTCATCCAGTCTGTAGTGAGTTTTTACAACTGTGTTATGCCTAGTCTCATGTAATTCACGCCCCCACCCAGTAACTTACTTTCTACCATTTCCAACTTTTGTCACCCTTGGGAACCATTGCTGTCATCATGACCAACAACAAATATTTATTAGGCACCTGCTATGTGTAGGCTAGTACATGAGGTATAAAAATAGGTCCAAGTCATTTCCTGTAGAGGGAGGACTTTGATCTAGTTTTGGGACAGGGCATTCATTCACTGAGACCAAGGGCCAAGCAGTTAAGAATCAAACTGATGGTCAGAAAAAAGTTGTTGCAAAGGACTAGGCGAATGCTACATGGAGGAAGTAGGCTCAAGTTGGGTCTTAAAGGAAATAACAAGACTTTAGTAGTTAGAAATGAGGAGGGTAGTCAGCAAAGACCACAAAGCAGGGAAGTTGATGGTTCTCTCTGAAACAATGAATGGACCAAGTGGGAGGACGGCTTTGTTGTTTCTCTTTAGTTTGTCTGAGGAGAATGTTAGGAATGGGCTTTATAGCTTTTGACCTCTGTTTTGGTTCAGGGAGTTGAAGGTGGAAGAAAATATTAATAATTTTTTTAGCTGCTTGTATTTTTTTTTTCTCTAGTACTTCCTTCACTTCTTATTACCAAGTCGTGAAAAGGTTAGAAGACAGGGAAGATGGATAAATTTGATTTCAAAATGCCAAGGCAAGTCAGGATGTTCCATGATCTTTCTCCCAGTCCTAGGATCCTAGAAGCAGAGTATGGAAGGGGCCTTTAAGAATATAAATCAATCCCCTCATTGTACATTAACTGAGTTCATCTAAGTCATCTCTGAAAGTTATTAGCAGAGTCATGCCTGGAATAGGGATCGCCTGGCTCCCATTTCAAAACTCTTTCCTCTGAGAAGTGTGCCTTGCCTCAGCCCTGTGATATGAGGAAGTTATTTTCCTTTTTTTTTTTTTAACTGTCAAACTAATTTGAAAGACTAATTTGAAAGATTCCAACTCATTTTTACTCCTCAGATGTTATTCTTGGTCTTGAATGTACTGCAGTGAAGAACGGAGAAGGGGACCTTGCTGTGAGCCAAATTCTGGGGTCCGTGTCAGGCTCTTCTGCTGCCCGACACAAGTTCTGAGACCTTTGTGGGCCCCGTGTTCTCACCTGCAAATGAAGATTCTTTTAGAAGGGCACTAAACTGCTGTCTTTATTTGCTCTGAATTCCATTTTTCTTTTCGTGTTGGAAGTGTCACTTGCCAGAAAGTTGGGTTGTCTCATGACTAAATAGATAGAGTTTGAATTGCAAGATTTATTCTCACTCAGTGTACACTGATGTGGTGGGTTTTTCTACTTGTCAAGTGTTTCTTAAATCAGCAGTTGGAGTTGGCATTAGTGAATGGGCACCAGTGACCGTAGCTCTGGAGTCTTAGCACAAAGAAAGTGATTTTGCCTTCTTTTGCTGACTCTGGGCAAATTCAGCAAGGAAGAAAAAATCTGCAGAGATGGTTTTGACGAAAACTTGGCATTTTGCTTTAACTCTGTCCACAAAGATACCCATTCATGATTAATGAATGCTTATTAAATTAGATGAATGGGGAGGTCCCAGAGGGAATTTCATTGCCCAAATACAAAAGCATTGCCCTTCCATAGAAATTCTCACGTATAGTGATAGGTCGCAGCTTTCTGCAGTGAATTTAACTCTACTTTATCCTCATACATTGTAATCCTCATTTTTCATGGACCAGGCTATCTGTTGTTGGTTTTTAAGCCTTGGATTATTTTCTTCAGGTTACCTAGGCCTTTCCTACCCTAGGTTCTAACGTGTTTCTGGTACCTTTATTTTTTAGGCACTCACCTGGCATCTTAATTTTCAGTGTGATATTGACATAAGTAAGTTCAAATATGTTAACATTCTCATCTCACGCAACAGTTTTGGAGCCTAAAAAGCTCCTATCCTAAAGAGAAGAGAACAAGAAAAAAAGAGAGCTAGATATCAGAGAAGCCATTTGTACTTAAAATATAGAGTACTAAAACTAGTACTATAGAGTACTATTTTCCCCTCAGGGGAAAAATATCTGTTGTAGCCATTATGGAGAGAATCATCATGTTCCTGGATGAGAGATCCTGGATAATTTTTTTTTTCCCAGGGCTCAAATCCACCAACACAAAACCACAAAGGATTTTTTAAAGAACTGGCAAGTTGAGGCTAAATTATGAGAGGTGTATATCATAAAGGAAATGTATTTGTTGCGATGAATTTTGGCTGCTATGATGAAGAGACCCGAAAACGATAGTTGTGTAAGATAAGCTTTTTGTTGTTGTTGTTGATCTGCCATCATGCATGCCTTTCATCTAGTGGTTCATGATGGATGTTCCTGCTCAAATCATCCCATACATACATCAGTCAGCAGAAACTAGAGAAAAAAAGAGGTAGGCATGTTCTTTCTTGTTAAGGACATGACCCATAAGTTGCACTAGTCCTTCTGTTCTCATCCTGTTGGCTAGAACCTAGTGATGTGATCACATCTCGCTGGAAGAGAAGCTACAACACATAGTCTTCAGTTTGGTGACCATGTGCACAGCAAAAAGTTGTTAGTATGTTAGAAAAGAATAACTGTAGTCTCTGTCACAAGAGATAAAATTTACAGAAGCCCTATTTTACACACTTAGCTATTTACCTAAATACTAATGATAAAAACAATAATAATAGCAATAAAATCTACCATTTACTGAACTGTACTGCCTCATGACTTATATATCTCTCATCTTCCAATGACTCTCCAAGTTAAGCAGTTAGTTATCTAACAGAGAGGAAAATGAGGCTCAGAAAAGATAATCAACATGCCCCCAAATGCATAGCTGGGTCATCCTCTTGGGAATTGTAGGGAAATTCTCTGATTTCTGGAGATCTCAGAAGGCCAAGATAAAGAGGTGTGGATCCTCTTCTATAGGCTATCCAGCATTTGGAGAAAGCTTGATGAAAACTAGATGAGAAATGTGTTTGGAGGTCCAAGATGGATGGCTGAGTGGAGGTGGAAGGCTTAGCAGCTGACTATGTAGGATCACAGGCCCTTACCTCAGACCAGCCAGGGTGAAAATCAAAATGTAAAACCCATGCAGGAGATGTTATTAGACAACACTGGAGTGTCCAGGCAGAAGACAGAAACTACACTGACTACCCAAATGAGAGCATTTCCTAGGAGAAGAGTTAACTAGGTATGAAGCTACTAACTAGGTAGCCAAAGAGTAAAAAACAAAGTCTAAGATAGTGGTCCTCCACCCTGGGTGATTTTATCCTTCCCCCAAGGTGTTTGGCAATGTCTGGAGGTATTCTTGATGGTGGGAACTTATGGGGAGGAGTCACTGCCATCCAGTGGGTAAAGGTCTGAAATGCTGCTGCACATCTTAAAATGTACAGAACAAATCTCAATAACAAAGAAGTATCTAACTTGAAATGTCAGTATTGCTGAGGTCAAGAAACCCTGCTTTGAAGTATGGAGTGGTAATGACCACAGGAAGCAGCCCCCCCCCACCCCATTCCTGTGGCTTCAGAAGTAAAGGGAAGTGACTGACATCAGTGACATTTAGGAGAAAGGGCCTTGTGGTCCTGACATTGATCTCTGAGGAGGGGGTCCAGGTCAGCTCGTGCTCATGGCCTGAAGGCACAGGGTTGTGGGGGAAAGATAAGTCTAAGTGCTTGAGAAACTGCAAACTGGATCCAGCCTAGCAGTGACAAAATAGGCATACTGGTCTAGAATCAGATGTGGGGCCGGGAAAAGAGGGAAGAAACAGGGCTCTGTGGTCTAATGCTCAATGTTACTCATACTGAGAGAAGTACTTTCCTAACCACTTGATTTGGGAAAAAAATAGAAATTCAGTTTTTAGATTCTTGACCTCCCTGTGGAATCATGCAGGAGGCAGTAGGAGGATATTTGGTCTATCTAGGTATAATAGCAGGAATGACACAGTTATTTTATGTGTGGGGGGATTTTGCCAATGATAAAGCTACTGTATAGAGAAGGGCAGAGCTGAGAGTCAGAGAGAAACAAAGTTAAAGCCTCAGGAAACTATGTATACCTGAAGCTTCCTATTTTCCAACTTCTTACTTCCTGGAGAAAACTGCTTTTATTTTTATTTTGTTAAAAATGATTTTATTTATTTATTTGTTTGTTTGTTTACTTACTTGTTATTTAGAGTGAGTGAGCAGGGAGAGGGGCAGAGGGAGAGAGAGAATCCCCAGCCAACTTCACGCTGGGCATGGAGCTGACCCAAGGCTCCATCTCAAGATACAGAGATCATGACTGACGGGGCCACCCACGCACCCCCCAAATGTCTTTATTTTATAAGACATTTGAGTTGGGACCCTCTGTCCCTTGCAGGCAAAGGAAATGCAACAGATACACTGTCTATGTTTACATATTTCTCGAAAGAAAATGTAACGGTCTCAGTCATCCAGTGGAAAATTTCAGATTGTGTTTGGGTTTTCTCACAGCCTAGTATGACATGACACTGAATAAAAGTTAAATTGTAAGGAGTTAAAATCTCATGTAGAAGATAGAAAATATCCTTAAATTATTAAAATTAGAATATGGTCTCTTATGCATTAACTAGTAGATTTTGATATAACAAATACTTTGTTTACTTTTCAATTTTCTGATAAGTGGGTAATCCTTTCTAAAAGCAAGCATAGAGTTTAGTAAACTCCTTGAGTTTCATGCGTCTATATCAAAGTATTGAATACTTGGGTTGGGAGTCAATAATCTGCCATGTTCCAAAATTAACTTTGTAATAAGAATTCCATACAAGGAGAATTTAAAAAAATTATTATCTAAAAATTCTAGCATTAATTCAGGTGAAAAATTTTCAACAGACATATTTTCTTCCACATTAAAGAATCTTCTTATTTCATCAAAATAAGGCCTCTGTGAAATAATATTGGATCTTTAAATACGTTTTAAGTCAGGTTGTTGCAAAAATTGCTCTGGGAAATCTAGACTTTCATATTTCTAAGTGCTGATTTTCAGGCTGATTTTACCTAGTTATTTTGATGTTCAGGCTGATTGTTTTCTATTACTGATTTTATTGATATTATTTGCTGATTTGATTTTATTACTGATTTTATTGCTATGAACTTTTTGTGATGTGTCACTCCTATTGAGGCCCAGAGGAAGATCCAAAGGGACATTGTGACAAGTGACATGGATCTGGAGCCCGACACACCTCCAAAGGAAGGGGAGAGTAAGGGGATGAGGACTGTGTTACCATAGCAACATGACTGGGGTACCATGTTTCTATGTCAAAGAGCTTGTTTCAGTAAAACAAGGAAATCGTTTTATATTCTTGGTGCTGGTAACATGATCATTGCCCATATGATGTGTCATTACTTAGTACACATTGAGACTCTACTGCTTTTAGAAGTCCTTCTAGGGGCACCTGGGTGGCTCAGATCGGTTAAGTGTCCAACTCTTGGTTTCAGCTCAGGCCATGTTCTCCAGGTTATGGGATCAAGCCCCGCATCAGGCTCTGTGCTCAGTGTGAAGTCTGCTTCAGATTCTTTCTTCCTCTCCCTCTGTTCCTTCCTGCTCTTACACACTCACTCTCTCTAATAAATAAATAATTAATTAAATCTTTTAAAAAAATCATTCTAATGAATGGCGTCACTTAACTGAATCCCTTAATATCTAGACTGTAAAGACTGGTGATCCTTTACTCTAGGTTGGAAGCTGAAGGATCACATGGGAGGGAGGCATCAATGAAGGGAAAGGTAGCAATCCTTGGAACATCTGGCCAGTGGTAGATCCCAACTAACCATTTCAGTGGCGTGTGTTCTCTTGGGGTCCCTGGATTCTGCCCCAGAATTGGGTTCTCTCTGGACAGTGAGAAAGATGAAAAGATACAGACAACTTTTGGAGTGTCTTTTATCCATAGGGAACTAGATCAGGTTATCATTCTTCAGTTACAATTAGGTTATTCATTTTATTTTGTATTTAAATGGTTTATCCCTATCAAGTCAGTATCTATATAGTATGGCATAAATGACATAAATAAAATAGATGAAAAAAGATACCTTGTCTGCTTCACCAGATGCTTGGTGGACTCAGCAGATTTTCTAAAGCCTGTTTGGTTATCTGTGTCTGTGGGTAGAGGGAAACATCATGGAAGAGTACAGTCATTTCCAATTTTTTCTCTTAACAATGCTTTGTATAAATATCTTATGAGGTAGTTGAAGATATAAACAGATGAACATGAAGCCCCTGTGGTTAGAACAGGCAGGGTGCAAATGCCTTCACCACCATCTTTTTGAAAATCATTGTCATACTTGGTCATTTCAGCCAATGGATCAGTCAGCCAACAAATATTTAATAATTCCATTTGTAGACATGGCCCTTGCCTGTCTGTTGCAGTTTAGATCTGAAAGCAGGCACTAAATACATAAGCACACAACTGAACACATATGTCACCCCGAGGTTAATGCCCTAAAGGAAAAGGACAGGATGCCAAGCCAGAAACCAGCAGGTGCTTACTTTGAGGTGAATGGACAGGTAAGGCTTTTCTGAGGCAGTGACATTTAAGCTGGACATCAAAGGACGAGTAAGAGTTATGGAGAGATGGATGAGAGGGGGAAGATTGTTCGACCCAGAGGACCCAGTGAGTACAAAGTGCCTGAGGGATACAAATTTGGTGGTTTTAAGAGATTTGGGGTCAGGGGAGCCTGGGCTAGACTTTTGGTTCTGAGTCCGTGTTTAGCAGTTCTGGAAATTCCATCAGGTTATCTGCTTTCTCTGGGTCTCATTTCTTCAGCTGGAATGTGAGGAGTCAGCAGTACCTCCTTGCAGGCTTGTCCTGGGGAGTAAAGATAACCTCCAAAAGCATTTGTGCTCAGTAGAAGAACCACCCTTGGTATTAGCATCACCCTTGTCATTAGGTTTACTAGTTTATCTTTTGGGCAGTCTTTTTATGTTGTTTTATGGTTAATCCAGCCGTGTTTTGTACTAAGGGATTGTTGGGTGGTGGGGGTCATATTTTGGAAGTCAGAACAGGAAATCCTCTAAACACTTAGAAAACTATTAGCCCAAACCAAAGTAAGATCCTCTTCACCACCCTGTCATGCTCCCATCTTTTCAGGACTTAGAAGTTTGAATGTGGGCATCTTACGGAGAGATGGGGTTATCTTTCTTCAAGTTCTCTCCCTTCTGTTTCTTCAATCTTTCATGTAAATTTTAGGGAATCTTTTTATTTCATTGATTCTTGATTTGGTAGTACTTGTTCAAAACCAAAACCCATAAAGCTGAGGCAACAGTGAGTATGCCATGCTGTTCTTGCACTTCTGTGTGGAAATGGCACCTCAGAGAGCAAGGGCTTGTTGCCTGGGTGGGAAGGCTTACCTTCATGGAGAAGAGCCTTCAGGTGGTGCAGTGGTGCCCCCGGTAAGCACTGCTTTCAGCTTGGGATTTTGTCCTAGAACTTACAATGACATGAAGAGAGCAGGAGAGGGAGGAGACAGCCATTTCATTGCTCCTGATATTGCCCTTTTTTTCCCTCAGAAGTCCTCTTGGGAATTAGAATTTTTCATGCTCTTTCAGTGAAGAGATGAATGTGTCTCCAGAAAGTGTAAGAAAATTGGTTCAGCATGTTTCATGTGTGACAGCATCACAATTTTTAGAAACATGGGCTACTTTCTGGTTTCAGGAGATGTCGTATATGTAATAATCATACATTGTGCTTCACCTTCTTAATTGTCACCAATTCTTGTCTCATTCCAGATATATTTCTTTGAACATTGCTTGTCAATCTTTTTGTTGCCAAGGAAGAACAAAACAAAATAGAAACTGTGAAAGCCATTATGATTATCCATCACTCCCCTGCTACATTCATTTATTAGTTCTTTGAACAAATATTTACTGAGCACTTACCAACGCACCAGGCTCAAGCAAGCTTTAAGGATAAAACATGGGCTAGACTCTCATTATTCTGGTCTGTGTCTTGCAAGCCGTAACAGTTATCCAACAGGGTGTTTTGAAGCACAGGTGTCTTTTATTTTTCCTTTAACTGTTGCTGTTCAGCTTGCACTATTTATGACATATTGGATAACGTTCTAATGGTGTTAAAAGCGTGGAATGAGGACATGCCACTATCTTTTTTTCACAGTGTTTCAGTAGCCTGTACAGCTCCAGACATGAAAGGACAGAGATGTTTAGGTATAATGGAAAGTATTCATCCACATCTTTTACAGAGTATTTTTCTAATTATACAAGATACATCTTACCTATAAATGTATGTGTGTATACACTGTATGCATACACACATGCACTGCACACATTGTTGAAAATTGAAAAAAATTGGAAAAGCCCAAGCCTATATCCAACAGATAACTTCTGTTAATATTTTGGATTATGGTCTTACATGTTTTATTCTATATATATGTGACATGTGGGTATTGGGGGAAGTGGAAGTTAATATTTTTTTGAGTCTTATATTAGATGTTATTATGCTAGGTATACATGTTTTCTTGGAGGTGGGGAAACTGTGTTATGTCCAATTTATTGATCAGGAGGCTGTGACTTACCTGTGGTCTCTCGGCTATTAGCGGTTGTATACATACAAAGAATATTATTTAAAAACCCTTTCTTTTCTTTTTTAAATTTTTATTGTGTTATGTTAGTCACCATAAAATATGTCATTAGTTTTTGATGCAGTCTTCCAAGATTCATTGTTTACGTATAACCCCCAGTGCTCCATGCAATGTGTGCCCTCCTTAATACCCACCACCAGGCTCACCCATCCCCCTCCCCTCTAATCCTCAGTTTGTTTCTCGGAGTCCACAGTCTCTCATGGTTCATCTTCCCCTCCAATATTCCCCCTTCACTTTTCCCTTCCTTCTAATGTCCTCCATGCTATTCCTTATGTTCCACAAGCAAGTGAAACCATATAATAACTGACTTTCTCTGCTTGACTTATTTCACTCAGCATAATCTCCTCCGGTCCCATCCATGTTGATGTGAAAGTTGGGTATTCATCCTTTCTGATGGCTGAGTAATATTCCATTGTATATATGGACTACATGTTCTTTATCCATTCATCTGTTGAATGGCATCTTGGCTCTTTCCACTGTTTGGTTATTGTGGACATTGCTGTTATGAATATTGGGGTACATACGGCCCTTCTTTTCACTACATCTGTATCTTTGGGGTAAATTGTGCTACCCAGTAGCGCAATTGTTGGGTCATAGGGTAGCTCTATTTTTTATTTTTGGAGGAATCTCCACACTGTTTTCCAAAGTTGCTGCATTAGCTTGCATTCCCACCAACAGGGTAAGAGAGTTCCCTTTCTCCACATCCTCTACAACATTTGTTCTTTCCTGCCTTGTTAATCTTTGCCATTCTAACTGGTGCAAGGTGGTATTTCAATGTGGTTTTGATTTGAATCTCCCTGGTGGCTAATGATGATGAACATTTTTTCATGTGTCTGCTAGCCATTTCTATGTCTTCATTGGAGAAGTGTCTGTTCATGTCTTCTGTCCATTTTTTGACATGATTATCTGTTTTAAAAACTCTACCAGAGCTGACTGCTTATTATCCAGATAGTTTCTTATATATTTAGATACTTGGCGGGATGAGGAAAAATTAGAAATTGACATTGTTGGGATGCCTGGAGGGTGCACTCAGTTAAGCATCCAGCTTTTGATATTGGCTCAAGTCCTGATCTCAAGGTCATGATCTCAAGGGTTGTGAGATGGAGCATAGAGCCTGCTTAAGATCCTCTCCCTCTCCCCCACCCCCCACGCATGAGCCAATCTCTCTTTCAAAAAAGAAACTGGCATTATCCTGGTTGGGGAGTGGGGGAGCGCTCTGCTTCATAAGATGTGAAGTTTTTTCTTTGCTTCCTTTTATTTAACGAAGCATTTTTTTTAAAAACCCAAATCCTTCTGTAACATAAATGAACTGGCCCAACTATTTATTGGTCACTTCTTAGAAAGTTCTGAAGGACATTTGTTTTGATGCTAGCGAACCTGCCTGGACCCACCTGCCCCTGCTGGAGAGAAGGGAGTGGATTTCTGGCATACAAGGCACCACATGGGATGGCCTGTCACTCCCTAAGACCTCAGACTCTGTATTGTGCATCCTTTGAATGGACTGTGGTGTGCACACAGTCTCCACTGGAGAGTTTTCCTAAGAAGCCGAGTAAAATGACAGGACTTGGTATCTCAACCAGGATGCTACAGTAGGAACAGGGTCCATTTCGGGGCGTGTGCATCGTCAGTTTAGTAAAAACAGTTGCATAGCATTCTTACAAACTTGAGTTGTCACACAAGAAGACTTGGGGCCTCACAGTCACAGCCCAGTTTTAGTGGTTCTGTTTTCAAAGCAGTTGCTTATAACCATCCTCCTTGTATTACCATTCCCCCTGTGGTGAGTGCTACCACACCTCAGCCAAAGGAAGTGTGGAAAAGTAGGGTCAATCTCATTGTGCTTCGGTGGATTAAAGTTTTCTCATGGAAACTGTAAAAGCTCATCTAAAAACCCTTCCATAAACTATAAAATAAGCCCCTAAGACCTACTTGAATGACTGTCCATTAAATGCTTAATGTAGGTACAGAGACCAGAGTGATTTTTGCTTTTCTAGGGTTTCCTTCGGAAATTCCACAGTCTTTCAAAGTTACAACCTCACGGAATTCTAGATGCATGCTTCAGCTAGATGTCCCCTAATCATTGTGGTGGTGTGTCTTAGAGCCTGCTGGGCCTAACATCACTGAACCTACACATGCTTCTGGCCGTTTAGAATATTTATGATTGAGAACAAAAACCAGGGAAATTAAGATGGAGCTCTGGCTTTGGTTTTAAATTTCCTAGATTTTACAAGTCTGAGCATTCTTTGGCCATCCTGACGAGGTTTAAGGTTCAAGATAGGAGCCTGAAGCCCTTGTGAGGGTAATCAGATATCAATGGAGCTTTCATGTTTCCTTCTCGAGGAGTTTAAAAACGTTCTCATTAATTGGCATTGCTACTCTTGCAACATCCAGTTTTTGAAAATGTTACTGTCTGAACTACTCACCAGATACTGATGGCAAGAGCACTTTCCCAGTGTCGGCTGTACAGACTGTAGGCCTCTGCCGTACCCTTTCCCCTGAAGAGGAAAGGGGCCTGTGGAAAGGATGGATATTTAGAGTAGTGACATGATCTCCCTGTCAGCAAAAGCAAAACCTTTCTCATCCTTTGCCCTGTTCCTAAAATACCAACATCATAAAACCATCTTGTACCCTTAAAAAGGTTTTGTGTGTGTGTGTGTGTGAAGTTATGAAATGTGAATACAGAAGAATAATTTTTCCAGAAGAACTCTGAAGGTCTGCCGTCATGAACATGGAGGCAGGCTTGGGTCCAACGAGTGCATGACTGTCCGGTCAGAGGTTTATTTCCTGCCTTGACTCTGGCGTTGGCTCTGGCAGAGTTTGCCGACGGCGGCAGCGTAGAGGTTAATGTCAGTCCCAGGCCCTGCTGTGGAAAGCAGAGGAGTAACCCCCCCTTCGGAGGGTGACACTTCCTCACACATTCTCAGCATAAACAACGCGCAGGCAGCGAGGTATTCGTTGGCAAGGTATGTTTCTGTGGGAGGTAGGGAGCAAAAGCAGAGGCAATAAAAAGAGACTTAGATAGTTGAAAACTACAAATCTCAACATGGCAAGCAGTTTAGAGTGTGGTAGCTGGCCAAGAGGAGGAATCTTAAATGCACAAACACACGTCTCATCTCTGAGACCCTCCAGGTGGATCTACAGCAGGGAAAATGTCCTGTTGCTTTTCACCTAGCACGTTCTCTAGACCCCACAGAGGAACCCCTCTGGGTTTCTTCCTTGCCTTTCTCCCTGGGCCATCACTCCTGGCTCTTTCTCCAGTGTCTCTTCTCCTCTTTTCATTTGTCTCCCTGTACATGCTTCTTGGAAGAGCGGAGGCTAACCTAAACATAACATTTCTTTTTGATGTGCACGATTGCCCTGTTCATCAACCAGGAGTCTCTGATAACCACGTAAGCGGCATCTGGAAATATCCAGCTAGGCCTCAGGCTGTCCTTGTAGAGGAGAACTTTTACATCCAGGAAAGGAGAGACCCTCATCCCCTACCTCTCACCCGCCAGTAGGCAGGTAGTGGCCTCTAGAAGGCAGTCTTTCTGAGAGCTGCAGAGACCACAGACTTTGTATTCTCCACATAAAGAATGAGTCTGCACTTACTTTTCCTGTGTGTGGAACTGAGGTACAGTATTGGAAGTATTGGATCTGATTCCTTCCCCCTTCCCTGCTCCCATCATGGGAAATCTTTTAGAAATACCAGAATAGGAGACTTGACTATTTCCCTAAGTCATTTTTGGGGAAATAGGTTATGCGGTGCTGGTCTAAGGAATGGTTTCACAGACATCATGGATGACGAAATAAATAGATTTTTTAAAAAGTGAAAAGATCATTCTGTTCACCCAGCATGAGGGCTGGAGGCCTGTTTCTAAAGTGCCTCTGAAGACCCAGGCAGAGCTGGCTACAGATGCATTTATCATGAGTTGTCAGATAGAAGGTGCTAATCAAATAGAAGGAGCTAATCCCCCCCAGCTCGCAGGCATTTGTGATTCAAGTGTTAAAAATGAGGGAGAAATCATATAAGCGAATTCAGTACCTAGTGTCTGGACAGAGCATTGAGAATGATCTTTTTAAAAATGGTCTGTAGATCCTGGGTCACCCAGACCCTATCTGTAATCATGCCTGGCCACCACATCCGTGTTCTTTGGGTTCCAGTCCTGCCTGTGGAACTCACCAGTTCCTCTCTACCTGAGATCATTTGCACATGCTCTTCCCTCTGGCCCTGAAGTTCTTTCCAGGCACTCTTGATCTACCGAGTTTTAATGTCATTTTCTTCCGGCTGGCCATCTTTGAATTCTGAGTCTTGTTTACCTCCCTCCCATTATCCAATTTAATTGCCTACAGTATTTCTTTTTTAGAGCATTTATATCAACTATGAATACATGGCCAAGTGGATGGTTGTTTTTCATTGTCTCCATGGCTTGGCTAGACTATAAGTATAGGAGCAAGGAAACCTCCTCTGCATCCGTGTTCATCACTGTGTCTTCACTCAGCACAGAACATGGTACCTTGAAGCATCCAAATAAATATTTGCTTCATGGACGGGTAGAAAAATGGGTAAGTAGAAAATGGGTGGTTGGAAGAATAGATAAATGGAAGAATGGTTGAAAGAATGCAGGGATGCTTAAAATAGAATTTTGTTGTTGTTATTGTTTTTACCTAATCAGTAGTCTGACTTCAGTCACTTTAATTAAAAATCAGGAGATAAGCCCTCTCATCCCTAAATGCCAGAAGGATCATCTATCCTCTGGGAAGCTGAAAAAGCCTTTCTACAAAAAGTAGAGACCAAATGGACATTGCTTTTCTGGGAGTCTTTGTTTAAAATTTAACAGGCCTATTAACTTCAGTCACTGTCCAATCCTAAGATTAACCATTGGAGAGAAATTACGCTGTTTCATCGGTGTGTATGCCATTTGTTGTATTTCCAAAAGCAATGCTCCAATATTATGAGTATTGTGAACTGCTCCTCCTTCAATGAATATGACTATAAATGAAGATTTTAAGATGAATGGGCTTTTACTGGTACAAATGAAATACTGGCATCAGTTACTTAAGGAAAACTATGTAAAATCCCACACCTTTGACCCACACAGTGGGTCTCATTGATTCTTTCCAAAACAGAGTACTTGCTTGGTCCTTATGTTGTGCATGCCCAGAGAAGCTATATTAAAACATTTTTGTCTGTACATCTATTGTATTTCTACACTGTTTTATTTTATGAATAAGCCAAGGAGGGACTTTTTGCCTCTCATAAATCTTTTACAAGAACAATTCCAGCAAAGAAACCGCAGACGTAACTGCCAGCTTTAAATTTCTAACAAATTACTCTGCCAGCCCCACGTGAGCTTCCAAGTTGAAAGCTTGCAATACTTAGAAATTTTATGGAGATTCCTGCATTTCAGCTTTGGGATAAACTTTGCCAGTGATAAAATCATGTTCTTATTTAAACCTAAAGAATCACAGCGCTTAATGTTTACTTAAAACTAACCTCTGCTACTTTGTCCCTGTCTAGTACTTTGCCCCCCTTTGCTTCCTTTCTTCACAAAAGTCCCCAGTGTTCCATTAAATTCAGCACATCGTTGGCGTGGTGGGTATCACAAACCCAAACTCTCAGTGTCCAAAGTCATACTCATCACATAGTCTCGCCTGAGTAAGTTAATTCTTCTACCAGACTGCTAGGTCCTTGCGCAGAGAGGACGCATGTGAATTTCGTACCTCTCAACGCTGTAAGGTGACTGTTGTCTTGAGGATGCTTGGTTAGTGTTTGTAGAATTAAGCTAAACTGCATGTCTTTGGTTGTTGTTGTTATTTATGAGACTAACTTTATGTCCCCTATTTTGCAAACATTTTGAAATGTGTACAAAATGGCCACCTCTTAATATAGTGGGATGGTGATGTGGAAGCAAGTGTATTCAAACCTAGTAACATTATGGTGTATATGGCCTGTATTCTAATCCAATGTATGGTAGGACTTTAATAAGCTGTAGCGGAACATAGAATTTTTTTTCTCATAGACACTGATAAAGAAGTGGGTAGTTTTATGCACAGACACACATGAACATGACATTAGGTTCAAGGACTTTGTAAAAAAGCAAATACAAGGTCTACTCTTGAATGATTGCTCCTGACCTTGTAAAATCTTACTGAGGGATGTTTGTGTATCCCATTTTTATACTTTCTAAGCTATAAAAGTGGGCTTCTACCTCACCTCATTAAATTTTGAAATATTACAGTTTGGAATTAAATAAAAATACAGAATTTGGCTTGATTTTTCAGCCTGTATTATAAATCTTACTCTGGTACCATTTAAAGTTCTCCTTATGTGTGTTTTTTCCTCCTATCTCAAAAGTCCTTAACAAGCCTTTCTTTAAAAAAAAAAAAGTTTAATTTTATGTATTGAATAAATAATACAATCATATGGCACAAAACACTACAAAATAAGTCTCTTTTCCTCTGACCCCCAGCAACCCAGTTTAGCTCCTTGGAATTAATCACTATCGACTGCGACTTACATATCTTTCCGGAGTTGTTTATACTTATATATGCTTACACATACACATGTGTAGTGTGTGTGTGTGTGTGTGTGTGTGTGTGTGTGTGTGTGTTTAAATATGAGTGGTGCTATACCGTATACCTTCCTTTGCACCTGTTTTCACTTTAGAGTATATATTCAATCCTTTCTTTAACCTGGGTCAAATATTTGTATTACATTGACTTTCCATTTGTGGGTTCATGTGAACGTCTGTTGCAAGTCTGTTCAGTTACTGTTGTTTGTAATTCAGATAATCTGTAAAATGACCCTATGGACCAAGCCACCTGCGATATTTTGCTTTCTTTTATTTCAGAAATGGATAAGACTCTGGCTTCTGTCCATTGAGGGTCACAGTCTCTGTGATTATCCTTATTACCAGCTTCAGTTTCTGACATGTTGGGCAAGATAAAACACAAAACTGCTTTAGTAAGCTGCCTATAGAAATTTGGCAAAGAAACAAGAAATGCCTATCATTTATTTCTTATTATATTCTGCCTCCTTAAAAAATATCTCTTATTTTTGCTCTGACATGTCTACCCTACTGATTGCAGTCACTAATTCTTCTCACCCCCACCCCAACTTTCACAAATTCTCAGGTCCTGTGTTTACTTGCTTAGAATCCCGATGCTGTCCTCCCACACACGGAGTCTATATGCGCATTACCTAATAACTTTTTGGCTTGTCCTTGCTGGACCAGAAAATGTCAGTGATGAGAAAACATATTTTCCTTTCCTCTTTGTCATTTCTTTCTTTACCTCAGAAGTTAAAAAGGAGCCGTGTCACCTGAGGACTCAAACTGGACTAGAGCAGAATTCTTCCTGTTAATGGTGATAATAATAATTCTGTGACTCAAACTCCTTTGCAGTGAGATGCGTGGTATCATGGATTCTAAGAGTAGACTTTGGTCTTTTTTTTTTTTTCTTTTTCAGTTCAGACAATCCAAATTCTGTACTTCTAAGGCAGGGAGTGGGAGTAATGGAAGAAAGCACCATGACTTATTATCAGAAAGTCTTGTTCCAATCCAAATAGTTTCACTTAACTAGCTGTGTGACACGAGACAAGCCACTCAGCATCTCTAAGATGGCATCATCAACTGCTCTGAGCGCAAGAGGGCACGTTTCCTTCTATGTCAGCTTCATTTGTTTCCCATCGATTTCTCCTTCTGATGTCTTGTTACATTTATTTGCACCACAGATCACAGGAGACTTGGTTTTGGCTCCTGTGTAAAGCTGAAAGCCTTACTCCTTACCCTTTCTCTGACTCTCCCACAGCACTGCTCCATGGAGATCAAACAAGGATCCTATATGTGAGATACTGCATAGTATCTGCAGATAAAAAATAGTGAGTCTACTGTTTCCTTACATGTGCACTGGATCAGTGCTCTGTTTGCTTCATGTGACTCCTGTCTCCTCCACGAGGCTCAGATCCGTGAGCTCTGGAATGGCTGGATGGAACCACGCTACAGGTGCATGGAACTGATTGCATCCACTCCCCTTTGAAATGAACTTGTGTGGGGTGCCTGGGTGGCTCAGTGGGTTAAAGCCTCTTCCTTCGGCGGGGGGTTGGGGGGAGAAGCTCTGCCTTCAGATCAGGTCCTGGGATGGAGCCCGGCATCAGGCTCTCTGCTCAGTGGGGAGCCTGCTTCCTCTCTCTCTGCCTGCCTCTCTGCCTACTTGTGATCTCTGTCTGTCAAATAAATGAATAGATAGATAGATAGATAGATAGATAACAAAGAAATGAACTTGTGGAAGGGACGCCTGGGTGGTTCAGTTGGTTAAGCATCTGCCTTTGGCTCAGGTGATGATCCCAGGACCCTAGCATTGAGTCCTGCGTTAGGCTCCTGGATCAGTGGGGATCCTGTTTCTTTCTCTGCCTATAGCTCCCCTTGCTTGTTCTCTCTCTCTCTCTCTGACAAATAAGTAAATAAAATCTTAAAAAAAAAAAAAGAAGAAATGGACTTGTCCAAAGTTGGTGTCCTATCATTTGAAAACCAATTCCAGTTACTGATCTCTTACAAGTCATTCTTTCTTTTTCTTTCTTTTTTTTTTTTTTTTGTATTTCAAGGATATTAGTTTGTAGTCTGTCTAGTGGAGTCTGTGCAATGGATAAAATGCATTGATGGTTTCAGAGTCTCAGATAATAGAAATGCTTTGAATTACCTATAGGTAATTCTTTTTTTTTTTTGTCTTTTTTTTTCCTCTTTTTTTTTAAATTTATTTTCAGCATAACATAACAGTATTCATTGTTTTTGCACCACACCCAGTGCTCCATGCAATCCGTGCCCTCTCTAATACCCACCACCTGGTTCCCCCAACCTCCCACCCCCCACAGGTAATTCTTATTCCATCTTCAGTGGAAAAATGACCAATGACAAGACTGAGAAGTACAAGTTATCGTTCAGTGAGTTAGGGTGAGGCATGAGTGACACACAACAATCCAGATCACCACTGTGGGGGCGTCTTCAATACACAGTGACAGATTAATTAAAAAAAAAAAAAAAAAAAGAATGGGCATTTTGTGAAGTACCTACATTCCCTCAAGAGACGTGGCTAAGACAGGCCTCAAGAAAAGCTAGTAATTTAGAATAACATAAAATATTTCCTCTTTATTTTCTGACTATTTTAGTCTAATGACTCTGTTTCTGGAACATTTCAGGCTTATACTATTTTTTTTCTGAATGAAAAATGTCATGATAGACTTGGGCATGAATGTTAGGGAATATGCTCATTTTATGCTAGTCTTTTCAGATAAAGGCAAATCAGAACTTAACATTGAATTATCAAGTTACTGAACATTAACTAGCTTGCAAAATATCACAGAATATATTTGAACGTTGTTGATGTTATTGAGTAAATAATATAAACTATAATAAATGAGGGAATTTGTACAATAATCAACTATCCTTTTATTTGGTAAATACTTATTATACCTTACCATCTATAAGCTAATTAATGTGTCTTAAACCATCTATCCTTAATTGTAAATGAGCTAAGGAAGAAAATCAGAAATTTTTATGAGGAATAAGGTATCATTTTGAGCAGCCTGTAAGAAAAGTCACAGCATAAGTATTTGGGATTAAGAAATTAAACAAGATTCTAAAAATGTATAATGCCTAATTGAGTAATTCTGTTTTATCCATTCAATCTGTGGGGTTTAGTGATGGCAATGAAAAACAATTCTAATGCTTTTCAAAATACAAGTTAAAAATTATTTTTCTATTTTGCTTTTGATTTGTGGCCAGATACTTTGATGAAACCTCCCATTAACAAATACTTGCTAACATTACTTCCTATTTAAATTTCTTTACATTTACTATCGTTTTATTCCTTGGGCTGTGGAAAAGAAACTATTTTACATAGTGTATTATGTCAAGAGATCACTTTATTAAATAAATTCAAGTAACATACTATATTGCTATGACACAAGATTCCATATTTTTAAAAATAAGTTGGTATCTGCCCTTTTGTTTTGGAGGAGTTAACCCAGGGCTCACTCTAGTAACCAGGAGGAAAATACTATATTATGAAATAAATAACTTAAATACATGTCCTCTTTTATCGATCGTGTTTGGGAAGCATTCAGTTTTGATCCTGGATGAGACCACAGGGATACAAAGTTTTCAAACAGGGATAATTCCAGGGTCCTTTATCTGTCAGTGAAGCCAATGCAGGGGAAAGGTCAGGTTTAAATGGGACACATCAAAATGGTGGGGGCATCACGCAGGACAGAGCAGGAATTGTCTTTTCATTGTCCCTCAGGAAAGAGCTCGTGGATGGCATGCTTTGATTTCATTCATTTCATAAAATAATTGGAAAAAGTAAACATTTAGAAAAATAATTGGAAAAAGTAAACTGGACTCATCTTTTGAGTATCTCCCTATGCATAACTTTTTGGGCTGAATAGTTTCATTGTCATAAAGTGCCGTCTTTTCTCATAGCTTCTGCCTCTTGCTGCTGCAGGGACCTTTGGCTCTATACCTCCTTTACAAGCCTGTGTTCTACACCAGAGCCAGGACTCCAATTTCCATCCTGGTTCAGAATCAGCCATCATAGGACTCTCATTTTATCCCTTCTTTGGCTCCTTTCTCTCCCTTCATTTATGGAATCATGTATATTTTTATGAATCCCTTCCCTTTTTCAAAGTTAGTAGAAATAGGAAAACACTGTTGCTCCTGCTCGAACTCCATATGGAAACCCACTTTCTAAATGAGCGGGTTGTAGATCTAAGAAGAGCGCTGAGCTGTCTGTCTCAAACTCTTCCCTCTGGGAATGTGCAGCTGGATGGGATTCTTAATTCAAAGAGCAAAGAAGAAGGATATGTGTGTTGGGGGTGGGGCGCATGCCAAGGAATGATCAATGTAGTCTATAGGGACACACAGGGAAAAACCTGTAAAATGTTCATCTCCACCATCCCAGACGATTCTCAGCCTATTCAATTTTAAGTTGACAATAGCATTCTAAAGACACTTGGAATGTGAGAAGTCAGGATTAGATGAACTTTCTGGCTGTTTCTTTTGCCATTCACAATTTAGGGGTCCCATTTCATCAGAACTAATTCCAAAAGGCTGGAGTGCCTGGGTGGCTCAGTGGGTTAAGCCTCTGCCTTCAGCTCAGGTCATGATCTCAGAGTCCTAGGATTGAGTCCCGCATCAGGCTCTCTGCTTGGCAGGGAGTCTCCTTCCTCCTCTCTCTCTCTCTGCCTGCTTCTCTGCCTACTTGTGATCTCTCTGTCAAATAAATAAATAAATAATCTTAAAAAAAAAAAAGAACTAATTCCAAAGGGCTATCAGTAGGAACATAACTTGAAAGTTCTATGATCACCTCCTTCATGTGTAATTTCTGTATTCACATTTTGGAATCTAGTATATTAATAAAGATATAACATCTTTAAGAGGAGGGACTCTCTTCCGTTTTTCTATGTTCTGTGTCATAAACCTAGTACTGTGGACATTCACGAATGGATAGATATGTCAATAAAAAGATTATTGCACATAGCTTAAAATTAATGATCAATGACTAGATTTCTGTGAAATCTCATTGGCTTCTTTGCTTCTTTTAATTTATAGATGTATACTCATTTTGGGGGTTTGTAAATGCTAAATTTCAAATTTTATATGTATTTTTGAAAACTCTGTAGACCATAGGTAAGCTCATGTTTTCTGGAGATATTTTCGAGTCATGAAGTTGAAAAGAAATAACAAATAGAATTGTTGCTCACCCCCATCAGAATTATGCTGGTATTCAAAGATAGATTCATAAAGTGATATTTGCTGTAGATTTTGTTTGGTCATCTCAGAATAAATCTGGGAACATGGAGAGGGTTGATAAAGATATGGAGTTTTAGTAAATATCTTTGAAGCATTCCATACCATGGGGAAAAGCAGTTTCAAATTTCCAAGAGCTTCTCTGCTGCTGGGAAAGTAAATTCCTATAAAACTTTTTCATGGTTAACTCCAAAGTATGAAGGTTGGTTCTATACACTGTACTGACTCATGACTTACTCAGAGGGACAGATTCCCAACTCTGTTGAGATGTGCCTGCAAGGATTTCCTGTACACAGAGAAGGAACCACTCTTGCCTTTGCTGGCAATTTGTAATCATAGAGTGAGGAGACTGCATGTCTTTAAGGATTTAGGTTTTCATCTTTAATTACAGTGGGTTAACCCATGGGGCTTCATCATTCCTTTCACCAAATTCACTTATTTGTATGTCCACTTTATAATTAGTGCCATTTTTATGTACCATTGTCAACTTCATGTATTTCATTAAATCGGCTCACTTTGAAGTTCAAGTACTTTAGAAGTGAATTTGCTATCACAACCATAAATGTAAAGTCAGGGCGCCTGGGTGGCTCAGTGGGTTAAGCCGCTGCCTTCGGCTCGGGTCATGATCTCAGGGTCCTGGGATCGAGTCCCGCATCGGGCTCTCTGCTCGGCAGGGAGCCTGCTTCCCTCTCTCTCTCTCTCTCTGCCTGCCTCTCTGTCTACTTGTGATCTCTCTCTGTCAAATAAATAAACAAAATCTTTAAAAAAAAAAATGTAAAGTCAATGACATAGGCCATGAGCCAAAGGTAATTAAACATACACACAAAACGAAACAGTGTTGTTAGACTCTATACACTGCTGTCAAGGTGTCTGTGCTTGAGATCTGTTCACTCCTTATTAAATGGGAGATTATCAAGTCTTGTGAAAGAAGTTAAAGAATAGGACCACCACAATGATCCCGGCTCCTTCACTTAATCAGCATGATTGAAAGAGATGCAACAGGAAATAAACTTGTTGACCTTACGGTGTTATTTGATACAGTATAACTATGTTCTTTTAGCTTCTCTTGCATATTCTAGAAAACAGTTTCAATATACTTAAAATCCTGGGTACCATCAGTAGTGGGGCATCCCATATCTCAGGAAACACTACCATCTACTAAAGTAAGGTTTTCTGCACAGAAACTGAAGCAGAAATAACAAAGTTACTGAGTTTCTATTTCTCATGTTATTGAGAGGCTAGCCCTAACTAGTTAGTTAACTAACTAGTTAACAAAACTCGTTAACTAACGAGTTTTGAGTTACACAAAGGAAGGTAGTTACAAATGTTCATAAACTTAAGATTCAGAAAGTAAGCTTATTTAAGACTGGTTTAACTTTATGGTGGCTTCAAAACACCTAAAATAATGGTTTTATTCTTATTTTTTTATGTATCTCTACTCTAACCCTCTTGAAAATAATATATGGTCCCTTGATACAATATGTACCTAGATATACAAAACATATATGATTATGATGAGACTAGCTCTTTACTGAAATGCTGTTCCTATATTTTTAGGTAATGAATGACTACTATCCTTCTTGAAATATTTTGTTGTTGTTTATTCTTTTAACTCCAACAGCAATTTCTGGGAAGATTTAAAAAAATATATATGGCTATAAGGTTCTGCTAAGGATAGTAACAGTGAGTTCGGGAAATAAGCTGTTAGATTAGAAACCATCGTGGTTAAGAGTATGGAAGACTCTTCTGGATTGTAATCCCAGCTCTGCCATTTACTATCTGTGTAAATTTGGTGAAGTTTCTTCATCTTTTTGTGCCTGGTTTTTCACCAGTAACATGATAATAATGACCATCATTTGTTTTCCTTAAAAAGTTAGTATAGGTGTATAATCTGTATAATAATACCTCACACACAGTAAAGATTGAAAAACATTAGCTGACATTGCTACTGCTGCTGCTGCTGACCCTAGATGACCTTTTGCCCTAATACTAGATAAATAAGAAAGCATCAAATGCCACCCAACTACCTTGGGTAGAGGTGGTGGGCAACTTCAGTGAAACAGAAAAAGGTCCAGAGTTTGAGAATTACTGTCATGCTCCTTCAAGTCTTCCTGAGGCTATGTATGGCAAAACAGGAAGGGACTATTATTCATAGGGAGGCTGGCCTAATGCTCAGCACGGAGAGCCATGGATGGTGCTAAGCTTTACAACAGCAGTAGGATGGAGGAGCTTGGAGAATCTAGCTTGGAGGCGTGCCACGGCAGTGATTAAAAGCTTGTAAAGTAAGATCTATGGAGGAAGGCTAAAGAAATTTGGATTGTTTACCCTGGAGAAGAGAAGACTTAAGGGTGATTTAGTGCTGTTATTGAAGCCTAAGAGGGTTCTTTTTTAGAGTCTCATGGAAAGCTCTTCTGTAGTTCTCCCCAGATCCAAACAGGAGGAGGTGGGCTGACAGTGTAGCGCAAAGGATTTCGGGGAGTTAAGAAAAACTTTTCAAAGGAGGCATTTTTTAATAATTTGAAAGAGAGACTATGTGTTTTTTCTAGAGGTCTTAGTAATAATCATTTAAAGTGGCTTGATCTGGTCCTGTGTTGAGGCATAGGAGTGGGTATTTTGCCCTAGAAGATTCCCCTTCTACAAATCAGTAAAGGACTGGCCCACCTGACTTTCAGCAATAGCGACTTTATTAAGATAACAGCTCTTCCCGTCAGCATAAATATAAGTAGTCCCCAGTAGGAAAGCCTAACAGGAAGGACCACGGCCTAGGTTTATTAAGAAGAAACACAAACATTTCCGTCTTGGCGACTAAGGCTCTCAGCTTGACCCATGACTAACTGTGTGTCCTTCTGGATCCTTCTGTAAGTTTTCTGAGTTGTCAGTCTAGAAATTTCAATATATTTAACGTGTTCTCACTGAACACACTCTGTGCGGTAGTAACTGTGCTAAGTTCTAAGGATATAAACATAATTAAGATGTATTCTTTGCCTTCAAGAAGTTCACACTCTAACTAGGGGAGGCAGGGCATTAAAAAACGATTATAGGGCCATATAATGTTGCCTTAGGAGTGTTTTGCTCTGAGACCCTGGAGGAGAGTGCCTAACTTGGCCTTTTGGGTCAGGGAAGTTTCCAGTAGAGATGGCCCTTGATATAAATCTAAAAAGATGAACAGGATTTACCAGATGAATTTCAAAACAAGAGGACCAAACTGAAGGAGATTCCAGGCATAGGGAACAGCATGTGCAAAGGCAGGAAGGTATAAGGAAGAATGGATTATTTAGGTGATTAACTGTCTAGACCTGTCTAGAACTGCTCTATCAGTACAGTAGTCATTAACCACATTAACATGGCTAGTAAGATATACTTGAAATGCAGTATCTGAATTAAAATGTGCTTTGAGGGTAGCATATAAAGATTTCAAAGACAGAGTACAAAAAAGAATATGTTTCACTATAATGTTTTATGTGTTACATGTTGAAATGATATTATAGGTATATTCAGTTAAAATGTCGTTAAAGCCAATTTCACCTATTTTGTATTGCTTTTTTAAATGTGGTTACTAAAAAAATTTACATTACCTATATGGCTCACCTTGGTAGTTTACATTACATTTCTGTTGGAATGCTCTGGTCTAGAATATAAAGTTCTGCTGGAAGTGAGGCAAAGGGTGGGAGGCGAAGGTAGAGACATATTCATGGATTAGATTACTATAGAGCAGGAGATTTAGAAATTTTATCTGCAAATCACAGTATAAAGTATATAATATACTGCCACTTATTGCATATATACATGTATATACACATACATATAAACACATATAAACATACACATAATAGAAACATGCATAGAAACTGAAACAAAAAGTTTACCAAGTTTACTCCCCTGCTTTGCAGTACGTTCTGATATTCTCTATCCTATTCTATATCATATTCTTTCATTGCTGGTTGAAACCCATTAAATTGATTCCCAAATCCACTATTCCACTAATGGGTCACAACTTAACTTAAAAATGCTGAAATACAAGCTTATCAACCAATCTGGCTTTGTCCTTTAGTTGCTGAAGTGCTTTATTTCAGCACTGTGAATAGTATTGGATTTATCTTTAGTTTCTATTCACGAGTTCAAGGTGGATTGGGTAGAAGTGAGGAAATGACCCGAATGTAGACACAGAGTTGATATCACTTAAACAATCAATGGGAACGATCAGGAGCCTCTAAACTATAGCCATGGCATTAGCAGTAAAGAGTAGAGAATCAATAAAAAGGTGGTGAAAATGAAGAGAAAAGCTGGTTAAAAGGTATATGAACAGGATTTGGTAGGTGACTGGAGGTGAGAGGAGACAGTGTAAGAGTCTGTAGTCTTTGGTTTCTGGGTTGAGTGACAGATGGAGGTGGTGCCGTCTGCAGTGATAAGAAGTTCACACAGAGCCAGTTTGGGGAAGGTCAGGAGTTCCGGTCTAGACATATTAACTGGAGATACCTGCATGATATGTAGAGTGAACCACTGGGCAAAATCCTCAGTGTTTAGCTTAGACATGAGATGGCAGGTATAAATAAGAGAACATAAATAAGAATAAGGACAGTGTGTGGCATGAAAAGAGAGTAGAGAAGAGGACTGAATTCTGAGAGATAACATGCGGAAAGCCAGAAGAGCCACAAAAAAGTGTAAGGTAGCAGAACATGATCTAGTGAAGCCAGGGAAGGAGAGAGGGGCAAGGAGGAGTGGGCAGCTGGTCATTCTACAGAGAGCTGAATGCTGGGAAAAGCCGGTCTGGTTTGGTCTAGGAAGCTGTTCATAAAAGATGGTTCCATAGAGGATTAGGATACTGCAGTTGGGTGAAAAACTACCCAAAAAAGAACAGAGATGATACACTGTAGACAGTTTTTCAAGAATTTTGGCTGGGGAGGGAATGTGAGATTAAGGAAAGGTGAGAAAGAGATCTTGGAATAAGAATTCATGAGTAGGGGCACCTGGGTGGCTCAGTGGATTAAAGCCTCTGCCTTCGGCTCAGGTCATGATCCCAGGATTCTGGGATCGAGCCCCGCATCAGGCTCTCTGCTCGGCAGGGAGCCTGCTTCCTCCTCTCTCTCTCTCTGCCTGCCTCTCTGCCTACTTGTGATCTCTATCTGTCAAATAAAATAAAATAAAAATCTAAAAAAAAAAAAAAGAATTCATGAGTAGATCTGGGCGCCTGGGTGGCTCAGTGGGTTAAGCCTCTGCCTTTGGCTCAGGTCATGGTCTCAGGGTCTTGGGATCGAGAACCATATCAGGCTCTCTGCTCAGCGGGAAGCCTGCTTCCCCTTTTCTCTCTGCCTGCTTCTCTGCCTAATTGTGATCTCTCTCTCTCTGTGTCAAATAAATAAAATAAAATAAAATAAAATAAAATAAAATAAAAAAGAATTCATGAGTAGATGAATGAAGAGTGGAAAATGGAGGGCACAACCTTGAGCAAGTGTTTTGGGTATTGGATTTTTTTGTTTGTTTTATTTATTTTTTTAATTTTTAAGAAGGAAAAGACTTGAGTATCCTTATAAGCTAAGTTAAGTGAGCCAATGGAGAGGGAAAATATGAAGACAAAATTGTGGAAGAATTTCATGAAAAAAGCCCATCAGGAGATAAAGAGATCTTACAGCTGAGTCAGAGGCTGTGGAATGAAGAGTGAGGGACAGGACTAAATGGGGAGAAAGGGGGAGAATGAAGGTGGTGGGGGTGCGCAATGAGTTCCTGAGCAGAATAGAAAGACCTCTTCCCCACCCCACGCCCCAGGGAATTGGGCACCCTGTATAGCTGGTGGCACGAATTACGCCCTCCAGCAGCAGCAGTCATCACCCTGGGTCCAGGGTGTGAGGAAGAAAGGCGGTGGGTAGATTCAGGATAAGAGTCATGCCAGACCTTTAGAACCAGAGCTAAACAGGGCAAGAAGCAATGCAAAGCAAGAAGCAGGGAGGGGCCAAGAGAGTAAGGAACTTAATGAGGTCAAAGATCAAGTGGATTTGGAATAAAAGAGGAAGAAAGGAGAGGAGATTGTAGTCAGGATTTAAGCGTCTAAGGTCAGTTCTCTGAGATAGAGACTTTGTGCTAAATGGCATGTTCTCCAGTTGTGCTCACAATCCCCTGAAAACAAGTGGGCGGGATGGGGAACTGTAATTCAAGCCACAAAATTATTTTTTGTTTGTTTGTTATTGGACGTTCTCAGGTCTAAAATAGTTAAAAATTTGGTCCTTCCAGAGAGTATCCATGGAAGTACTTTAGAATTGATTTGGATAACAAGGAGAAATTTGGGTATGCGTTTGTGTGTTCCCCAGTCTGTTCAGATACTTGGGATGCTGGGGATTCTTGCCTTATACAAAAGGATCTTCATGGTGAAGAAATAGTTTAGTGTAGTTCAGGATTCAGTTAAAATATTAGTACACTCAGTTGTGGCACATGCTCTGTACATTATTAAGATATGATAAAAATGTAAGGAATGCTAATATAATTTAGGGAACAGTCATGTGAAAGCTGATTTCAGGCACGGGAGGTTTTATTTGTCAATGGCATTCCACTTTCCTGAATACACCTCGCAGAGCACAAGCGAATACACGAAGGGAATATGTCAGGTCATGCAGTTTCCTGTATCAGGGTGTTTCCCTAAAAGAGGGAGATAACTGTTGTAGACATGGGCCAATAGCTCAGAGTGCAGCCAGTGTGTTATTTGACATACTGTGTATTCCAGAATGACTCAATTTGGGGAGCTTGGATGTCAGTGCTAGAGAGACCCAGGGAAGGGTGCTAAATAATGAGACTGGTCAGCCTTATTTTCCATGTGCCCCTTGCTAGAACACGATCTTCAACTCCATCCCCATTTGAGAAAAAGGACTCAGAGTTCTGTTTTAATATAGACAAAGTCTAAAATTTCCAAGCCCTTGACAGTGCCAGAAACTTCCTAAGGCTCTTAGCTACTGGCAACTGTTAGAACAAGGACATTGCCCTCTTTGTGGCCGAACTTGTGTTTTCCAGGAGGTCCAAAAGCCACAGGCCTTGGGGATCCTCCTTTTGGATGGTATTTGTCACTTTTTTCCCCTGTTTTCAGGGAAATGATAGTTACAAAAGCACAAAATGGATAGATTGAAGGCCTCTGAGTATTTTTCGTTACTGTCAGTGGCAACTGTTGGCTTTTGTGTTTCTTACTACTGTTGTAAAAAAGCCTGATTTCATGTGATGGTCATGTTGCTGGATGTGCAACAATAGGAAGAAAGTAAATGTGACCCTCAAATGTGAGTCAAGATAGAACAACCCAAGGCTGGAGTGTGTCCATGGCTTGGAAAGTTTTGAGAAGTAAAGTCCTGCAGATCTTGACCATCCTTCAGAACAAACATATTTTGCTAGTACACTAATTGAACTGTGTATAAGAACTCAACTCTAAGTATGTTAATGTTTTTAAAGTAGAGAATGTTTATTTTTTTTTTTTACCTTGCAAATAATGTGCCTTAAACATTGGTATTGCCAAAAATAGGTCAATAGCAGATATCTCAGAATTGGCATTGCTCAGACAGGAAAAAAGAAACAGACAACATAGACCACCTGTAATTTTTATCAACATGTTTCTGTAAGGCCCACTTCTCTTCAAAGTGTTAGTAGCTATGAGGCTGACAAATTTCTGTACGTACTGAGGACCAAGAGGGGCGATGGAGGTCTCAGTCCCCTAGTTCACTCTACCAGGAACCAACATAGAAAACCACCTGCTGTCTTAGATGACATCTCTTCTCTTTCCCAAAGACAAAATGATATGGTTCCTTGCTAGTAGGGATTTTATGCATTTGCAGCTTAGGAGCAATAGTGTGGGTAATTTGTGTGGTGTTCGGTTCAAGGTTGGTTCCCTCTTAGGAATTGAGATAATGAAGGTGATATGTATTTAGTTTCCCTTTGGGTATGTTCCTACAATTGTCATCATGGTCACTGTTATCTTCATCACTGAATCACACTTAAGTCCAGGACGTTACAAGAGGCACCGAATAGGTAAACCATGCCCATCACCACATGTTTTCCCTTCCCCCAAATTCTAGGAGTCCTTGGGATTCATGGATCAAATATACCCACTGTCGACTCTTCAGGGTAACCCCCAAAGTCTGTGATACACAGCAATTCAGAAGTTGAATTGTGGGCACCGTGAGGAGAAGTCTGCCTGGAGATGAGTGAGTGCAGATGGGCACCCAGCCTGATGACCATCCCATCTCAGCTAGTTTTGATGCCTTCTACCTGGTCACTTGAACTCTTGTGAATGGCTGTTCTAGAAATCAATCTAGGTGATATTTATATAATCATTCAGATTGAAAGGGGTTATGTCTAGTTTTCATTTGTATTTACACTTTTGTAGAGGAGATCACATGCCAGAGTGGTATTTGCTACTGGGCATTGGTGAAGGCCTATTGATAGGTCCATCATGCATGTCTAGAAGCAGCACAGAATGGCCTCTTTCCTGAATGAAAATAGGAATACTTTTACCCATAACTAAATCACACTGTTAGATTTTAAACACATACGTGCATTTTTGATACCCATGGACCTGTATGGAGATGAGAGACAACTTGAAGGATCCCTGGCAAGGACTTAAAAATAATGGGTTCTGACTCCCACCGAGTGAGTGACCTTGAGAAAATCACCTAGCATCTGGGGCGAGGGTGTCATCATTTGCTAAATAAGGTGGTACTAGGTACACCTTCAGAATATACTTGGGGACTAGGAATTCTACATCAGCATCCTCAAGCCCTATTTGAGGTTGAAGCTCTAAGAGATGACTTTGCACAGAAGGTCACTGGCCTGTTTTATGCTTGGCTCATAGAACGCTGAATTTCTTACATTAAAGGGGGTGAAGGTGCAAGAGGAAGCAACTTTATTTTTTGATGAAAGGTATAAGATGTTAGACTCATTTCTCATTTTTTAGAGCACCTCAAAATCCCCTATACCTTGAGCTGGGGACAGGAGATTAAAAATCCTATCCCTCTGCCTTGGTACTGGCCCAAAGTGCCCACCAGCTGACCCATACCCATCTGTTCTAATGGCAGACAACTCAGGCCTCCCTTTGGCTTAACAAACATCGTTTTAGCGTCTAGGGTCATTTCCTTTTATAAAACTGTAAACACAATGCAGGAAGCTCCATCCAGGATGTCCAGGCACTGCCAAAGAATGTGATGCTTGGGATGGAGATGCCTGCAAATAGATGTGACATATCAGAGATAAAAGGGGAGGTTGTCTATTCTCAGTGGCCACAGAGGAGAGGTCTCAGCAGCAGTTGCAGAAGTGGGGAAAGGGGGCTGTTGGCTTTTCAGAGGCCTTGTCTCATGCACTGCCCTTGACCTTGTGTTCTCTGGAGTTCATCCCTGAAATGTTTCAGGGAGGTGAACTCTGGACATTCCTGCTCTGCTGTTTGCATTGCACAAAGCTTACAAACCCCCAGGGGTCTCCGTGGGTCTTCTGTGTTTGCACAAGAAATAGTCAAGGGTCACAGTAGCTTCGTTCTTCTCCAGGGCTTCTTCTTTTTTTTTTTTTTTTAATATATTTATTTATTTATTTATTTTCAGCATAACAGTATTCATTGTTTTTGCACCACACCCAGTGCTCCATGCAATCTGTGCCCTCTCTAATACCCACCACCTGGTTCCCCCAACCTCCCACCCCCTGCCGATTCAAACCCCTCAGATTGTTTTTCAGAGTCCATAGTCTCTCATGGTTCACCTCCCCTTCCAATTTCCCCCAACTCCCTTCTCCTCTCTAACTCCCCTTGTCCTCCATGCTATTTGTTAAGCTTCCAGGGCTTCTTTTGCTTCTCACTTTGGCCATTCTTCCTTCGGCAAATGTATTTCTCAACTTTGAGTTCTTCATATTCAGAAAGGGATGCTATTCAGCCACTCAGAACAAATTTATTTGAAATGAATGTACATTTCTTATTTCCCTCCCTCTTCTCCTCCTTCCCTCTTTGCTTCTTTTTCTTTCTTCCTCTTCCCATCCCTTCCCTCTCCTCCTTTCTCTCCCTCTGTTCTCCCTTCCTTTCTTCTTTTATACAAGTTCTGTGAGGGGGGAAATAAATTACTCTCCTCTGAGCCCTGATGCAGATTTCTTTACTATGATGTTATAATGGTAATTGACATTTGTATTATTTCTTATTTGAATGAGTGAATAGCAATAGCTATTACTCAGGTTATTAAACCTCCAATAACGTGGCATATGTAAGGTTTACTCATATGCATTTTTTAAAAACTCAGCACCTAATCTGAGGTCACAGTCAATGTCTAAAAGTTTTATTTGAAGCAAAAAAGCCATGGTAGTTTGACAGTAGAGGAGCCATTAAGGATTCTCAGGACTCATTCCACCCTACCGAACTCTTCTGAGGCAGGCCTTTGATTACTATGTAAATTAAATGGGTTTAATATATATATTTTGATGAACCAGTCTCAATATGAAGATCTTGTAAATGTCAACTACAGTACTGTACAGTACGTCAGAATCATTTAATTTTGGCATATACCTGCACTGACTGCATTGATTTATCCAAGAAGGAAAACCGTTTCATTTCTAAAGGAAGACGGGGCCACAAAATCAGAGCCAGTATCAGAAAACGAATTAGGGAGGGAGAGTAACATCCTTGGCCTGAGCCCACCCTGGGAAGGCTGCATGACCCCAGCAGGAGGCCTCAGCAACTTAGAGCTGGCCCAGCCTTCCGACCATTTCTTGGCTGAGAGCTGAGCTAATCTTGGGAAGTTCCTGCTGAAGGCAGTCTGTTCATGTAAAAGGTGTGGATTGAATATTTATCAATAAGCTATTAATTAAATCCGAAGAATCTCAAACTGGCATTCGATCTATCTGAATTCCAAAGGAAGTAGTATACTGTTTATTATATAAATAAACTCACCAAAGTCATGAGCAACTAAAAATGTTGCACAATTTAAACATCTCCTCACATTGAATGCCCAGTTCCAGGTGGCAGGGGTGGTAATTAGGTTTTCTCTTTTATTAGTTTCTTTTTGATTGTCCTATACAATGTGGTGTTTAATTACTGTGAGTTCTCAAATCCTTTGAAACAGAGGTCTGTTCCTGTGGCTTGTTCACTTTCTCTGAGTGGATAGCTGAGCCCTAATAAAAGCATTGCTCAGTCCAGGAAATACCTGGAATATTTTATGAAATTTAGGTCAAGGCCATGTTGACATGCCACCAGATTAATATATTATTTTGCACATATTATTCTGTAGGCCAGATATTGTCTTCCTTCTTGGGTGGACACAAGTAAACAAGACCGACATGGTTCATAGCTTTAAAGAACTTAATACTTGCAGAAAAAGTCTCATAAGCAAACACATGCTTGGTTATAAGTGGTTGGAAGGTCTATGGCAGAAGCGATGAGTACACAGTGATAAAAATGATGGCTTGCTGAGGTGATCAGGAAAGAACTGTCTGAGGAGCTCAGCATTAAAGTGAGTCTTCAGAAAGAACTAGAAGCACCCTGTGTTTGGCAGCCGTGCTTTGAAGAGTATTCCAGTCAGAAAGAACAGAGCATTTCAAGACCTCTTAGAGGCTAGTACAGGCAACTAAGTTGGCCAGTGTGGCACCCTCGTGTGCCTGACTACAAGGATTTGGACTTAGTGGCTGAGGGACAGAATTTTGTTGAGTGATTTGAGAGTCTTTATGTCTGTGGACGGGAGTTGGGGATGATACATACATTGTTAGAATATCACTTTTCATAATATGTGGAATGTGGGTTGGCAGAGAGTAGGAGAGAAATGGGCTAGTGAGCAGTTTTTTGCACTGGTCTAAATGAGCCCTTTGATGGCAGTAGTGATGGAGATGAGTGGTTCCAGATATACTTAGAATTACCATTTAGGAGATAGGCTGCGGGTATGGAAGGATACAAAATGAGATACCGTGATGTTGACATTTACCGAGATGGAAAGTGTGAAAGCAAAAGGGTCTGGGCGGGGAAGGAGGATGGAGATTGAGTGGTCTATTTTGGATAAGTAGAATTCCACGTGCCTGTGACATATTCAAGTGGAAATGAGGAGTTGGATATAAAAATCTGAACTTTACAGGAGAAGTTTGGGCTGGAAATATAAATGTGGTAGTTAGCCACATATAGATGACATTTAAGCCACAGAGAGAAAAAAGGTGGCCAAAGGACAAAGATATGAAGGCCCAGAAGCATATTATGAGGTCGGGTAGTAGAGGAGGAGCCAGAGGCAGCTGTCAGAGAGTAAGAGAAAGGAGAAGTGGGTGATGGTATGGAAGTCCGTGGGATAATGTGATAATGAGTTCCATGCCTGAAAAAGAATCCCTCAGAGTTAATGCTAAGTCACTAGTGACCTTGTTGAACAGTTTCAAGAAGGGAATGGTGGTCACAAGCCACAGTAGAGTGGTCGAGGAATAAAGGGGAGGTGGAGAAGTGTAGGCATCAAGTAAACACTATGTAAATGAAAATGAACTGTGAAGAAAAGCCAAGACATGGAAGAATAGCTCAGAAGTACTGTGCGACCCAGGGAAGATTTTTTAAACGTGTGCTTGACTTCAGTAGGTGGATGAGTAAGCAAACTATGGTCCATCCAGACAATGGACTATTATTCAGCCATAAAAAGAAATGAACTGTCAAGACTTGAAAAGACATGGAGGAACTGTAAATGTGTATCACTGGGTGAGAGAAGCCAAGCTGAGAAAGCTACTAATACTGTATGGTTCCAACTCTGTGACGTTCTAGAAAAGACAAAACTATAAAGACAATAAAAAGGTCAGTGGTTGGGTAGGAGTGCTGGGCTGGGGAAAGGAGATGATTAAGTAGAGCACAAAGGATGTTTGGGCAGTGAAAATATTTCATATTTTACCTTAATAATGATCAATATATGTCAGGGTGCCTTTGTCCAAACTCATAGGATGTACAACACCAAGAATGAACCCTAAGGTAAATCATGGATTTTGTATGATTATGATGTATCAGTGTTGGTTCATCTTGGCTAAAAATGTACCATTTTGGTGAAGGAGTATGCATGAGCTATGGCAGGAGGCATATGGAAAACTGTACCTTTCACTCAATTTTATTGTTAACCTAAAACTGCTCTTAAAAAGAGCCTTAAAACAGGGGCACCTGGGTGGCTCAGTGGGTTAAGCCGCTGCCTTCAGCTCAGGTCATGATCTCAGAGTCCTAGGATCGAGCCCCGCATCGGGCTCTCTGCTCTCTAGGGGAGCCTGCTTCCTCCTCTCTCTCTGCCTGCCTCTCTGCCTGCTTGTGATCTCTCTGTCAAATAAATAAATAAAATCTTTAAAAAAAAAAAAGAGCCTTAAAAATGTGTGTATGCTGATAGTAGGAGGGAGAGGGGGCTGAGGGAAGAAGGGGATAATCCCAGGAGGTGGGAAGGGATGGAGAGGGATCAGTTTCTTTGAAAAGAGTCTTCTTGGGGTGTAGCCAGAGAAGATGGGGCCAATTTAGGCCATCTCATGGGTGAGAAGTTTGGACATCACCTTCTTAGAACTTCTGGCTCCAAATGAAGTATGGGATGTATTCATCTAAAGGCAAAGTGATGGGAAGAGATAGAGGTAGAAGATTTGAACTAAGATAGAAGGTATCAAATGGTTATATAGGAGACTAAAGGGAATGCAAGCCTACGAGAGAAGTAAAAATAGCATTGCTGGGCGGTGCTGAGAGCTCGTGTAGGACTTGGGAATATGGAGTTCAAGTAAAACCAGTATAGTCTCTAGCATGACTCATGCTAGAGAATAAGGATAATTTTCTTAAAGTTTTTTTTTATATTTTTTATTTTTCTCTCCCATTGTCCCTTTTATAATTGTGCATTGGGATAAGTTCTCTCTCTGCCTCACATTAAAAGCTAGACAATCCATGTGTCTCTTAGGGAAAAGAAGGTCCTACACGTATAGCAAATTGAAAAACACTCTAGATTTAGAAATTAGAATGTTGAGTTCTCTATATTTGTCTGTATTTCAGCCTTCAATTTTCATCCATAGGTAAGGTTTCTTTTCTTTCCACACCTCCTTTGTTCCCACTCCCAGCCAGGGCCTTGCTGACTCTGACTTTCATGCTCATCCTGGGTTGGTGTTCAGGCAGAAAGGAGAGGAAAGGAAGCACAGAGGGTTTCTGTTCTGCTGGACCAATGTGCAGTGAATGGGTAGATATTTTGGAGCCTGACATACATCTTGGTCTGTATCATCTTCTGACTACTTTTTTTTTTTAAAGATTTTATTTATTTATCTGACAGATAGAGATCACAAGTAGGCGGAGGGGCAGGCAGAGAGAGAGAAGAGGAAGCAGGTTCCCTGCTGAGCAGAGAGCCAGATGTGGGGCTCGATCCCAGGACCCCGGGATCACGACCCGAGCCAAAGGCAGAGGCCTTAACCCACTGAGCCACCCAGGTGCCCCATCTTCTGACTACTTTAATGGGTTTTCCTAGAATCCCCTTCTAAGTCCCTCCAAGTACCTCTACTGTGATAGAGGATATGCATTCCCATGACTACCTCTCTCTCAGCTTCTGTTTTCAAGAAGTCCAGCCCAGCAGATATACTTGGTGGGAATCCCATTAGCCTCCCAGTTAGTTCTCATACCCACAAGCCAAAAAGGCTTTAGGCTGGCACTCTCCTTCACGGGCCACCTCTGGCCTCAGGAAACAACAGTGCTTCCTTTACTCTAATAAATTGCACGGTGTGAATTTCATGTAGTCACCTCTCCTTGGCTTCCACATCAAAGCAGTTTGTCAACCCATCTCTCTTGTCCTCAAGACTTCTGAGACAGGGATCATAATTGTGGTCTCCTGATCCCTCATCCACAAGTGTGATGCATTGAGCTCCAATTTCTCCCTTAGACATATCCCTGTCCAGTGTTGACTTTAGGGAGTAGGTATCCCTAGACACCCCTTCCTTTGGTGGTATTAGATCCAGTATTCTAGCTGTTCCCACTGAACAGAGCCTCCTCTTCTCAAAATTCATCCTGAGCCTTTTACTGCCATCCTCAGAGATGAGGAATCTGTAAATGTCATGGACTCGCTTTCACTCTTTTTCTTTGAAACTTTGCATTCTGGTTAATACTTGACATCGGAATTTTATGTTTATCGTTTTCTGATACCTCAAGTCAAAGTTCCAATTTGATATCCTTTAAACCATTTGTATATTTAAGAGAACCTTGATACACATCTGAGGAGCACCGTTATGGAGGATATCTCGATTTAGTATTTTCAGGCGAATAGGATAGACACATGAAAGTTGGATGTGATCCCAAACGCATGGTTTCATTGAAGGACCTCAGAGTTACAGCTGGACCATAAGAAGAACTGAAGACAGAAACAGACTGATGGACAGTGAGGAAGTGGTCAAATTCATAGTCACAGTGAGGTTGAAGAATGTTGTAGTAGAGGTACCTGGCCAGGTGAGCTGGACAGGGAGGAAATGGTAGTTAGAATAGATTGTTCACTGATGATGGCAGGCATTGAAGGATGGCCACAGGAGAGCATGGAAGAGCTAGAATGGAGGAAAAGTTGACTGTTGGTCAAATAATGAGAAGACAGAGTGATGATGGGTGGCTCATCTTCAAGGTGGTCTAGACTGTAACTGCTGGTTAAATAATGAGAAGACAGAGTGATGGGTGGCTCATCTTCAAGGTGGTCTAGTCTGTGACTGCTGCCTGGACTGGTATAGGTGGGAAGACAGACCAGAAGTAAAAGTCCTGAGTGAACAAGGCGTAGTGACCACAAAGTAGGTAGAAATGAAGAGACAGGGGTGAAGAGTAGAGAATTTAAATGGTGTGAGGATTAAAGGAGCTATGGTTTTTGTTAGACTGACGCTGAAGTGAGAAGGGCAAGCTGGAGAGACACAAGATGCCTCTGAATCAAGATTTTAAGATTCCTTCTGCATTACATGTCATGATCCTATCCCTTTTTCTGGGAGTAGGTATACAACACAAGAGAGAAAGGTACACTGTATTAGGAAGGGCACAGCCAACAGCCAGGAAGCTAGAAACTACAAGTTATGCTGTTTCTACCACTAACTGGCTGTGGGATCTAGAGGCAGTCACCTCACCCTGGATGCCAAAACCCTGCACTGAAACAGCATCTTACAAAGCACTTTTGTCATCAAGTTGTCATTTTATAGGGGTCACTACCCTATGTGGTACACTTATCCTTTTCGCAATTAGGGAACTGAGGCCCAGAAGCATCAAGTGATTTGCCCGAACAGCAGGGTTGGATTTAAGTGTATATAATCTGGTCCAAGTCACGTGCCATTCATTTCTACTCTATAGTCATCCTCTCTCTTTTCCCTCTAGACACAGCAGTGCCCATCTAGACAAATAAAAAGTGTATGTTGAGTTTAAAAAAAAAAAAAAAAAAGCAACAACTTCTCTATTATGTCAGCCTTGAACATACTTTTAACTGAAATTGAAAACTATTAATATTTTAGGTATTTGTGAATCTCCCTTTTTATATTAATGTTTATCTGGCAGCATCATACACATATTTAAACCAAAAGTATTTCTAGTTGTGCTTCCCCTAGGAAGCGTACTTGATATCTTTAACCATTCATTCTCCTGGGAAGAGGACAACATTGGACAGATTGCTAATATTTCTGCTGCTTGCAGCTTTGTGTTGTGAAGGACTTTGGGAAGTCTAGGCTATCAGATTTAGTAGGCAGGGAATGAAGACCGCTGAGATGCCAGCCAATCTCGTGCCTAGAGCTGTGTGCCCCCAAATGTATTTATTATAATGTTTTTCACATTTAGGCATGCTTTACTGTGAAAGAATAGCTTTTCTTTTTTAAGCTTGTAACACAGATAACTCTTTTCCATTTGTTTTTTCTGCCTTGTATTACTCTCACTTTATAAAACCTTCCCAATCTTAAAGAATAGGTAACCATTCCACAACTAACCTTGCACACGAGAGTACACAGCAGTCCTGTTAAACATTGAACAAGACTTGATGAAAATTGTAGGCACATGGATCACAGCAAAACTCTTAAAAATCAGTCTATCTAGGGCACCTGGGTGGCTCAGTGGGTTAAGCCTCTGCCTTCAGCTCAGGTCATGATCCCAGTCTCCTGGGATCTAGCCCCACTTTGGGCTCTTTGCTCAGCGGGGAGCATGCTTCCCTTCCTCTCTCTCTGCTTGCCTCTCTGCCTACTTGTGATCTCTGTCTGTCAAGTAAATAAATAAAATCTTTAAAAAAAATCAGTCTATCTGAATGATACATTTTTTAAAGGATTATTTATTTATTTATTTGCCAGAGAGAGTGAGAGTGAGAGATAGAAAGAGAGAGAGAGAGAGAGAGAGCATAGGCAGACAGAAAGGCAGAATGGTAGACAGAGACAGAGGGAGAAGCAGACTCCCTGCCGAGCATGTGGGACTCGATCCCAGGATGTTGGGATCATGACCTGAGCCCAAGGTAGCCACTTAACCAACTGAGCCACCCAGGCGTCCCTGAATGATATATTTATATATATATATATATTTGTAAATCCAGTGATTTTGTTGTTGGGTCAATCTCATCTTTTTGAAGAAACTAAGATCAGATCAGAAAGGGAAATTAGAGAATCGATTCCATTTACTATAGCACCAAGAACCATAAGATACCTGGGAATCAACCTAATGAAAGAGGTAAAGGATCTGTACTCGAAGAACTACAGAACACTCATGAAAGAAATTGAAGAAGACACAAAAAGATGGAAGACCATTCCATGCTCTTGGATCGGAAGAATAAACATTGTTAAAATGTCTGTACTGCCTAGAGCAATCTATACTTTTAATGCCATTCCAATCAAAATTCCACTAGTATTCTTCAAAGAGCTGGAGCAAATAATCCAAAAATTTGCATGGAACCAGAAGAGACCCCGAATCGCTAAGGAAATGTTGAAAAACAAAAATAAAACTGGGGGCATCACGTTAACTGATTTCAAGCTTTACTACAAAGCTGTGATCACCAAGACAGCATGGTACTGGCATAAAAACAGACACATAGACCAGTGGAACAGAGTAGAGAGCCCAGATATGGACCCTCAACTCTATGGTCAGTTAATCTTCGACAAAACAGGAAAAAATATACAGTGGAAAAAAGACAGTCTCTTCAATAAATGGTGCTGGGAAAACTGGGCAGCTATATGTAGAAGAATGAAACTCGACCATTCTCTTACACCGTACACAAAGATAAACTCAAAATGGATAAAAGACCTCAACGTGAGACAGGAATCCATCAGAATCCTAGAGGAGAACATAGGCAGTAATCTCTTCGATATCAGCCACAGCAACTTCTTTCAAGATATGTCTCCAAAGGCAAAGGAAACAAAAGCCAAAATAAACTTTTGGGACTTTATCAAAATCAAAAGCTTCTGCACAGCAAAGGAAACAGTCAAGAAAACAAAGAGGCAACCCATGGAATGGGAGAAGATATTTGCAAATGACAGTACAGACAAAACACTGATATCCAGGATCTATAAAGAACTCCTCAAACTCAACACACACAAAACAGACAATCATATCAAAAAATGGGCAGAATATATGAACAGACACTTCTCCAATGAAGAAATACAAATGGCTATCAGACACATGAAAAAATGTTCATCATCACTAGCCATCAGGGAGATTCAAATTAAAACCACATTGAGATATCACCTTACACCAGTTAGAATGGCCAAAATTAGCAAGACAGGAAACAACATGTGTTGGAGAGGATGTGGAGAAAGGGGAACCCTCTTACACTGTTGGTGGGAATGCAAGTTGGTGCAGCCACTTTGGAAAACAGTGTGGAGACTCCTCAAGAAATTAAAAATAGAACTTCCCTATGACCCTGCAATTGCACTACTGGGTATTTACCCCAAAGATACAGATGTAGTGAAAAGAAAGGCCATCTGTACCCCAATGTTTATAGCAGCAATGGCCACAGTCGCCAAACTGTGGAAAGAACCAAGATTCCCTTCAATGGACGAATGGATAAGGAAGATGTGGTCCATATACACTATGGAGTATTATGCCTCCATCAGAAAGGATGAATACCCAACTTTTGTAGCATCATGGACGGGACTGGAAGAGATTTTGCTGAGTGAAATAAGTCAAGCAGAGAGAGTCAATTATCATATGGTTTCACTTATTTGTGGAGCATAACAAATAGCATGGAGGACATGGGAAGTTAGGAGAAGGGAGTTGGGGGAAATTGGAAGGGGAGGTGAACCATGAGAGACTATGGACTCTGAAAAACAATCTGAAGGGTTTGAAGAGGTGGGGTGTGGGAGGTTGGGGGAACCAGGTGGTAGGTATTAGAGAGGGCACGGACTGCATGGAGCACTGGGTGTGGTGCAAAAACAATGAATACTGTTATGCTGAAAATAAATTTAAAAAAATGATTAAAAAATAAAGAAAAGAAACTAAGATCAGGGATAGAATTTTAAGATGGAGAAAGTGATTTTTCTCAGTTCATTCATACCAAACTGAAAAACAAAAGGAAAATCCCCAATTTTTGTTTGTTTGCATTTTTTGATGTTGTCTTAATACAACTTAATACAATTGTCTTAATACATTGAAGAAAAACCTATGTATCTGTGAAGAAATAAGAATATGCTTGTCGTAGATAAACTGAATAAACTCTTTAGAAGCACTTAGGGCATAAGTACAACGTTAAGATTATTGAAGGGTATTACATGATAAAGGTTATAAATTGGCAGCTTAATATGTATTAAAATGCTTTTAATTTCTTATGATATAAGTCATTTTGGGCGGAATCATCTGTTGGAGTAATTTTTTTTAAATGAAAACAAAATCCGAGTCAGCACATTTGCAACTACAGTTATTTTTAATGTTGAACTTTGAGTTCCCACTTTTTAGGGCAGCAGACTTCTTTAAGGGAATACCAGTACCTTTATTTTGTCAAATAACATATAGAGCATAAAGAGGAACATCTTAAATATGTGCCCATATGAAGTTCATTCTTCATTTTTGAAGAAGTGGAAAAGGCAAACTGTGGTGGAGATTTGTAATTTGATTACTTTTTACCTAGACTAACCCCCCCCCCCAATTTTTAGCCCCTAAAGGATGCCTGAGGCACATACCACCCTTCACGTGCACACTGGTAAAGCCTCCACAAACCAGATGCCCCCCTCCACCCAGGCCTGTCCGCGAATCCCCGCACCTATGGCCTGTCTCTAGATGATCTCCTGGTGTAGTCTCAGACAGATGTTGGGCTTGTTCTCCCAACGTCCCTTTGCTTAGCTACTGTGAAGGACCTTGCAGAAGGAGAAGGAGCTGACAAGGGGAAGAGATAAAGAGGGAAAAAGTAAAAGAGGTTAGGGGACTAAGAAAGAGTGTCTGGCCTTATTATCTAAAAATCCTTAAGTGACAAAGACATGAGAAAATGATAAGAAAGTTAGAAAAGCCCATAATTAGAAGTGAAAACCCAATGTGACCAATTGCAATTGGAAATGATATGCCGCAACTTAATGTTTCTGGGAACTCTGATGCAATCAATTACTAAGGAAAATGTTGTTAGATAAGGATTAAACAAATGGAGAAATTAAAAGCCTGTCTATTGCAATAGTATTACAGACCAACGTATGGAACAGAAGATTTGAGACCAATTAAAAAGCTTTTTTTTTTTTCCCTAGGATTTGGAGCCAAACATTATATTCATTATATTTTGTGTCTTTAGGTTTGACTACTGTTTAAGTCAATTTGTGAGGTCTTTAGGGCCACTGGAGTACTGATAGTCTGAGAAGTCTAGGAGAATTGGAAAATCAGTGGTTAAGTGTAGGTTCAGGCACTTTGAAAGCAGATTTTTCTTACATAACTTCAAGTCTGAAGGTTAGAACTCTGTAATACTGAAATGATATCTCAAGATATTTATCTAACACTGGCTAAAGCCATTGAAGAAGAAAGTTATTGTGTTAGGAAATCTTTCAATGCCAATGAGACTAGGCTTTTCTGGATAAAAATGCCCATAAGCTTGACTATGGTATACATCACCCAAGAAAAATCTATGTCTGGTTTTAATGTTGATATTTAGCCTTTGGCTAGGTTCAAATGCTGTAGGTAATTTCAGGCTTAAACCCTCACTTGTGTAAAGCTCTGAAAAATCTCAGAGCACTTAAGAGTTATATGAAAGACAGACCTGCAGTCATCTGGAATTCTAATTCTAAACTTGGTGCAACTGGGGCTCTTTATGAGGAACAATTTGCTCTTTTGTGCCTGCCATTCGGAATTGTGTGAATAACCTTGTCCATAAGACATTAATTTTAAACAATGGTTCTGGATATTCTGTATAGCTTGTAAATATAATTCCTGACATTAATGTTAGCTTATTTCCCCCACTTTCAACACAACATTCTTGCTCTAGCCTTAAAGATTGGGTTATTTATTATTCTTTTTTTGTTCCCCCTTAGGATTACTACCTTAGAAAACCCTTTGCCCCAATTCTCATTTCTATAAGACCTAGACCAAAGCATAGTCTTGCTTTCGCTCTACTCAGAGAATTCTAGATAGGAGTCAGTAAAGATGAGATAAAGCATTCTGAAAATGAAGGGAGGCCAATGAAAATATGCAAAATGGAAAAGAGTTTTTTTTTAAAGATTTTATTTATTTATTTGACAGACAGAGATCACAAGTAGGCAGAGAGGCAGACAGAAAGACGGTGGGTGGGGGGGAAGCAGGCTCCCTGCTGAGCAGAGAGCCTGATGCAGGGCTCAATCCCAGAACCCTGGGATCACGACCTGAGCCAAAGGCAGAGGCTTTAACCCACTGAGCAACCCAACGCTCTGAGTATTTGTTTTGATTCTTAAGAAGAAGACTTCTCTCCTCTTGTTTCCCATTGTAAATAAATTTTCCTGCTTCCCAAGCCACTTCACAGAGTGAGCTCCAGTTCCTTACCAAAGTGAAACTCAAGGCTCCTATCGGGATACTTCTTCCCATGCCAGTTAGGTAAGTGTGGTCTGCTGTTTGTGGTCAGATTAGGATGTGGTGATGGAATTCTCCTAGCTTCCCATTAGCGTTCAACTAGAAGTAAACCAATCAGTGACAATATACGGCTCAAGCTGACTTTCTTTCTCCCTCTCTTCCTTCGGTGTTGAAGACCCAGAGTGAACAAAATAGACAAAAATCCTTATCACCATGTAATGTGCATTATAGTGGGGTATAATATATAGAAATGCATATTTCTGAATATTATTGCAGAAATATACACAATTAGAACATATGTCTTGTCAGGTGACACTGCTGTCGGTGATAAAAATAAGGCAGACTGGAGAGATGAATGGGGGGAGACAAGGACTGCAGTCTGAAGTGGGAGCGTTAGGTAAGACTCTGCTAACAATCTGACATTTGAGCAAACCATGTGGGTATCTGGAGGAAGCGTGTTCAATGCCAGGGAAACAGCAAGTGTCCATATGCGGACCATGAGAGTGCTGGTGTGTTTGAGAGAGAGCAAGGAGGTGTGAGATTGGAGTAGAAGGAGAAAGGAAGTGAAAGCAGACATGATATGAGGAGAGAGGGCCAGGTTAACTCAGATCTTGTAGACTTTGATTATACCCTGAAGAAGATGTGAGCCCTCTGGAAACAGCACAGGAACTCATGGCCAGATTTGTCTGGATTTGAATCCCACCTTTGCCACTTACCAGCCGTGTGACCTTGAGCACAATACTTAACCTTTCTGGGCCTCAGTTACCTCCTCTGTAAATAGGGATGATAATTGGACCTTCATAGGGTTTTGATGATAAAATGACTTATTGTAGGTGAAGCACTTTGTATAGTGCCCGATGGCTGATAAACGTTATATACATGTTAACTGGCTGGTTGGCCCTTGGAAGGCTCACTCTGCTTGGAGAAATGACCCCAGGAGGCTCGGGGTGGGAACAGGGATCGCAGTGAGGGGACTCTCTGTGTGATGCAGGCAAGATGTAATAGGGGCTCGGAGCAGGGCAGAGCGGTGGATGTGGTGAGAAATGGTCAGACTACAGATCTAGTTGGAAAGTAGAATCAACAAGTTCAGCTGTCTAACCAGATATGTGTGAGAAGAAGAGGAGAGTCAAGGATGACTCCCGGGATTTTGCCCTCAGCAAATTGTCATCTACCAAAAGGGAGGAAGACTATGTGTAAAGCAGTTACTGCTTTTGAAAATCAGAAATTCTGTTTTTAGGCATATTAAGTGATGTGTCCCTTGCTCATCTAAGTGACATTGGGTCGGCAGACATTGCCTTTGTTTTAGAGCAAAGCAAGCATCATCAGAGAGAGTCCAGACCACAAGGAAAGCAGACCTCCCCAGAGAAAGGGATCACCAAATAGAGAGAAGCCTGCAGGTGTTTGGCAGTTACAATTATAGTTTGAAAGAATAGAACCTAACCTGAAATAAACCTGAATGACCAGTGACTTGAAATCTCTTGCCTGTGCTTCATTCAAAGGAATTTACAATGAATAAAAACAAAGGCAAAATAAACGGCCCAAAGCAATGTCTTTAAGAGCCATCACAAAATCCTCCATGTTCTTAAAAGTTAGATGGGAATCTCCCCAATGCTGCCTCTCTGAATTCCAGGACTATCATAATGACATTCTTCTACCTTCTGATTTATTGTCGTACAATTAAAATGGATATTATTAAGCAGTAAGATAAGAACTTGGACTGTATGCTCTGATACAGCATATTAAATACAATCTTAAGTGAGTGATAACTGTATTGCTTTGTTTAATTGATTTAAGTGTTTAGAAAACTTTAAAATAATTTTATATGACAAGGATGGTTATAGTTGATTAAAATTCTGCTCGTGATAATTTTGGCATAAAGTTGGGCATTGGTCCTTGATTAAGGCCAGTGTTATATTTTAGTTTTACATGTGTTAGCTTTGTCTTTCTTTTATTTCAGGTACTTTGAAAAGAATGTGTATTTCTTACATTTTATGCTTTCCATATTCAAGACTTCTGATTTTGATGACTTATGATTGCTGATTGCTTGCAATTTTAAGAAGACTCAAACATTGGCCTATTATCTAACACCACAATCAGCCCTTTCTGTAAAGGAATCTCCCAATCAAAAATCTCATGGGGTTGAGTTAATTTTGTTATTAGACATTGAATTCTTGCTTTGCTTGACTTGGGTTGGTTAGCCACTTTGTTGTATAAACTTTGTTTTTTGCTGTTGTTTTTCTCATTTAGCACATACTAGAGTTAATTTCAGGCATAACCTTCTTTTTATCCCCTTCCTGAGTACTTAAAAAAAGAAAGGGTGGGAGCTTTTGGCCAGAAATTTTTCATGCTTAATTTCATATCAAAGCACTACCTTCTTGAAAGTTTTAGCAAAATATATTTAACAATGGGTACATTTTATAGAGGAAGTAAACTGTCCATTTTTAAAGCAATTAAGTTTTGTACATAGATAATACTTGCATTGATGGACTATAAATTGGAAATAATATCCACGTTTTTAGCTAGATTTTAATGAGGAATTCTGGGTCATTCATTCATTTATTGTATATTAGTGAATAGGGAGAGGGGTAAAGGGAGTGGAAGAAAATCTCAAGCAGACTACACAGTGCCCAGAGCCCCATGTGAGACTCTATCCCACATCCCTGAGATCATGACCTGAGCTAAAACCAAGAGTCTGATGCTCAACCAACTGAGCCACCCTGGCACTCCTCTGGGTCATTTAAAGTCAGACAACATGAAAGTGGTGAGTTCTACAAATCAGCCCATACACTCATAAGTTAATTTTTTTTACACATCTCTCCAAAAATATACTTTCTTTTTGATAGATCTAGAGCCTTGTTGCCATGTTATTTTGGATTTTCATTTTATGTTAAAAAAAATTTAGAGTTTTTTACTAGGAGGCATGTTTGAGTTTAGGATATAGAAAGTTATATAGCAATTTAACAGAGATAATTTTGGGAGAGTTGAGGTAATAGATGTTTACATAATTTTCTTGACAATATATTCTGGGTTTCCTGTAAAAAGCAGAGGGAATAATATAAATTTCACTTTCAAGTAAAAGAAACAAGACAATTTGTATCAGTACAATATCTCATTTCCTCATGTTGGCCTTTTGCAATGAGAAGTTGTAGAAAATGCAAATAGTGTCAGCTACAGTCTGTCCTTTATGGATGGAATGGAAGATGATGGGCCGTGTTAGGAGGTGTCTGTGAAATAATAGTCCATCACTTCCTGACCTCTTTGGGCCCTATTATTTACATAAAATAATTAGCCTATAGAAATTGAGGTTAATGAAATATGGTTAGGAAATTTTTATAGTGTTTTTAACATAAGTTCTTTAAATATTCAGTTCAAATGCTTGGTTATTAAAAATTACTTGTTCACACCCATTAGGATTGCTCTTATACAGAAAAAAAAAATGTTGGCAGGGATGTGGCAAGACTGGAACCCCATGAATTGTTGGTGGGATTGTAAAATGGTATGGTGAGTCATCAAAAAATTAAATGTAGAATTACCGTATGATCTAACAATTCTACTTCTGGGTTTATACCCCCCAAAAATTGAAAGCAGGGACTCAGATATTTGTATACCCATGTTCACAGCAGCATTAATTACAGTAGCCAAAAGGTGGAGTCAACCCAGTTTCCATTGATGGATGAATGGATAAAGAAAATACACTATATACATATATATGATGGGATATTATTTGGCATTAAAAAGAAAAGAAATTCTGTTTCACTTTACAACATGGATGAAACTTGAAGACATTATGCTAGGTGAAATAAACCAGATAAAAATGACACATAGTGTACAAGTCCACTTATATGAGGTGCTTAGAATGTGCAAATTCATAGACACAGTAGGATAGTGGAATGGTGGTTGTGAGGAGCTGGGGAGGAAGGAACTGGGGGAGTTAGTGTTCAATAGGCACACATTGAGTTGGAGAAGATGTAAAGAATTCTGAAGATGGATAGTGATGATGGTTGCCCAACAATGTGAATGTACTTAATGCCACAAAACTATACTTTAAAGTGATTAAAATGGTAAATTTTATGTCATGTATTTTTAACCATGATAGAAAACAGTTACCTGTAAAATAAAACCTACTCCACTCTACGCCACTTGACGTTTAACATTCTTTCCAACTTTATCTTCTATCCTTCATGTCCCTGGGATCTGAAGATGTTTCCCTGCTATTCTTCATGACCACCATACCCTTCTCCTGCTGGAGTACACCTGGAATGTCCTGCATGTCCCAGTGCCCTCCTATCTGCCTTTCCAGGTTCTGCCCAATGACATTAAGCTTTTCTCTCCAGCTGGAGAGTTTCTCTTATGTCGGGAGCACTCTGTGTGTGTATACTGAACATCAAACAGTCAGCTGGGTGATGTAATTGATCATCACCCATTCTCCCCACTTTACTATTTCTTAAATCCATTTATTTGGTATCAAACATAATTCTTTTTTTTTAAAGATTTTATTTATTTATTTGACAGAGATCACAAGCAGGCAGAGAGGCAAGGAGAGAGAAAGGGGAAAGGAGGCTCCCCGCAGAGCAGAGAGCCCAATGCGGGACTCGATCCCAGGACCCTGAGATAATGATCTAAGCTGAAGGCAGAGGCTTAACCCACTGAGCCACCCGGGTGCTTCTCAAACATAATTCTTCACCTTAAAATTGGTTACTTCTGTAATGTATAAGTGGTGTCTTACCTATCTTATTGTTGTTAGCATTATCTACTTTTTGGAAAGGGTCATACCGAAGTGTCATGATAGTAAATTATCATTCATATTTCTGTTTTTTAAAGAAAAAGGAATATCAAGTAGGTGAGTCTTTGAATTGATAAACCCATGTGGAGCCTTGATCCTGCCCTGCCTCTGGCTGTGCTTCCTAAAGATCTTTGAATGTATCATTTAACTTCTCTCATCCTGAAGGTTTTCTCTCTGCAAAATCAGAATCTTCCTTATACTATAATGATAATCTATAGCACCATCAAGATAGTGTTTAGGACACTATTTAAGATATTAGAGAATCACAGGTATTTCAGTCATGATCCTAGTGTCCTTTATTAGCCGTGTAAGTTCAGACAAGTCACTTTCCTTGATTCTTAGCCTTTACATTTGCAAATGAGAATAGCAGCCACAATGAGCTTCTAGAACTGTCTAACAGTGATTTGTAAACACATTATATTAAAGATTAAAGGAATATTATAGGGGTGCCTGGGTGGCTCAGTTGGTTGAGCACCTGAGCAGGGGTTCTGTGCTCTGTGGGCTACGTGCTCCACAGAGAATCTGCTTCAGGTTCTCTCCCTCTGCCCCATGCATAGCCCCATCCACCTAGTGCAGAAACACTTCTTGTGCCTTGAAGGATATAACAGAGGTCACAGAGTAGTCTGAATAGTGAATGCTGGAGAGGTAAAAAAAAAAAAAAAATTATAAAGGTCCAAGAAAAAATATCTCATGAAATCCTCTCTCGATTGAGTTCTTCAGGAATGATCTATGTCCGTTGCTAATCCCAATTTGATATTTCACCTGATATTTTTGTTCATCTGTAGATATTTCTGGGATACCTCTTTCCCAATTAAGTTAAGATTTCAATCAATTGAAAATGTTTCCTGGGCATTGTCTGTGCTTGGGGCTTGGACTACAAAATGATTAAGACATTGGCTTTACCCCTTGAATCTTCCAAGACATCTGGGAAAGACCAACACATAATGAGACCATTCCAGTTCAACATAACACATGCTGTAAGAAGACAGAGAATATCTCCCAGGGGAGGATAGGGAGGGCTTCACGGAGGAAGTGGCATTTGTATTGGGTCATAAAGGATGAGTGGACTTTGTCAGACAGATAACAATGGCAGAGAAAATGGCCTACATAGTACAATTGGGAAAGGGATACGTGTGTGTGTGTGTGCGCACACGCGCGCATGTGTGCACACGCACACGCACACACAAGTGTACCTTTGTTCCAAAGTCAAACATGGATAATTTGGGGATTATCTGCTGTCCTTGGTCTATACCACTACTTCTTTATTCTTTCTGTGGATGATTGAGAAACAATTCTAATGACATAGAAGCTTTTAGGATAATCCTTTATGCCTGGCACTCACACTTTAGATTTTTCCAGTCTTTCCCCAATGCTCATGGTCCACGGGGCTCCTCGTAAGGAATTTTTTATTTGCTCTAGAATCCCCCAGTTCCACCTCCCACAAAGATAGTCTGGTCAGGATACTTTAGGGCCACCAACAGAATCGCAAGTTGCCAAAATAAATGTTTTCCATCAAGATTTCACACTTGAACTTAATGAAATAGACATTTTCCAAACTGTTTCTTTAGAGCTAAGTTTTTCTTTAAGATTTGTAATGAAAATATTTCATGACCTGTTGACATATTCATATGGTGATTTTCAAAAAGCAGATTTCGTTTACAAAATGGACTTGGCAACAAGTAGGAATATCTGGGAAGTTGAACAAGGCTGTTGACAGGGAAAATTAGGGCTGAATCATAACTGACATTGTTTTGCAGCTGTGCCATTTTTTTAAGACTGACCAGTGGGACAGAGTTTGCAGAGGCCTTATGGTAATAATGCTGAGATTGGCAGCTAATGACCATTCATGATGGAATGGCATAGGTAGTAGCTCACAAATACAGAAAAATTTGTTCCTGTAACTGATTTTTCTGGGTAAGTGCCAAGGGTGAAGTGATGCCACTTAGAAGAAAGATAGTAAAGATGAAATTCTATAGCATTTTTCAAAAGAGAAGAATTAAAAAGAAAATTAAAGAATTAAAAAAAAGAAAATTCTCAGTCCTATATTTTTGCTTTATCTGTGTTCTTCAGTTCTTCTGCTGATTGAACTAGTTGACTGACAGATATCTAGTTTAAGTTTATAGTGATGCAGTTTTGAGTAGAATATATTCTGTGTTCAAACCAGTAGTTGAAGATTAACACGTTATGTTTAAATTCAGATGGAAGCAAGGCAGCATTCAAAATAATTCTAAAAATTAATCAGTTTCAACTACTGTTTTAGGTTTATGAAATGTTTATTAGTTTTTTCTTGTGTTTCTAAGTTTCTGCTCTTAACATCAGTAGGCTAAAAGGATATAAGAAAGATAGACATATTGTCGCTTAAAGTTCCCTAGTGACAAATATAACTAAAAATTCATCAAATTCCTTAGATGCTGTAAAGTTTTTATCCATTCCCGGAAACAATATCATAAGACTCTGCAAAGAGTATGGTATTTGAGCTTTGGTCTTGGAAGAGAAAGAAATTACTTTTCGGTGAGGAAGAGATCACAGAGGGCTTCTTGGAGAAGGTGGTATTTGGGAGCCTGGGTTCAGGTGATGAAGGGGTTCACTAGGGAAGAAGAAATATGGGATGGTAACTGTGCAGTGGGATAACTCCAAGAGGAAAGAAAAAGAAGTACGTAATTATCAATTGTATAGGGTAGATGGAGAGGTAAGGAGGTCCCAGATGGAATCCAGGTTTGGAAGTTGATGTAGTATTTTATTTTGTCAGACATTTGGAAAATATTAAGAGGGTAGTTTTCATTTGATAACATAGCCAGAGTAGATTTCAGAAGGTTTGGTGCCAGAAACCTATGAGTAATAGCTACCATTTTTGATTACCTAGTAAATATCACTCACTGTGAAACAAAATTTGGATGCCTTTTTAAAAATCCTTTAAAGAATTCATTTAGATTTTATAGATGGAGAAATTAAGGTCTACGGTCACTCAGTTGGTGACAGGCTGACACTAGCCAGGTTTATCTGACTTCATCACCATTTTCTTAACCACCAAATACTCTACCAATATGTGAGCTTCTTAGTCATGGGCTTGATACTATAGTTCTCTACTTCGTTTTTCCCTCATACACCTTCACCTATGCATATATTGTCCACCTGATTTTTTCCCAGTTTTACTGAGATATATCAATAAATAACATTGCATAAGTTTAAGGTGTACTGTGCAGTGATTTCATACACCTATATGTTGTGAAATGGTTACCATGAGAAAGTTAGTTAATACTCCCATCACCTCACATAATTACCTTTTTTGTGTATGTATGCGTGGTGAGAATATTTAGGATCCACTGTCTTAGCCAATTTCAAGTATGTAATATAGTATTGTTAATGATAGTCACCGTGCTATACATTATATCCCCAGAATTTTTTGATCTGATAACTGCCAGTTTGTTCCATTTGACCAATATCTTCCATTTACTCTACTCCCCAGCCTCTGGCAACCACCATTCTACTCTCTATTTCTATGATTCAAGTTTTTAGGTTCCACATGTGAGATAATACAGCATTTGTTTTTCTCTGTCTGACTTATTTCACTTAGCATAATGCCATTTAGGTCCACCCCTGTTGCCACAAGTGGCAGAACTTTTTTATGGCTAAATAGTACTCTATCATCTATCTATCTATCATCTATCTATAATCTACCTATCTATCTATTCAACACATTCTCTTTATCCATTCAACCTTGATGGACATTTAGGTCATTTCATGTCTTGGCTATTTTAAATAATGCTGCAGTAAACATGAGAATGCAGATGTCTCTTCAGGAAAGTAAATTAATTTCCTTCCAATACGTACTCAGAAGCGGGATTGCTGGATCATTTAGTAGTTCTTTTTGTAATTATTTGAAGAAATTCCATGCTGTTTTTCATACTGATTGTACCAATTTACAATCCCACTAACTGTGTATAAGGCTTGCCTTTTTCTCCACATCCTTGCCAACACTTAATTTTTTATTTTTTAGTTTCTGTATCATTTCTGCTTCAATCTTTATTATTTCCTTCCTTCTGCTGACTTCAGGCTTTGTTGTCCTTTTTCTAGCTTCTTTAGCTGTAAGGTTAGTTGTTTTTGTTTTTGTTTTCTTTTGGAGATAGGCCTGGATTGCTATATACTTCCCTTTTAGGACCACCTTTGCTGCATCCCAAAGATTGCAGCAAAGGACCATTGTGTTTCCATTTTCACTTGTTTCCATTTTTTTTAAATTTCTTCTTTGATTTCCTGGTTGATCCATTCATTGTTTATTTTTTTATTTTTTATTTTTTTTGACTCATTCATTGTTTAGTAGCATGTTGTTTAACTTTCATGTATTTGTGGCCTTTCCAAATTTTTATTTGTAGTTAACTGCCAGTTTCATAGTGGTGTGGTCCGAAAAGATGCATGGTATGATTTCAGTCTTTTTGTGTTTGTTGAAGCCTGATTTTTTGACCTAACATGTGATCTATTCTGGGAATATCCCATGTGGACTTGAAAGGAGCATGTATTCTGCTGTCTGGGGATGGAATGTTCTGAATATATCTGTTAAGTCCTTATGGTCCATTATGTTATTAAAAGCCATTGTTTCCTTATTTATTTTCTATATAATCTGTTCATTGATGTAAATGGGGCATTAAAGTCCCCTACTATTATTGTGTTATTATCAATTAGTTCCTTTATGTTTGTTATTGTTTTATATATTTGGGTGTTCCCATGTTGGATGTATAAATATTTACAAGCTTTTATATCTAGGCATTCTAAAAACAGACATTCTAAAGGGTGTTAGGTGATAGTGTGGTTTTAAATTGCATTTCCTGATGATTAGTAATGCTGAGCACATTTTCATATATCTGCTGGCCATTTGTATGTCTTTGGAAAAATTCAACTCCTTTGCCTATTTGTCAGTTTTTGTTTGTGTATTTATTTATTTATTTAAGTTTATTTGCTGTTACATTATATGACTTTCTTATATATTTTGGATATTAACTCTTTATCAGATACGTGTAAATATTTTCTTCCATTCTATAGGCTGCCTTTTCATTTTGTGGATAATTTCTTTTGCTGTGCAGATGCATTTTAGTTTGATGTAGTTCTGCTTTTTTTTTGCCCTTTTTTTTTTTTTTTTTTTTTTGGTTGTGTTGCTTGTACCTTTGGTGTCATATCAAAAAAAGTTGTTGGAAAAGACAAATGTCAAAAAGCTTTTCCCCTGTTTTTTTGAGGAGTTTTATGGTCTCAAGTTTGCATTTAAGTCTTTAATCCATTTTGAGTTAATTTTTGTGGGGGGTATAAGATAGGGGTCCAGTTTCATTGGGTACGTGTGTGACTATCCAGTGTTCATATTTACTGAAGAGACTATTTTTTCCCCAGTGAATATTCTTGGCTCCTTTATAAATAATTGTGTGTGACTGTGTGGGGGGATTATTTGTAGATCCTTGATTCTTTTCCACTGGTCTATAGGTCTGTCTTATGTCAGAGCCAAATTGTTTTGATTACTGAGGTCTTGTATATAGTTTGAAATTAGGAAATGTGGGGGTGCCTGGGTGGCTCAGTGGGTTGGAGCCTCTGCCTTCGGCTCAGGTCATGATCCCAGGGTCCTGGGATCGAGACCCGCATCGGGCTCTCTGCTCAGCGGGGAGCCTGCTTCCTCCTCTCTCTCTGCCTGCCTCTCTGCCTGCTTGTGATCTCTCTCTCTCTGTCAAAAAAAAAAAAAAATTAGGAAATGTGATGTTTCCAGCTTTGTTCTTCTATCTCAGGATTGCTTTGGCTATTTGGGGTGTTCAGTTTTATACAAATTTTAGAATTGTTTTTTCTATTTTGATAGGAATTGCAATGGGTCTAAACATGACTTTGGGTAGCATGCATATTTTAATAATATGAATTCTTCTGATCCATGAACATGGGTTATCTTTCCATATATTTGTACCTTTTCCATTTGTTTCATCAGTGTCCTAGCTTTCAGTGTATAGGTCTTTCACCTCCTTGGTTATCTTCATTCCTAGATATTTTCTTGTTTTTGTGCTATTGTTAATGGGATTGTTTTCTTTAAAAAAATTATTTTTAGTATAGTTGACACAATGTTATTTTAGTTTCAGGTGTACAACATAGTACATCATTGATTATGATGTTAGATGTGGGCTGTCATACATGACCTTTACCATGTTGAGGCATATTCTTTCTATACCCAATTTATTGAGAGTTTTTAATCATAGTGAATTTTGTCAGATTTTTTTCATCTATTGAGATGATCATATAATTTTCTTCCTCCATTCCATTAATGTGGTGTATCACATTTATCAATTTGTGTATGTGAGTCATTCTTGCATGCCAGGGATAAATGCCACTTGATTAGGCTATATGATCCTTCTAATGTGATGTTATATTGGGTTTGCTAGCATTTTGTTGAGAGTTTGTACATTTATAATGACCAGTAATAGTGGTCTGTAGTTTCTTTTCTTATAATACCTTTATCTGACTTTGGTATCATGGTAATGCTAGCTTTATGAAATGAGTATTTGGGAGTACACTGGACTCTTAAATTTTCTGGATGATTTTGAAAAGGATTGGCATTAATTCTTCTTTACATGTTTGATATAATTCACCAGTAAAGTGGCTTCTAGGTGGCTCAGTTGGTTAAGCATCTGCTTTCAGTTCAGGTCATGATCTCAAGGTCCTGGGATGGAGCCTTGCGTTGGGCTCCCTGCTCACCGGGGAGTCTGATCTCTCCCTCTCTGCCTGTCCCCACTCATGCTCTCTCTCAAATAAATAAAACCTTAAAAAACAAAACAAAACAAACAGAATTCACCAGTAAAAACATCTTGTCCTGGGTTTTTCTTTGTTGGGAGGTTTTTGATTACTGATTCAATCTCCTTACTGGTTAGTTGTCTGTTCAGATTTTCTACGTCTTCATGATTCAGTTGTGTCAGTTACATGTTTCCAAGGATTTATTCTTCTAGAAATCTGTTTCTTAACTAAGGAGGTGAAAGACTTGTATACTGAAAAATATAGAACATTGATGAAAGAAATAGAAAAAGACTCAAATAAATATAATCTAATTTGTTGACGTATAATTGTTCATGATCTTTTGTATTTCTGTAGTGTCAGTTGTAATGTCTTCTCTTTCACTTCTGATTTTATTTATTTGAGTCTTCACTCTTGCTCATTGGAACAATAGTTGCTAAGATTTTTTAAAGAAATCATCTTTATCTGAAGTATAATTTATATAAAATGAACACATTAAAAATTTAATGGGTTTTGATAAATGTGTATATTATATAATCGCTACCCAGATCAAAGGTTAGAACATTTTCATCACTCCAGATACTTCCTGAGTTGCGCTTTGCCAATTAATTCCTTCTTACTGCTGCTCCAAATAACCACTGACCTGATTTCTATCTCTATCAATTAGTTTTACCAGTTCTAGAACCTCATATAAATGGAATAATATGGTAGATACTCCTTCTGTATCAGTTTCTTTTACTCAGCATATTTTTTATAAACTTTGTTGAGGTATACTGTACATATAATAAAAGGCACCCACTTTAACTATACATTTTGAAGAGTTTTGATGAATATATATACTTGTGTATCAGGTATACTATCAAGACATACAACATTTCCATCATCAAAAAATACTTCCTTGTCCACCTTCCTAGTCAGTTACTTATCCCTACTCTAAGCAAACCCTGATATGCTGTGTCACTCTATGTTAGATTTATTTTTTCTAGAGTTTGATATAAATGCAATAACATGATACATATTCATTTAGGCCTGGCTTCTTTGGTATAGCATAATTTTTTTGAATGTTGTGTGTGACAGTATTGCTATGTAACCTTTCAGTGTAGGCGTATATCATAATGTATTGATCCATTCCCCTGTTGATAGATGTATGTGTTGTTTCTAGTTTTTGGCTATTATGAGTAACAATGATAATAAACTTCAGTGTACAATATTTTGGTAGTTATATATTTTCATTTCTTTTAGGTAAATACTTAGAAATATAATTGGTGTTATTTGATGATAACTGTATATTTTACTTTATAAGAAACTTCCAGACTGTTTTTGAAAGTGATTATCGTATTATACTTCTATCAGAAATGGATAAAAGACCTCAACATGAGACAGGAATCCATCAGAATCTTAGAGGAGAACACAGGCAATAACCTCTTTGATATCAGCCACAGCAACTTCTTTCAAGATATGTCTCCAAAGGCAAAGGAAACAAAAGTGAAAGTGAACTTTTGGGACTTCATCAAGATCAAAAGCTTCTGCACAGCAAAGGAAACAGTCAACAAAACAAAGAGGCAACCCACGGAATGGGAGAAGATATTTGCAAATGACAGTACAGACAAAACACTGATATCCAGGATCTATAAAATACTTCTCAAACTCAACACACACAAAACAGATAATCATGTCAAAAAATGGGCAGAATACATGAACAGACACTTCTCCAATGAAGAAATACAAATGGCTATCAGACACATGAAAAAATGTTCATCATCACTAGCCATCAGGAAGATTCAGATTTAAACCACATTGAGATACCACCTTAATACAAGTTAGAATGGCCAAAATTAGCAAGACAGGAAACAACGTATGTTGGAGAGGATGTGGAGAAAGGGGAACCCTCTTACACTGTTGGTGGGAATGCAAGTTGGTACAGTCAATTTGGAGAACAGTGTGGAGATTCCTCAAGAAATTAAAAATAGAGCTTCCCTATGACCCTGCAATTGCACTACTGGGTATTTACCCCAAAGATACAGATGTAGTGAAAAGAAGGGCCATCTGTACCCCAATGTTTATAGCAGCAATGGCCCCGGTCGCCAAATGGTGGAAAGAACCAAGATGCCCTTCAGTGGACAAATGGATAAGGAAGATGTGGTCCATTTACACTGTGGAGTATTATGCCTCCATCAGAAAGTATGAATACCCAACTTTTGTATCAACATGGACGGGACTGGAAGAGATTATGCTGCAAGAAATAAGTCAAGCAGAGAGAGTCAATTATCATATGGTTTCACTCATTTGTGGAGCATAAGAAATAACATGGAGGACTTGGGGAGATGGAGAGAAGGGAGTTGAGAGAAATTGGAGGGGGAGGTGAACCATGAGAGACTATGGACTCTGAGAAAAAATCTGAGGGTTTTGAAGGGGCAGGGGTGGGAGGTTGGGGGAGCCTGGTGGTGGGTATTATGGAGGGCACATATTGCATGGAGCAGTGGGTGTGGTGCATAAACAATGAATTCTGTTACACTGAAAAGAATTAAATAAAAGTTTTAAAAATGTAAAAAAAAAAAAGAAAGAAAAGAAAAGAAATGCCTAAAAGTTTGGTTGCCCCATGTCCTTACTAACACTCTGTATTTTTTTTTTCAAATTTTGGCCAATCTAATGTTCATGTTGTGATATATCATTGTAGTTTTGTTGGCATTTTCCACACTAATGATGTTGAACATCTTTTCACATGAGTATTGCCATTCATACGTCTTTTTTGTGAGTTCTTTATAGAATTTAATTTTGGTTTTGCCTTCCTATTACTAAGTTGTAAGAGTTCCTTACATATTCTGGATATGCTCCTTCATCAAATATATTTTTACAAATATATTTTACAAATATATTTTACAAATGTATTTATTATTTTTTAAGTTACTGTATTTGTTTGTATACTTAGAAAACTCTGCATATCCCCACGGTGTTGAAGAATTTCTCTTATGCTTTTTCTAGGAGTTTTACAGTTTTATCTTTTAGGTTTAGTTCTGTGATCCATTTTCAATTAATTTTTATATATGATGCAAAGTAGAGGTTGAGGTTTATTTTTTCTCCAGATTGTTAGCCAATTTTTATAGCAACATTAATTAGAAAGATGATTCAGTCTCCCACTGAATTATGTTAGTACCTTTGTCAGAAATTGTGTGGGTCATTTCTGGAATTTGTTTATATGTTTATCTTTATTCTGTTACCACACTGACTTAATCACTATTATAATGTCTTGAAATGAGGTAGTGTAAGTCCTTCAACTTTGTTCTTCTCTTTATAAGATTATTTTGACTATTCTAAATTCTTTGCATTTTCATATGAGGTTTAGAATCAGTTATCAATTTATGCAAAAGTCTTGATAAGATTGTAACTTGAATTGTGTTGAATTTATTGATCAATTTTGAGGGAAAGGAAATCTTAACACTTCTGTGTCTTTCAATTCATGAACATGATATATCTGTCTTTTAATTTAGATTTTCTTTAATTTTTTTCACAGCATCATTTTGTAGTTTTAAATGAAGACAACTTAGATATATTTTGATAAATTTATTCTTATCTTTTTAAATATTATTTTAAGTGGTATTGTGTCTTAAGTTGAATTTTTCAGATTTACATGCTGGTCTTTCTTTGTTAATCTTGCTAAGGATCATTAATTTTATTAATATTTCATTTAAATATTAATATTTTATTGATATTTCAAAATAAATTTTAAATATTTTATTATTTTAAATATTAATATTAATAAAATTTTATTAATATCAATATTTTAAATGAACATTTTAATAATTTTTTGATATTAATATTTTAAAATTAATCCACTTTAGGTTTTGCTATATTTCTCCATTGTTTTCCATTTCATTGTGTTCTCTTTATTTCTGTCTTCCTTATTTTGGTCATAGTTTGATCTTTAAATTTACTTTCTGTCTTTCTAAGCTAGAAATCTTAAAAGTGAACATGGAGATCATTGATATTAAATTTTCTTTTCTAATACAAAGTATTTAAAGCAGTATTTTTTCCTACACACCGTATTAGCTTTGTCTCATAAATCTTGATATTTTCCATTTTCATTAAGTTTGAAATAATTTCAAATGTCCCTTGTGAATCCTGCTTTGACCCATGGTAGAAAGTGTGTTATTTAATTTCCAGACATTTGAACATTTTCTAAATACCTTATTTTTATTTATTCCTAATTTAATTTTTTTGTGAGCAAAGAATGTATTGAGACTCCTTTTAGGACTCAGTATATGGTCTATTCTGGTATACTTTCCTGGGCAAAGCTCCTATAGTCTCTCTCTGCTCATGCACAGTCTAGCCCTTTGCCAAGAACTCAACAAGGACCCATCCCCTGCACACCCCTCCCCCCAACCCTACCCCATACACACACACATTCTCACAGAATTCTGGATACCTTCTTTGTGCCTCTCTTTTCTCTGGTGTTCTGCCCTGCAGATTCTATCCAATTTGCCTACTTTGAACTCTGATCCAGGCCTCCTAATCTCCACAGGACCACAGTGCTCTGCTGGACTCCAACTCACTGAACTGTATTAGGGAATTGAGAAATGCACCTATGTAAGGGTCAGGTCTGTTCTGGGGCTCACTTTGTGAGCTTCCCTTATCTCAGGAATCACAGTGGTAAGCTGTTTGTTGATCATTGTCTGAAAATAGTTGCCTTATATATTTTGTTTGGTTTTATCATTAAACTAGAAGGACTGGTTAGTTTATTTCATCATGCCTGGAAGTTGAAGTCCATTCCATGAGTTTTTGCATGTAGATGACAATTTTGTATATGTGTGCCCTTTATATTTGAAAGTCAGTTTTGCTATATGACATCCTCAGCTCACATTTTCTGTCTTCAAGTATTTAAATATGCTTCTCTTGAAGAATTCTGATGATAATCTAGTTTTCTTTCCCATGTAAGTTACTGGCTTTTTTCTTCAATGCTAAGTGGATTTTTTTTAGACATAAAGTCCAGTAATCTCACCAGAGTATGTCTTGGTCATTCTGAACATTAGTATTGTCTAATATGGGTTATGTTCTTTTAATAGGAAGCTTCCATAGTTTCCTTTAATTTCAGGAACCTTTTAAAAAATACATTGTTTTAGTATTTTTTTTTTCATCCTCTTCTTGTGGTTTTCTTCAGAGACTCATTTACATTTTGGATTTTCTTTGACTGGGTTCAATATTTGTCACTTTCTCTTGAATCCCCTTTCTTTCCTTATTTTTTTCCTTTTTCCTTTTAAAAGTTCTCTTTTTGTACCTTGCCTTTATATTAAGATCTTATCTCTTGTCACCATGTTTGTATTCCTTCTAATTTAATTTTATTTCTGATATAATTTTTCTTATAATTCTAATTAGGAAAACTCAGAAATGAAATAATTACATCAGAAGGATGTAATTATTTCATTTCTGAGTTTTCCTAATTCTCATTTTTGTTTTCCTTTGTGTGTGGTTTTATTTTCTTAATATGCTTTAGACTAGCTAAATAGATAGCCTAGCTAGTTAAATAGAACATTACAGTTTTAAACTGTTCCGTGGATATGTCTTTTAGGTATATTTTCTTTCTCTGTGGTAGAGTCATTCACTTTCTTTCTCTATTTTTTTTTCTTCAATAACTTTGTGTGGGAGTTGACCTCAATATTTTTATGTTACTCATTTTTATGTAAAACTCATTTCCCTGATCTTTTAGAAGGAGCATCAAGATAGTTTTTCTAACTTGACAGAGCTCTATCTTCTGTTGGTTTTTATGTGCTATTAAAGAATATGGCAAAGTACAAGTGAAAGACTGGTTTTTAAATGAGACATCTCTATTAGTGAAACTGATTTGGGAGTTATTTACATGGAGGCAATAGCTGAAATATTTGGGATGGATGAGATTTCCAAAGGAACAAGTGAAGAAAAAGAACAAAGGTCCAAAACCAGAAATTGCTGGAAATCCATACTTTCTGGCTAAAGATGATAAGGAAGGAAGGAATGAAGGAAGGAAGGAAGGAAAAGAGAAAGAGAAAGGAAAGGAAAAAGGAAAGGAAAGAAAAAGGAAAGAAAGGGGAAAGAAAAGAAAAAAAAGCTTGAAAAAGAAGTTAGTCCTAGATTTAAAAAGAGAAATGGGATGGTGCCTTGGGAGTTAAGAGAAAATTGTGACTGAAAAGAGATGGCAACAAGATTTAAAATGACGTAAAGCAAGTTAGTAAAATAAGGGCTCAGTAAAATCGCTGATACGGTTGGTTAAAGGAGGTGAGAGCAGCAAGTGTGAAATCCTTGTCTGAAAAGTGAGTGTAGGGGTAGAGAGAACGAGCGACGAGTCGATGTGAATGGTGGAGTTGAATAAAATCTTTTTTTTTTCTAAGATAGTTGCAATCTGATTATGTTTGGAAGCCAAGAGGAAAAAAATCTGTGAAAAGAGAAAAATAGAAGATGCTAAAGAGAGAGATTAAGTGAGAAACAAAGGGAACATGAGGAAATGAAGGGATTTTTCATCCTCTGAGGTATGAGAGAAAGAAGAAAAAAAATACATAAAGGGTAGACTTGCAGTTAAGAAGGCTAATAAACATATATTGAATGATGCCTAATTAAAAAATTAAAGGTAGCAACTTGCTTTCTGAAATTTCCTGATTGTATTTATTGCCCTCCTCCATTTTCTTATGTGACCTTCTCTTTCCTTCACCTTTGTTTCCCTTTTGCTGCTCAATTTTGATTCCATTCCCAGTAGTCTATTTTCAGTGTGGAGCACTGTCCTGGGAGGGAGTCCTGGCTGCTTAGTTTTGAGTGTCTGCAGGCTGGCCCCTTACCATTAGCCCCTTGTACTCACCTATTATTGGATTGATTAGACCCCTCTCAGTTTCAGCTTTTAAATACCTGTTGGATATTTTGGGATTCTTCTCTTCTGTGGTGTTTCAAATATCCCATTTTTCTCTGTGCTGTCTTTTACATAAATATTACCAGGCTTTTGTTGTGTTTTGCTTTTACTGTTGTTGGCTTGTCCTTATCATGGCTGGGGAATCACAGGGATACCTGGTTACCTATTTTTGATATCTGTGTTGTCTATGTGATTTCTTTTCCCCTTCCTTCCTCCCTCTCTCCTTCCCTCCTTTTCTTCCATCTAGATATATTGACTTCTTAAGACCACCATGATTTTTGCACTCTTTCTAGAGTTCCTATGTTGTATGGTTATTTAAATATGGATTCTAAGGGAAATCAAACAAAGAGAAATGTAAACAATATTCCTTGAAGAGTGTGAAAAATACTTGCCCTCAATAGCACAATGTTATCAAAATATCTGTCAGTTGAGCCTCTTCTCAGAGCTCTTGTTCTGGTCCAGTATAGGTCCTGGGAAGGAGAATCACCCTGAATTTGGATGAAAAGGCAGGGAGTAGAAGTTTAAGAGATGCAGAGATAAGGCAAGGAAGACAGTTGTTCTAGGTTGGAGTAAACAAATGTGCTATGTTCAAGTAAGAAGGAAAGGCATACTCAAGAATCTACCTGATCAGAAGAGAGGAAGGACTAGCTAGCCCTTAGCTCTTGTGATGATACAAAATCAGAGGGTGGGGCTCCTTGTCTCACATTAGTGTTCTTCCTGGTAAAATGGTTGTTCTATGTATGGAATAGATGGTGGTGATAAAGAAGTCAGGGACACATAAGCAAAACTTGCTGTATTTAGGGTAGGGATAGAAATTTTCATTTAACCTAAAATTATGTGAAAGTATTTTTATGTTTCACTAGCCTGTTCATTGAGTGCTTCTTAGGAAAAGTGTCACGTAATATTTTTTAAAAATGTATCATTTTTTTAGATTTACTGAATAAACTCCTTAAAAGGATGCCATTCTAAATCCTTATGAATGCAATTTGCTACCTTCTAACTTAAGGTGATTTTTTTTTACATATTCAGATTTTTTTAAAGTGTTCATGTATGTCCTTTATTTGATACACAAGTCTTGAAATTCACTTATTTCTGAAAATATTATTTACCAAGTGCCTGAGATAAAGACATGATAAATCATGGTCTTTTTCCTATGCATCATATATAAACCTGGCAGATCATAAATGCTTCATAAAAGCGTTAAGGTAGGGAGGAAGTATTGGTTCAGTTAGTTAGTGATCACATCTGTATGAAGGCAACAGAATGATTCATGGAAGAGTTAGAAGTGATCAATGTCTTAGATGATTAATATGATTTTGACCAGTAGGATATGGCAGTGGAAACTGAAGAAAGAACAGAGCAGACCATCCAGCAGGAGGGACTGGCTTGAACAAAAGTACCAGAAGTACCTTGCAGTGTCAAATAGACCAGCCTGGCTTGAATATGTGACATGTGTAAGGAGGTTGTGAGCATTACTCTAGAAAGTGTATACATGTTATCAGGGGTGAATGGCAGGTAGAGGAATCTGTACTTAATTTTGTAGGTTACAGGGATCTTTCTGAACTTTTCAAGTAATAGATTTATGTGATCAGAGCTAAAAGATAATTCTGTGTGCAAGGTGGGTCAAAGATGACAGAGTACAGAGTTATGGAGCCCACAGTTATGAAAATTTCAAACTTGATTATGACAAAGCTGATTGGTTTTGTTTAGGTTTGAGCTGATGCCCTTGACGATGAGTGTTCTCTTCTCCCTGTATGTGTACACATGTCACTTTTTTGTCTGTTGTCTGAAAAGTAGGCTGTGTAATGAGAAATGGTTTCTCTGTATTCCTGGGCTATTTCATAATAAGCACAGATGCCAAAAATTTCCAGGAGAAAGAGATCCTTAATGATATGTAACAAATTACATTGTGGAAGGTCAGGAAAACACTTTTTTCATTGAAAAATTAAAGACATCTGGGTTTTTCATTATAAATATTTTACATGCTTAGGACTAAGCTAACTGATAATTTTAGGGACAATTTGCAGTAAAACATATGACTTTCTAAGCTCATTACATGCTACATATATTTTTAAAATCAGGGTTGGATACCTATAACTGTGTTCTCTCATGAGATGATAATCTTTTCTGAGGATTTTTATGATGTCACAAACATGAATGTATTTTAAGAAATAATCTGAGCAAGAGAATAGAGCTCAACTTTGTTTCACTTTCCCCTCAGGCCAGCACTATGAATTTCTGACAAATAGATACAAAATTATCTCAAGTTCCTACAGCAAGTAGGCATCTCAGGATTACACTCCCTGCTTGATCAATAATTTTATAGTGTGAGAATGCATATTTTAGGCTTACCCGCTATAAAGTATCTATCATTACAGGTTTATAGTAACATTCGAGTGCTGGCTATAAAAAGAGCAATGCATGTGAACCGGGCAACTTTTTTGAAGTGAAATTCAGATCCTTCAACCTATATTCCACAAAATCATATTTAAGAACTTAAGAGCTAGAAGAAGCATCAGCTGTCTTCTAGGCCAGTGTTGTGAATGTGTGTCCTGTGCATTGCTAGTCCCACAGGTAGTCTGTAAATGAGAATTTTTTAGGGCTGTATGCCATCCTCCTTACTTTGGATATATACATGTTTATTAACATATTGAAGGCTCTGGATTTTCCTAGTGATGAAGTTGGTTTGACTTTTTATAACCCAAAGTTTCTCAGACTTACTTGATCATGTGTGTACATATATCATGTGTGTGCGCATTCAATAAATTAACCACCAGAGGAACTTGTGTTATTTAGAAGATGCTTTAGGAAACTAATTGTTCAGTCTCTTCATCTTATGGGAAACTTAGATTGAGGGAGCTTTATTCCCTCTCGAGTTCACACAGCTCTTCCCAGAGCTATGGGGCCATATTTCCCAATTCCCATAATCCCACTTCTCTTTTCAATGATCTCCTTGAACCACATGTGATAGATATACCACTGGCATAGTTGTAATTATCCATTTCATTTTCCCCCTACTTAACTGACAGAACTTTTCATAGAAATAGAAAGATGAAGCCTGGGACAAGGAACTCTCCTAATTATGAAGGTTCTATAGTGCTTAGCACTAAAGGGCCCAGTCTCCATGGTCTCCATTTTGAGTCCACCCATACTTCTGGTGTCCTGCCTGCTCCTTCCGTGGAGGTGTCGGATCACTTCTGTAATTGCTGAAATGAGATTATTCATGTTTTTGCATATTCTACTCATGAATCATGAGCACCCCTTGCTTTCTTCATCCTCCGGGGCCCATTTGTCACTCTCTCACTTACACGATGATGCTCCAAACAGGGTCAACAGGAGCAGAGTAGTGAAGGATGGTTTCACCTCAAAAGGGGGAGTTACGGTTTATTCAGCATTTATGTCCCTAAGAATTTTTATTTTGGGAAAAGCAGTCGAGGTGATATGTCAAAATGAATAAAATCAAGATAAATAAAAAGAATAAAGCCTGTGGAAATAATCCATGAGAAAGAGTACAAAGAGAGAAGGGAACTGTGAGTCAGAAACTCAATTCTAGGCTCTAACCCTTATTAGGTATGTGGACTTGCAAGGCACTTAACTTCTCTGACTCGATTACCTCACCTGTGAAACAAACGAATTGGACTAAGCATTCCCTGACTTCCTTTCTAGCTCTGACTTTATATGAGTCTATGATCTGTGAGGGTTAATTGTCCATGACCTTGATCGGTAAGGATAATCTAGATTTGGCTATCCTTGTTCAGACTGACAGCATCTTGATGGAATGGCTTGGAAAGAAAAGGAAAGGCAGAATCTTTGTTCATGTTTTTACTACCTTCCAGGCTACGCACTTTGTTTCACTTAATACTGCAAAATAAAAATCACCTTATTGTTTGCGATAGTGTATTTTTAAGGCTTCCATTGCATAAGGTGCAGTGTTCTTAATTTTTGGAGACGTCTAGCCTAGAGGGAAAAAAATGGTACTTGAAAGAGTATTACTCGACCGAGGAATCACATAGCAACAAGAAAGCAGAAAGTAAACTGGCCTCCCAAAGAGTCCTTTGCAGACCTCACCCGTAATGCCAAATGCAATAAAGGACATGGGCTGTTTCCATGGGGAAGATGTTGTAGAAAGACAACCCATTAGAATGTATACATAGACATAATTCTATTTAAGTTTGTGACATCTTATACAGCCTAGCCATTTCTCCTTTTGGGAAAACCATAGTCAAGTAACCCTCCCTGGAGAGCCGAAGAAAAAAATCATAGACCCTCTGGACATATCAGGGTTCTAAAAATTAGGGAAGCTCACCAAACAAATTGGCTGGGGGACAGCTTTAGTGATAGCAGTTGGATGTTCCATTCTGGTACCAGACTCATGATCAACTCTGCAAAATACGTCAGGAGGTTCCTTGTTTACCCTCCGTACAGATATTTCCTATCGTTAAACTCCTAGGGCGACGCTCATCACCTCCCCTCTTCTCGCAAGTTTTGTGTAGTGTTTGGGGGAAGCTATCCTATCTGTCCCTAGTCGGGCCAGTAATGAGGGGGGTTGCTTGGAGGAAAGTGGGGGCACACTGCTTAAGGCTAACATCTCCCTTTCACCCCCTTACTCAGAATCCTGTTCTTGGAGTGCCTCAATGAAGGCAGCTAACCAGGAGAGAGAGTGAACCTCCCATGAATAGACATTTGTTTTCACACACAATGCTAAACTGGGATTGCTGGCCCATGCTGTTTTGCATCAGCAGATGCTTTAAGAATGAAGTGAAAACATCTTATAAAGTGAAAACCTATCATTTGTAAAGCTGCAAAGAGAGAGCTTTGTTTGCCCACACAGCATTTCTCAATGGAACCCCTGAGGCCAGGAGTTTTTCAGGACAAGTTTCAACTCTGCTTAGCACACATTTATTGTGCTAAAGAGAAAAGGCCCGAATAAGCAGGGCCTACTATTGTGAATCTTGTAAAGACTGCATGAGTTGAAAATCGCTGTCTGTCCGTCTTTGAACTAGAGCCAATTCACAATTACCTGTGATCAAAAGACAGAGTGTAGGCAAATTAAAATGGAATCCACATAATCTCTTCTTGACATTGAAAATGCCACCCTCACCTTCACTTGTTTCGTTATTTGCAACAGAACCGCCTACAAGTAGCAACAATTGTACTTTTGAGTTTGGGGCTGAGGTTCTAGCCAATAGGAAACATGGTCCAAGTCTAGGTAATAAGGATGGTCCTGGATGTCCAGTTCAAATATGATCAGGGAGACTGTGAATATTGCCATGGTACTTTTTAAAAGGATGAACTTTCACAAAGATCTGGTAATCCCCACATTAAAATTTTCTTGATTGTCTAACAAGAAGAGATGATAGACTATATAGATTTGGGATTTTTTTAAATGCAACTTCTGTGCTCGCTTCGGCAGCGCATATACTAAAATGCAACTTCTTCCAGCCATTTGTGAATAAAATTTCATTTTTGTTCATTATCCTTCTGCATTCTCCCATCTTCTGTTCTCCTGTTCTTCTTTTATTAATTCCACACCTAATCTTTCTTGCATACCTGTGGTACCATGCCTGTTCTAGGGGCATGGAGAGGCTAGATGCCCTATTTGTAAGTTATTCCTGTGATTTGGAGATAGAATTTATCCACGTATAAGGCTGTACTAGCTTTCATCTCCCGCCATAATCTGTGAGCTAGATGGCTTCTGATCCAGCAGTTTTACGTTGATTTCATATATATAAATTTTGTAATTTCTAGGACATCACTGCAGATTTTAATTATATTAGCACCAGAACTTACCTCTAACTTCTGCATTAGAAGCATTTCCTCAGGCAGGCCAGGGTGGCTCCATGGGTTAAAGCCTCTGCCTTTGGCTCAGGTCATGATCTCAGGGTCCTGGGATCCAGCTGTGTCAGGCTCCTTGCTCAGCGGGGAGTCTGCTTCTCCATTTCCCTCTGCCACTCCTCCACCACTTATGCTATCTCTCTCTCAAATAGGTAAAATCTTGAAGAAACCCAGGATGCCTGGGTGGCTCAGTAGGTTAAGCATCTGCCTTCGGCTCAGGTCATGATCCCAGGGTCCTGGGATAGAGTCCCACCCCAGTGTGGTGGGGCGGGGGTGGGGGCGTCCTTGCTCAGCAGGGAGCTTTCATCTCCCTCTGCCTGCCTCTCTCTCTCTCTCTCTCTCTGAGAAATAAAATAAACGGACTTAAAAAAAAAAAAAAAAAAAGCATTTCCTCAAATGCATAAAGTTGAAACAAAACTTCCTGGGTAGAAATCCACTGTGAGGGGCACATAAAATGTGAATATTTAGTTGTAGTGCTGAACATGGCAGTACTTTGGGCAAAAGGCACTGAAGTTCTGGATGAACATGGAAATAATGTGATCTTTACATCGAAACTCTAGGATATGAGAAGAATATAGACCTCACCACCCCGTTCCCAGGAAGGAAGAAAGGAAGGGGAGGGAGAAAGAAAGAAAGAAAGAAAGAAAGAAAGAAAGAAAGAAAGAAAGAACGAACAAACAGATGAATGAACAGTTTCAAGACTTGAAAATAATTAAGCACCAAAAAAAAAAAAAAAAGAAAGAAAGAAAGAAAAGAAAAAAGAAAGAAAAGCAAATACCCATTTCCTTGAGCTTCAGACCAGAAAGGTTCATGTGGTCCAGACTGTTTCATGTGCTGCCATTTTTCCCAACATTAAATCATCACTGTGAATCTGAAGTCAGCTACGTGCCTCAGGACATTACCTGGAATACAGGTCTACAGCCTGGTACAGGTGAGAAAGTTCTACCACTAGGTGTTTAATGCTGACCAAAGGGTGAGTCTGGACTAGCCCGGCTCTTCACGCCCACAGCGCCAAGCCTCTAAGTGCAGTTTCCTGCCACCAAACCACTGCTGATTCCTGGTGGGCAAATAGAATAAAGCAGCTCCTGAAAGAAGCCTGTCTTTAAACAGAGAGGGAGCGGCTTTATACTTAGCGGTTTTAGAAAATAGGTCTTTATTAGACTAGAGCAAAGGATTTCCAAAGCTAAAGCCTCTTTTGAAGAAAGAATTTGTGGTGTTTACATTCCTCCAAGGCCCATGAATCTTAAATTGGAGAGAAGTGGGCAAAAGGATCCACGTTAACTATTAAAGGCGAGAGTTTGGCATACAGAGATCTTAATGATTGTTGGAGGCCAGATCGCGGAAAATGTTAAAATAAAAAATACTGGTTTCGTGTTTAGCAATTAGGAGGCAGCGGAGCCCCCAGAGTTAGTCTAGTCCAGCTTCTTTGATTAAAAACAAAAACAAAACTGCATCTTCAATATCAGGTTTGGTACTTAGAGTTTTAATTTTATCCTTAGCATCTACTTAGAGATTAATGAGTAAGACAACGGGATAAACCATTTAGTTTTCTCTGTCATGGACTTTGGAGGAGAGGATTATATGGATTTTTTTTTTTCTTTTTCACTGTATAGTTACTTATCTCTCGAAGTGAAGCTCTTTTCAATATTAAAATAAAAATTGCAAGAATGAATTTGCCATTTTAAATTCACTAGCATTACCCCATGAGGGTAATGGTGAATACAGGGGACACATTACATTGTTTTCCCTGACAGTGGTATAGAATTGGTGAAAATGTGGGGCCATGATGAATTGCTAGGCAGTAGCCAATCTTCCAGCTTTTTCATGGCCTGCCCTTGCATTCAGAAAATGACTTTTCAGAAGGTATCATGAAAGACTCCTTCCAGCTGCGTATGCAGATACCAGAAGTTTAGCATAGTCTCTTTGCACAAATTTCTATCCCTTACATAATTTGCATTTTATTAGAAAAAATAAAGTCTCATTATAATGCCCTTCCCCGAGACACCTAGGTGGCTCAGTCGGTGAAGCATCTATCTGCCTTCCGCTCAGGTCATGGTCCCAGGGTCCTGGGAAAATGTAAGTCCTGAGCTGAAGTCGGATGATAGAAGGCAGGAGGGTGATTCATGGCCCGGGCAGCCTACATTCTTTAAAATGTCCCTAAATTGGCCAAGCATGTGTTCCAAAGAAGCACGGCAGTCAACTCTTTCCCGGGCTAATGTGCACAGGGTCTTCCTGGATGGCCTGGTATGGGAGAAAACCCCGGAATAGTTCTGAGTGATTCCCAGCAGTGCTTTCTAGAACACCACAACCTCTCTCATCACTGCGCATCTCCAGAATCCCCAATCTCTTTACAGTGAGAAAGGAAAAAAGAAAATACAAAAGAGGGTATAAGACATAGGAATAAACAGGTATGAATGAAAGGGAGGGATGATTTTTTTAAAAGTTTTTATTTATTTAATTTGAGAGAAAGAGCACACATGCACTCATGAGCTGGGGTAGGAGCAGTGGGAGAGGGAAAAGAGGTTCCCCACTGGGTAAGGAGCCGGATATGGGGTTGGATCCCAGGACTCTGGGATCATGGCCTGAGCCAAAGGCAGATGCTTGGTCAACTGAACCACCCAGGCGCCCCTCCTGAGAACTCTGAGCTGCTGGCCTCAGGATAGCACTCTTGCTGTCACACAGCGCCCACGGTCGTCTGCGTCTGTGTGGGAGTGATTTATAGTTTTACTCCTGCTGCCACTAGCCACTGCCCATAAAACCAGAGAGCAGAGGAGAGTGACAAGTGGATACCTTATTTTCTGTCATTAGCAGTATCGCTTTTCACTGTTCCTTGCAAATTGTTTGTGAAAGGAGTAGAGAGATCTAGAAGGGAGAAAGGAGGAACGTGCGCAGGGGAAGAGGTTAAGTTCCTCATGCCCAGCCACTTGAGACAAACAGTAAGCCCTGGGGCCCCCTTTCTTTATTCAGTAATGTTTTTGCTCTACTCTTTTCCTAAAGACTGCATTCAGTCCCTCAGTTTTCCTTGAATTGTGCACCTCCCCGCTTGTATAGGAGGGCTTTCTGAATATTTTCCAGAGGCAACCGTTGTTCCTTCCTGACCTGGATCTGAGGGCAGTTGGCAGGGATTTTCTAGTTCTCAGCTGTCAGACATCTTAAGACTGATCAAGACTTATTGATGATCAAGGGCCATTCAATTCGTACTGATTCTGGGTAGATCAGGGTATCCACCAGAAGGCACTGGTCTGAGAACTGTGGCCTAGGGAATGCTGTGGGTAGGGGAGGTAGAGGACTGGAGAGATTTAGAGAATCTCTGAGCATTCCAGCCAGCAGAGTCCAGGATTAAAATCAAGATGTTCAGTTCAAGGGATGGAGCCCAATGATAGATGATTTCCTGGGACCTCCTTCCTTTTTGCCATCTTTTGAAGAGCCACAAATCCCAACAGGGACATCCTGCTTTTTTTTTTTTTTTTAAGATTTTATTTATTCATTTGACAGACAGAGATCACAAGTAGGCAGAGAGGCAGGCAGAGAGAGAGAGGAGGAAACAGGCTCCCCGCTGAGCAGAGAGCCCGATGCGGGGCTCGATCCCAGGATTCTGGGATCATGACCTGAGCCGAAGGCAGAGGCTTTAACCCACTGAGCCACCCAGGCGCCCCAGGGACATCCTGCTTTTAGGGGTCCAGATCTGAGCCACTAATTCACTGCCCATCTCTTGCAGGAGAATGGAATTGTGGGTATGGCCATGTTTTTCATGGTGACTACAGAGCTTGAGCTCAGTAATGAGGACTCTAGGCTCGAAGGAAATCAGCACCTTTTGCTTACTAGGAAAAGCTACCAGTTTACACAAAAAGCACTTGGGATCTTACTTTGCTCTGCCCACTTGTAGGTGATAAGGAACAAAATGAATCTGGGCACACTTCAACAGTGTAAGTTAATCTAACCCATTCCTCCCAGGATCAGCTGAATAGGGGGAGGAGGAATAAAAATTTAGTTTGGATCAACCTTATTTAATGAACTGAAGTAAAGCAAATACTCCTCTGATCTGCCTCTAAATCATAACCTAGTATTAGCTGATGTGGAAAACGTAGCAACAATTTTATTCTCTAAAATGATGCTGTTTCCATGTATTCATTCTTCAGAGTGAAGCGCAGAAATTGTTTCTTCAAGCTTCCCTTGCATTAAAAAAAAAAAAAAATGACCAGCAAGAAAATTGACCATTTTGCCTTTAAATGAGATTGAAGAATTTTCTCCATCCTCAGTCAGGGCCAAGTTCTCATAACTATCTATACTATCTTCCCAATCATTATATGACAAGAGTTGTTTTATAAATCAAGAGCTTATACTCAAGTTAGACACATTGAATTGTAATTTGGTTTAATATCCAAAACTAAAAATAATTTTTGCAGTGGGCAAAACCCCAGATGTGTTTTGTCAGTCTCTTTTTCACTTAATGGCTAAAGCTTTATGTATTTAAGGAAAATTTTATCCATGTGTTTCTCATTTATTTACACTTAACTCATCAGTATGTTTAGTATGAGTTATTTGATGTCCAAGAACCCTTTTTTAACCATTTTATGTGCTTATTTTATATGCCTATGAAATGGGAAGTTGTTCTATGCCAAGAAAAGGCGAACTATGTGAAGCCTGTCACCATCACTGTCAATAAATATTTCTCCCTAAAACTTCAAGATTGATTTAAAAATCTGAACAAGGAATTTCTGAATAGTTCCAGGCTAATCAATATAATACCTGTATCTGTTCTCTTCAAACTATCTTGTGTGTTCAGGGACTTTTATAGTTAAATACAGCCTTGTATGAACAAAGAATTTGGGGTCAGAGTCTTCATAAGGATGTATGCCAGGTATTGAGCCCAAGGAAAGCCAAACACTGACTTTTTCCATGCAGCTCTTTCCTGATGGCTTTGGTGAACCCACCTCACCAGTACTGTGCATCTCTTCAAGTGCTGTGAGATACTGTGTATCTCTTCTTAGCTTGCTTGGGCTGCCTAGCAAATACCATAGGGTGGCTTAAACAACAGAAATTTATTCCTCACAGTTCTGGAGACTGGCAAGTCTAAGACTTTGCAGGGTTGGTTTCTGGTGAGGATGTTTCATGGTTTGCAGACAGATGATTTCTCACTGTATCTTCACATGGTGTGGAATGAGAGAGAGAGAGAGAGAGCATGAGAGTGAATGCATGCACAGGTAAGCATGAGTGCTCTGGTGTCTCTTTGTATAAGGATATTAATCCTATTGGATCAGAGTCCCCCCCCCAACCTTATGACCTCATTTAAACTTAATTACCTCTATTAAAGGCCCCCTCTCCAGACATAGTCACATTGAGGACTGGGGCTTCAACATATCAGTTAGGAAATGCAGGGGACAAAAACATTCAGTCCATAATAGTGGTCAGTGATTAGAAAGAGAGAAAGAAATCTTTTTAGGCATATAATCATTGAGTTTCAAATCTGGTACTTCAGCAAGGAGACCATTTCCCCAATAGTTTTGTGAGCTTTTCTTCCTCACCTGCTTCCATTCAGCCTTCAGTGTTTCAAACCGACAGGATCCTGTTGGAAGTATTTCTTTCATCTTGTTGATGTTGTGGAGAGTCGTCCATTTATTTAGCACGCTCTAGCCCAGGCACTCTGTTAAGTCCCATGAACAGAAAGATGAGTAATGCATCCTTATGGAGATGCTCAGACGGTAGGGCCATTGGACAGTGTAGTAGGTGTTATTGAGGTCTTGTCCATTCTTCCTTGCCATCTGAATTGATCCTAATGCAAGCACACCCTGGATGTTTAATGGAGTTAAAGTTAAATGGAGTTTAATGGAGTTAGATACATTTCCCACAGTTTAACAGTTATTTGAGAGGGATTGAGACCCAGTTTCCCATAGCCACCATCTACTCTTTAACACACCCTTTATTGGGTTTTTCTTGTCTCACTTTTCCTCATCTGTGATTTTGAGGTCCTCCCAAAAATAAATCACCTGCATTGAATACTAGGAGTTGCAAAAAAAAAAAAAGAAGAATATGAAAAGTTGCAATATAATGATATGAAATGTAACAGAAGTCTTCATAGTAGAAGGAGGCAGTAGCAGAACACTAACCAGTTATTTCTTTTGGTAGAGATTCAACATCCCCCACCTCGTACAGTATAAATCTTACAAAGGCAAGGGTACCATCTATTTGGTGTTGTATCCTTAGAGCCAAGCCCAAGTATGGCATAGAAGATCTTATCACATATTTGTTGAATGGATGATCCTTCTTTGCCAGAGTAAAATCTGAGGTTTAGAAGGGTATATAACTTGTAAAGTCAGTCAGTCAGTTATGATACTCAATCACACATGTTCTCATGTCTAGCTCAGGGCTTCTCCCAACCAACTCCAAAAGGATAAAGAGTTGGCTAGAAGATTATAGAGACAGGAAGTGGGGTTGTATTATTAAGGCTGAACTCTGAGCAATTATGGTATACTGGGGGAAACAAAAGACTTTTTAAATATGATTGGATTGTAAAATGTGAACATTGGCTGGAAAAACAGAGAAGAAGTGTGGTAAATAGGTCATGGTCAAACAGGGAGACATAGTAGGCCATGCTAAGGCATTTGGGCTCCCACTGACTAAAGATAGTGGTAGAGGTGGCGGTGGTGGTAGGGCAATAGTTTTATGGAAGAGTTTTTATTGGTGGCAATATTTGATTACATCTTAGAAAGAAACCTCTGAGTTTCCTCCTCTACAGTGAGGAGAATAGATGGGATTGGGTAGGACTAGACATAGCAGAATGGATTCCAAATATGTTTAAGAAAGTTAATTAACAAGACTGATAGTGAGTTGTGTAAGCTGAACTAGAAGAAAGAGTTAAGGTCCATGTCTCGGCATGGGCACCTGGCTGATGAGTCGGAACAGGTAAGAACCTAGTATTATGAGAGCTGATAGATCTCAAGGTACACCATCCAGATGCGGTTATTTTATCTGGGTTCTAGAGAGAAATCTTTGTTGGAAATGTAGGTCTGGAGTATAGGTCTGCATGTGGGTGATCATTTGAAGCCATGAGGGTTAATGAAAAAAAAAAAAAAAAAGAAGAAACATTCAAATCATGCTTACTATACGCCAGTCACTGTTGTCAGTACTTATAAATATTAACTCTATTTAACTATTCAGTACATCTAATACTAAGAATACTGATATTAAGTAACTCTACTTATTCTTGATAACCATTCTTAACTATTAAGGTAGTAAATATTAACCGAGCATCTAACTCAACAACCTTATGATATAGATACTGTTATTCCACTTCGTAGAGGAGGAAACTTGGGACACAAAGGAGCTAAATAACTTTCTCATGATCATATAGCTAGTGAGTGCTGGAGCTGGAACCACTCAGTTGTGTGAACAGAGAAAGAAAGGACAAGTGTCACAACTGCAAGGAATGGAATTGGAGCTCAAAATAGATTAAGACCCCTTATGGGAGGAAAGAGGAATTTTAAGAAAAGGTGGAAATTTACGAGATTGGAAAGAAGATTTTACTTGGGTCCCATGTCCCTGAGAGAGCAAGCAACGAGAAGGCTAGAAGATATTCATTGGATTTCACACGGGGAAAAGTCACTAATGACGGTAGTTTTAATGACATGATGCCAGTTGGTCATCCAACTCAAATAATCTCTGAGGTTGGGAAAAGCTATGGGCAAAGCTCTAAAGACCAAAGAGCTTAACCAAGCTAAAGGAATCCATTCAGAGAATGAGCTTGAACTGACAAGTTCACACAGCAGATACTATCTGAGGAGACCTAAGGTGAGCCACATTTTCTGGAGGCTGCAGCTACTGACCCTGATACCCAAATGGGCAAGCCTTAGGCAGCAATAATGCCAAAAAAGGAAGGAAGGAGGGAAGAAGGGAAAACATGAATGAGGATCACAGCAAAATATGAAAATACATAACCCATAAGGATGTTCCCCAAATTATCATTTTTTGAGACCCAAATTATTTGCTTTTGATATTGTTCATACATGAAGAAATAAAAGTATTACATCAGACTCTGGAGCTCAAAATATCAAGAATAAAAAGAGGATTCATGTTAAATCCCTTGCTGATGGATATTGGCAGCCTACAAGAAACATGTGGGAGAAAGTCCTCAAGCTCAGAGTACAAGTGGAATGACTTTTGCACATGCAGGAAAAAGCATGTCCAAAGACAGTGGTGAAGGCTGAATGTGGGAGTTAGAAATCAGTGTAGGCAGGCCTAATGAGGTGGAGACAATTCTTTCCTCGGTCATGTTTTAAGGTAAGTCAGGAGCGTTTGGATGTAAGCTGCTGTGGTCAGTGCTCTCTGTAAGGGACTTTTGTTGATACCTGCAGTGAATTCATTAGTTGTCAATGATAATTGAATCAATTCAGGGTATTTGCCTGGGAGAGACTCTATCTTCATTCTGACTTGCCAGCTTTGAAAAAACAAAGCTTTAAATCGGTCAGCTAAAATTGGTTTATGAATTGCTGGAAATCCCTAGATAGATTTCCATCAGTTCAAAACATCATGGACAATCCTGTATTTGCAGTGGGCTTTGAGTTATTCATGAAATCCTATTGAACATCTTTTTTGCATTAATTTAGTGATATTTCTCACTGACGTCAAGGTGATGAAAAATAACACTAAACCTAACTTGGCTGGCTGTGGAGAACTTGGAACCCCACCAGGCATGCTGCAGGCAATTTCTGGAAGGCAGGCAGGGGGACCCGGCATGCCTCAGAAACTACCTCAGAGATGAGCTTTAGAGACGAACGAATCTACAATTATAAGACTAAAACTCAAAAATATTTAACTGCTGACAGCAGTTTCTGAAAAGTTATTAAAAATATGAAAACCATGCACCGATGGCAGAAGTTTAAGCAGAAGGAGGTACTTTAAAACAGAAAAATCAGCATTTTTATTTACTTACCAAACACTTCCATGGGTTTTACTATGTTCCAGGTACTTTTCTAGTGACCATATCAATATAAATACATTTAATATTCTTTTTAAAAAGATTTTATTTATTTATTTGACAGAGAGAGACCACAAGTAGGCAGAGAGGCAGGCAGAGAGAGGTGGAAGCAGGCTCCCCGCTGAGCAGAGAGCCTGATGTGGGGCTCGATCCGAGGACCCTGAGACCATCACCTAAGCCAAACGCAGCGGCTTAACCCACTGAGCCACCCAGTCACTCCCACATTTAATATTCATGATAACCCTTAGCAGGTGGGTACCGTGATCATTCTCATTTTGTAGGACAGAGAAGATACGTAGCTTCCCTGTGGTCATACAGCTTGTACTGAGCTGAGATTTAGGGTTGGGGAGTCTGGCTCCAGGGGAAACCCAGAGAAACAGCCTATTATCTCTAATACTCAGAATGGCTTTCCCACATGGTGGCTTCTCCTTAATTCTAGTTATACAACGTTGTGCCTTATGAAACTTTTTTCAGTATCGTGGAGTTAGCCATCTCTTACGCCATTCCAGCATGGTCAGAGGAAGCAGAAGCACGACACCAGTGCTCTTAAAGAGGGGACGATGCTGGTTTCCTTCTCAGTGCAGTTGAGATTGCCCCTTGGACACATGCTGAAAGCTTATAAATAGGAATAATTTCCACTGCATAAACTGTGAACACAGACTTTATGGAAAAGTTATAGACTACATAGTTCTAAGGGATTATCTCCAGAGAATTAGTAGCTTCAAGAAATTGTGAGGAGCAGAAGCTGAGAATGGAAAATGTGTAAATAGCTTCTGTAAAGGAGCCTTCTCTCGAGACCTACATTTTTTAGAACAGAATCAGCACATTTGCATACTTGATGTTTGTTTCAAAGAATATTTGCATTTCTCACCCACTTGAGAAGGTATCTACACCCTCTTGTTCACGGCAGCACTATTTACAACAGGTGAGACATGGCCACAGCCTATGCGTCCATAGATGGATGAAGGAATAAAGCGATTCTCTCTCTCTCTCTCTCTCTCTCTCTCTCTCACACACACACACACAGGAATAATATTAAACTATAAAAAATGAGGAAAGCCTACCATTTGCAATAACACGGATGGACCTCGAAGACATTATGTTAAGTGAAATGACTCAGAGAAAGGCAAATACCATATGATCTCACTTATATGTGGAATCTTAAAAAAAAAATAGCTATGAGAAAAGAGATCAGACTTACAATTACCAGAGGCAGGAGGTATGGGAAGGAGGAATTGGAAGGAAGTGGTCAAACGGTACAAACTTCCAGTTATGAGACCAGTAAGGACTAAGGCTGTAATGTACAACATGTTGACTACAGCTAACACTGCTGTGTAAGAGGGGGAAATTAAGAGAAATTGAGAGTAAATCCTTAGACTTCTCATCAAAAAGAAAATTTGTTTTATTCTTTTATTTTTTAGAGTGTCTGTACGAGAACATGGATATCAGCTAAGTCTGTTGTTTAGCCTATTGCCTACAATATATGTAGATCAAACCATCATGCTGGATCCCTTAGACTTATACAGGGATGTATGTCAATTATTTCTCAGTAAAATTGGCAGGGGGGAGAAGATAGTGTTTCTGACATGAGGACTCTTGGTTACAAGGTTTTTGTTTTGCACAGATTTCTGTCCATTTGATTGACACATTGCTTGGAAGTGAGGTTCTTCATGTGCTATCATGAAGTCTCCCTATCAGTTCTTTTCAGCCAATCATATTTCTCCCAAGAATCATGTGGCTTATTATGGAGGGGGCTTGCATTTTACATAGTAGGTGTCTTATTTAATAGTCAAAAGAACAGGTCATTCTTATTAAAAAGATGTTAGTCGAAACTTCTCTCCTCAGATTCTGGTATCCAACTGCCTATTCATCATCTCCAGTCAGACTTCTGATTGATACCTCAAATTTAAGATCTCTAAGATGACCATTTTCCTATCTGTAGTCTTCTCCATCTTAGTTGAAGGGAATTCTATTCAGGTTAAAGTTTAGAGGCATCTTGAGGTCTCACTTTTTCTCACACCCATTATCCAACCCAGCAACTATCCTGACTCTATCTTTAGAGGATGTCCAACATCCAGTCAGCTCTTGTTTTCAAGATCAGGCTACTACCTGTTTGAACCAGCATCTTCTCCTACTTGGCTCACTGCATTAGTCTGTTTAATGGTCTCTATGCTTCTCCTATTATCCCTCTACAGCAGCCAAAGTGATCTGGTAAAAATATGTCAAACAAACATCACCATTCTGCTAGAAACCCTGTAGTAGGTCCTCCTTCCAAGTGGCATTTGAAGTTATTTTTTTAAATCTTATTTATTTATTTAAGAGAAAGAGAGAGTGAGAGAGACAGCACAAGTTGGGGGGAGGGGCTGAAGGAGAGGGAGAAAGAGACACCCCACTGAGCAGGAAGCCCAATGCAGGACTTGATCCCAGGACCCCAGGATCATGATCTGAGCTGAAGGTTGACGCTTTGCTGGCTGAGCCACCCAGTCACCCACTTGAAGTCCTTTAAATGGCCTTTGTTACTTCTCTAACTACTTTCACCCTTGTTTCTCTGCTCTAGCCATCTGGCTCACTGCTTCTTCTCAGATGTCAGGCATGCTTCAACCTTGGAGCCTTTGCATTGGCTGCTTCCATTAACTGGAAGGCTCTTTTCACAGATAGACCCATGATGAATTCCCTCAGCTGCTTTTGGATCTTACCTGAAATGTCACTTTCTAAAGAGGTTCACCTTGGCCATCTTATTTAAAATAGGACTACAGGTTCTCCCAGTTCTCTTCCCCCTTTCGTTTTCCTGTGGCACTTCTCACTTAGCAAATGGTAGAGTTTACTTATGACATTTATCTTGTAGCATCTTATTTAGAAAGTATATTCCTTGGGGCCAGGGATCTTTGTTTGTTCCCTGAAACATCCCAAGTGTCTAGAAGAGTATCTGCCACAGAGTAGATACTCAATAAATATTTGCTGAACACACAAACAAAAGAATTAACTTAAAAATGTGTGTTACGTGGGACCTCTCCAATGAAACCATCCTTGGCTATCTTGTTTTTTCCTTTCCTCATCGTTAGCCATGAGGGTTACAAATTCGTATTAACTGTATGTATTGCTTTAACACTTCACTATGTAAAACTTCATATTCTTCATATTCTTTAAACCTTCATTTAATATACCTCCTGACAACATCGTCCTAAAAATAGCATTCACCATTTTCATTAAATCCATCATGTATGTAAAACACAAAAATAAGCTCCTAGAGAAACATCTGGCAAGTAGGGCTAGATTTGCTATCATTTCATGAGTGTCATAAATCGCCTTTCTATTCAGAGAGTCAAAAAAAAAAATGATCAGTTGCCTCTGGATTAAAAAAAAAGAAGAGGAAAAAAATAACTATTGATGTTATTTGAAAATGCGGAAGGTGAACAACAATTTTGGTTAACTCAATGATTCTTATGACAAAACAGATTTGCTAGAAAAGGATTCCAGCCTTGCCTGAGGAGATGTGCACTGGAATCAGAGGGCCCAGTGTGAAATCTCCTTCTATTTTGATTTAAGATGCTAAGCAATAAACAGTCCTTGAAGCTACCAGTATCCAAGGACACAGATCTAGTGTTTTCCACCTTGTTTGGATGTTCAGTTTAGGCAACACATGGCAGCTGGACTCCATCCTGTTGTTAGGAACGTCCCTAAATGAAAGTGCCCGGTCATTACTCATGATCCGATTGGTATGCTTAGAGAAGTGGGCCAGCCAGCTTTCAGGCTGAGATCGCCTTTAATGGGGGAGAAGGAGAAAACTTTGGAACTAAGAGGCAGAAAACAAAGATAAACATAGAAACAGCATGACCAAGTGTTAAAATCACAAAATGCTGATGGGATGATTTTATCTTTCTACAGTCAGCAGTTAGGAGTAGGTGGGACCCTGAAGGGTACAGAGTCATCCGCCCTGTTGGTCTGACAGTGTGGAGACCATTGCTCCCAAAGACCCCTGCTCTCATTAGCCTTTATTCAAAAAGGCTAATTTGAAGCTACTGCTATTCCCAAGCTGTCTAGAATCCCCCTATCTCACAACTACGAGAGTAAATCGTGTAAAGTATGTTACTTTCACCATGGCAGTTCCTCAATACTTAAACTAACAGTACTTTAACATAGTAAATGTATTTGTTATTTACGAGGGCCCGTATCAAGGGGTTGAGAACATGGACTCTGGAGCCAGACCACTCCCAGGACAAAACTGGCTGTTTGACTCTGGGCAAGTTACCTAACTTACAATTTTTTCATCTGTAAAATGGAAATAATCATGATGCCTAACTTACAATTTTTTCATCTGTAAAATGGAAATAATTCATGATTCATGAATTCATGAGAACGACAGGAGTTAATATAGAAAAAGGGGCAGTATTGTAATAATAAACATTATATAAATGTTTGTTTTTATTCCAGTGAACTACCATTGTCATCACAATGCTGTTAATTTTCGTGGAGGCTCGACATTATTATTTGTACCTAAGAACTAGTTCTTGCCTTTCTGAGTATCTTCAACATAAGCCTGTGATATATCACACCAAGGAAGGGAAACAGAAGAGGATGGGCGCTACTTCCTGCTACTTTACATCACTGGTTTCCAGAGGGGTCCCAGCCAGCCTGCTGAACTGGGAAAACATGCAGTGATAACTGCCAGGGGTGGAGGTCAGGGAGTGTGTGCACGAGGGGGAACAAGCCACACTCCCACCTGCTCCTAACACCACTCTCCCATAGAGTGATACGGCATTCCAAACCATTACGCAGTGTATTCTTTTAGCTGTGAGAGATAACAGATCCTATTAGAAATTTCATGAATTCTAGAAAAAGACCACTTTTCCATGGATTCACTAATATATATGTATATGTGGGGGGGATATATAGATAGATAGATGTAGATATAAATCTACATCTATATGTATCTACATCTATATCTATCTATCTCTATATATAGATAGATCTACATCTATCTATCTATCTATATATATAATTTTTGCCCATGTATCTGTTGTCTGTGGTTATGTATGTACTCCCAAAGTTGGCAGCTTAACGCAATAAACTTTAATGACATCAGAGTTTCTGAGGGTCAAAAATCGTGGAGTAGCTTAGCCACTCTAAGGTCATATCCAAGATGTAGACTGAAGCTGTAGTCATCTGAAAACTCGACTGGCCTGAGGATCCCCTTCCAAGTTTACTAACACAGCTCTTGGCAGGAGAGCTCACTCAGTTCCTCACCACGTGGGCCTCTCCATAGCACTGCGCTTGTTAAGGCAGTTGGCTGTCTCCAGAGTGCGAGTCCGGCGAGCACACAGGAGAGCCCGAGATGGGAGTGACTGTGTCTTTTATAAGTTAGTCTCAGAGGTGACATAGCATCTGTATGATCACATACCAATCCTGGTATAATATGGGAGGGGATTACTGGCCATGTCAGTATCAGAGGCAGGGATCACTGGGGCTGTCTTGGAGGTTGGCTACCACAGCCATATTTAGCTTTTTAAGGGGAATTCCCATCTTTTTTTGAATAAGGCTATAGGCATAAAATAGTCTGAGTTAAAAATAAAATGACAGGAGCGCCTGGGTGGCTCAGTGGGTTAAGCCGCTGCCTTCGGCTCAGGTCGTGGTCTTGGGGTCCTGGGATCAAGTCCCACATCGGGCTCTCTGCTCAGCAGGAAGCCTGCTTCCCTCTCTCTCTCTGTGCCTGCCTCTCCGTCTGCTTGTGATCTCTCTCTGTCAAATAAATAAATAACATCTTTAAAAAAAAAAATGACAAGGGGTGCCTGGCTGGCTCTGTGGGTAGAGGATGCAATGCTTGATCTCGAGTTATTAAGTTTAAGGCCCATGTTGGGTGTAGAATTTACTTACGAGAAATAAAATGACAAAAATTATGTCTAAAATCATGTTATTCATTAAACATGGTAATTTTAATCTATCTATATAAGATTACTGTATCAGATACAGTATACACATACACCCACATGCACACACACACATTAGAATTTTAGCCCTGCCCAGACTTCCAGGTCAGAATCTACTTTTTGACCAAACCCTCAGATAGCTAATATGCACATCATTTGAGCAACACTAGTATAGGACAGATTTTAAACTTTTTCAATCATAAAACCTGGTAGATCCTGAAAATTAATAATGGAAAGGAACTAACAAAATTACTTATTCAGTTAATGTGGACATCAACCAAAGCTTTTTCTTTCTTGCCTCACAAGAAAATAGGTGGAGTACTGCAATGACATTAAAAAAAAAACAAACAAACAAACCCGTGTTTTGAGATAAGGATTGTTTTTATTGATGGCAGATGGGACTAGACTTCCAAAGGATACAGTTGGCTCTAGGAAAAAGAAATAGTTTTGAAAATCATCAACTGGTATTTGCAAAATGTCATCAGGGACTTTCTTTCCCCCCGCCTAAAATGAATACAGACAATTCTACAGAAAGAGAAAGCCTATGTATACAATTCAGCCATGTGTTTGAAATGATTCCATTCTTTTAAGACGGCTTGAAGTGCCATGACAGTTGTGCAGACAAGAACTTAAACTAATTTGTTTTTGTGGTAGTAATGAATTTGTGTTGGTCTTGTTGGCATCAGGATTCACACCCACCCACTATTTCATTACAGGGTCGGTCCTGAGGGGGGAAGCCTGGTAGGAAAAGCAGTTATGCAGCCTGAAGCTTATTTAAACTGGCCATTAGAATATATTTTTCTCTAATTAAAAGAGTAATGCAAATTCAATAGAGAACATCTGAGAAATTAAAAAAAAAGACCTATAAGGAAAATAAAAGTTATTTGAAATCCCACTGAAAGAGAACTCCTTTAAAAAGAGAGAGATTCTATTAATGTTTTGAGCTATTCCTTACAGTTTTTTTCTATGTATGCCTCATATATATGTATACCAAACAGATGACGTACACATATCACACAAGAGGGAAATGCGTAACATTCCTGCTAGGAGGAAAAAGAAAAAAAAAAAAACAGTATATTTTTACAGTGTAAACAGAACTTCCAAAACTATTGAGTGTCTAGGTGACCATTTTCCGCCATCTGGACACTGAACGGACTTTACATGGTGTTTGCAACTGTTATCATTCTTAGAACTCTACAATAATTTTGCCACCTCCAAAGGAAACCCCATACCAATTAGCGGCAAGCCCCCATACCCCACCCCCACCCCACCAGCCCCAAGGAACCACTAACCTACTTTCGCTCTCTGAGTATTTGCCTAATCTAGACGTTTCATGTTAATAGAGTCACATAACATGTCATCTTTTGCGTCAGGTTCCTTTCACTTAGCATGTCTTCAAGGTCCATCCACATTGTACCATCGATCAATACTTCATTCCTCTTTATGGCCAAATAATATATCATTGTATGACTATACCACATCTTGTGTGTTGTTTATGAGTTCATGGACATACAAATTGTTCCCACTTTTTTGGCTATTATAAATAATAATGCTATGAACATTCATATACAAGGTTTGGTACAGACATATGTTTTTAATTCTTCTGTGTATGTACCTTGAAGTATAACTAATGTGTCGTATGAAACTCTAACGTTACATGGACTCCATGTTAAACTCTGTATGTAACTCCTCTTTTAAAGACTTTATTTTAATTTTAAGTAATCTCTACATCCATTGTGGGGCTTGAACTTACAACCTCAAGACCAAGAATTGCGTGCTCTACCGACTGAGCGAGCCAGGTGCTTCTCCATCTTTAACTTTCTAAGTAACTGCCAAACTGTTTTCCAAAGTAACTGCACAACTCTGCATTCCTAACAGTAAGGTACAAGGGTTCCTATTTCTCCACATTCTTGCCAAGGCTTGTTATTGTCTTTCTCATTTTAGCTGTTCTGCTGAATGTAAAGTGGTATCTCATTCTGGGTTTGATTTGCTTTTTGCATTTTTCTAATGATTAATGATGTTGAGCAATTTTTTTCATATGCTTATTGGTCATTTGTATATTTTCATTGGGAAAATGTCTATTCAAACCTTTTGCCCAGTTTTACCTGTCTTTTTATTGTGGAATTGTAATAGAAGGCCGTACATTCTGAATACTAGCCCCTTATCAGTTAAGTGATTTGCACATATTTTATTCTATTCTGTGGGCTGTCTTTTCACTTTGTTGATAATGTCCTTTTCATGAATGAATCTAAACTGTAGATTTCAATGAAGTGCAGTTTTGAGGAATTTCCACTGAATATGCCTGATATATGTGAAATAGCATATGGATGACATGCGTACATAAAATGAAGGTCATACTCAAACGGGATTTTCAAAGTAATTATTTAAATAGAATTTCTGAGTACTCTAACAGTGTTATTTCAGAGAAAAAAATATAAAGCCATTTTAAACAAAGCTTATTGACTCTTTTGCAATGCAAAAGGCAATTTAGTGGTTTTAGACATTTCCTAATGTTTTCAAAAGATAGTTTTCTGGTCTTAATTTCTCTGCCTTAATATTTTCTCCTTTGAATACATTGAATATATATGTTGACTATATTGAATGTATGTGTGTGTGTGTGTATACGTATATACATATATAGTCCTTTGAATTGAATGTATTTGAAATTCCTAGTATCCAATTGCCAGAAATACTTTTGAACAAAGATAAGAGGTAGAATCTCCTCCTTTCTTATGAGTCTGTTGGAAGGACTCATTCACTTACTTTTGCATTACTTGCCAAGGAAAATGTTTCATATTCTTAGAGTAAGTTCTGTCTTTTATTTAAAAAAAATTAATAGAAGTGCAACTGATCATTTCTTTGGTTGCTTATGCTTAGGTATTCAGTCTAATAAATCATTGTTTAATTTAAGGTCATGAAGATTTTTACCTATGTTTTCTTCTAAGAGTTTTGTAGTTTAGATCTTTGATCCTTTTTGAGTTAAATTTCCTATATGATAGTGTAAGGTACAAATTCATTCTTTTGCATGTGGATATCCAGTTGTCCCAAAGACCTTTGTTGAAAAGACTATTCTCATCCCCATTTAATTGTCTTGACACATTTGTTGATAATCAGCTGTCCATAAATGTACAGAACTTTCTCTGTTGAATTTTTTCTCCATGCTGTTGCCAGTGGTTATTCTAAACTATAGATTTTTTTAAAGTTTTTATTTAAATTCCAGCTAGTTAGCATTCAGTGTAATATTAGTTTCAGGTGTACAATAGAGTGATTCAACCCTTGCATATAATAACTGGTGTAAACTGTAGATTTGATCATGTTTTCCTACCATTGAAGTATCTTCAATGGCTTCCATGAATTATAAGAAAAAGATGAAATCTGGCCACATGCAGTATGCTAGGAAGGGCAGGAGTTGTGGAATAAACACAGTTTTGAATCTTGCTCTGCCTTGTAATCAAAGTGTAACCTGGAACAAATTAGTCAGGCCCAACTAGCGTGTGAACCTCACATGGTTAGGGACCTTGCCTGACTTGGTCACCTGCAGAAGCCTGGCACCAGCGGGGAGCCTGCTATATTGCCATGTTGAGAAAATATTCATTCGGTGGTGAATGAACCTCAGATTCCTCATCACAAAATGGAGGTTACTGTAACTATTTCATAAGGTTCTGATTAATGTTAAATTGTAAAAGATGCTCCAGCGATCTTATGATTTTTTTCTGAAACAGAAAATACTTCCAGAAAGATGCACAAATAACAGTTTAATGAACTAAAGCCAAGTGAACACACTTGTTAACCACCACCCAGATCCAGCACCCCAGAATCTCCCCCCACAAGCCCCTTCTTATCACTGCTTCTATCACTCTTCCCTACACATAGCCACGGACCTTTTAAGATTTGGTTCCAGCATGACCTTGTCATTGGAAGTCCCTCTTGAGCATGATGTCTTTCTGTATGCTTCCAAATGTCCTCGGACACACTCTCTACCACAATGTGTCGTACTCTTCTCTTGAACTCCTCCGTCTCGCCTACTAAGTGGTGAATCCACCACACAGAGCAACATCCCTACCATTTAGAGTAGACATTCAATAAACACTTAGGGAATTAAATCAGCTGATGTCATTTTGAGCCCATGGAAACGAGAACTATTTCATTTCAAGCTATTATAATATTTTAGAAAACTCCTAGTAATGACAGTCTGGAAGAATAACACGGGAATGGAAGAAGGCTGGGGGAACTCAGGATCTGGGCAAATGTAATATTAAGCAGTCATCCAAACAAACTCTGTGTGGGTTTTAATTAGTTATCACTGAATCTTTGAAAAATGTGTCCATGGTCATGCCTCTGGGTGCAACAACAGTGTGTTGAAAACCCAGATTGCAACGCATAGTTGCCTTATGAGACGATAGAGGGAGTTTCCTACACGAGCTCGTTCAGTTTATCGTCAGCAGCATGCATGACCACAACCAGTGTCTTTTGCCAACCTGGGCGGGGAAGGAGAAGGGACAAGGAAGATCTTCTAAACTGTGTGTCCCCTGAGTGCGGCGCAACCAGCAGGGAAGCATCTAGGAGTTGTAAAGACGGTGGTTCAGTGTGTAACCAGGACTCCTTGTTAATAACGTGTGACACATGGCACAGCTGTGAAGGTTTGGTGCCAGGCAGGGTGAGCTAGTGGGAAAGCGGGTGGAAGAACCAAACCATTTAGACCCAAAGGGAAGCCCGTCCTGCTAGGAGGAGGCATGCCAGTGATAAAGCCATTTTCCTTCCCAGCATGGGGAAACCACTTTGTGATTCACTTTCTACGCTGCCAGAGGGTTGTGCAGTCCTGCGTCCCTGAGATAGTATTTTCTGATGTCATAGCAATGGAAAATGGGTGTGGGTGTATCTGAGTGGAGTGGGAGTGGATGGGGGAAAAATTAAAGGGAATTTAACTAATGGAGTGTGTGGTTGTGTGGGGGGTGCCTATGCAGGCTCACACACATTTTAGTAGGAGAACACAAACATTTTCACCAGAGCCAGAATGTTCCTCCAGCTTAAGGGGCTTGAAAAGTAATCCATCTAGTTTAGACGCTTGGCATGTTGTACATGGAAAGTTTTCATGTTTTGTCATCCCGGTTCTAAAAAGTCTTTACTGTCAAAGTTGAGCAGGTTAGCAACTCTGGGAATGGGTGGGGAGAAAGGAGAGGTGTGTGTCAGTTTGGCCGTATACACAAAGTAGGAAATGGTCACCCGGAAACTCACCATGGTCTCAGAAGTGCTGTTTCAAGCAAAGACTACCAGCACATTAATATTTCGTTTTTTTTTTCTTCCCCACATGGCAAGAATCTTAACATATGTTTCCCTCATGTTTCTATGGCAATAGTGTGGCAATGCAGTATATGAAGTTTGGAACTTTATCTTTGTTTAGAAGAGGTGTCTGCAAATACACGACAGCTTAAGGGGATGGTCAAGTGTAGAGTTTTTTTTATTGTTAAGAAGTGGCAAGTCACCTTATGGGTGTCGAGTTTCAGTACAATTTTAGTCTATCAGATGACTCGTTATATAAAGTTGTCAAATGGTTTGTGTCATGTGAGAGTTTTATTTAGGTAAAAAGACGTCTAAGCATATAGAGTCTCAAATACAGTTTAAATTGGGGGAGAATTTTCTTAGACTCTGATTTTAGAGGGATAGGGTTATGGAAAATCAGAAAATTACTTTGTATTTCCCCTTAAGCTATTAATGGGCTTCCAGGATAGTGAGATCTGTATTTCCAAACAAAGCACCGGTGACAGTCTTTCGGGATGTCTTTTTCTGTTGCTTATACAACTGGAACTAAAATATCGAACATAATACATGAATCAGCACTTTTTTTTTTTAAAGATTTTATTTATTTATTTGACAGAGAGAGATCACAAGTAGAGAGGCAGCCAGAGAGAGAGAGAGAGAGGGAAGCAGGCTCCCTGCTGAGTAGAGAGCCCCATGCAGGACTCCATCCCAGGACCCTGAGATCATGACCTGAGCCGAAGGCAGCGGCTTAACCCACTGAGCCACCCAGGCACCCTGAATCAGCACTTTTAATGAAATAGGGAATCACTAGGATTTTATATACTTATCAGTTCGAATGAACAAAAATTAACAATTTCTTCATATGATTTTTTGTGTGTGTTGAGTTTGAGGAGTTCTTTATAGATCCTGGATATCAACCTTTTGTCTGTACTGTCATTTGCAAATATCTTCTCCCATTCCGTGGGTTACCTCTTTGTTTTGTTGACTGTTTCCTTTGCTGTGCAGAAGCTTTTGATCTTGATGAAGTCCCAAAAGTTCATTTTTGCTTTTGTTTCCTTTGCCTTTGGAGACATATCTTGAAAGAAGTTGCTGTGGCTGATATCGAAGAGATTACTGCCTATGTTCTCCTCTAGAATTCTGATGGATTCCTGTCTCATGTTGAGGTCTTTTATCCATTTTGAGTTTATCTTTGTGTACGGTGTAAGAGAATGGTCGAGTTTCATTCTTCTACACATAGCTGTCCAATTTTCCCAGCACCATTTATTGAAGAGACTCTCTTTTTTCACTGGATATTTTTTCCTGCTTTGTCGAAGATTATATGACCATAGAGTTGAGGGTCCATATCTGGGCTCTCTACTCTGTTCCACTGGTCTATGTGTCTGTTTTTATGCCAGTACCATGCTGTCTTGGTGATCACAGCTTTGTAGTAAAGCTTGAAATCAGGTAACGTGATGCCCCCAGTTTTATTTTTGTTTTTCAACATTTCCTTAGCGATTCGGGGTCTCTTCTGGTTCCATACAAATTTTTGGATTATTTGCTCCAGCTCTTTGAGAAATACCAGTGGAATTTTGATTGGAATGGCATTAAAAGTATAGATTGCTCTAGGCAGTATAGACACTTTAACAATGTTTATTCTTCCGATCCAAGAGCATGGAATGGTCTTCCATCTTTTTGTGTCTTCTTCAATTTCTTTCATGAGTGTTCTGTAGTTCCTTGAGTACAGTTCCTTTACCTCTTTGGTTAGGTTTATTCCCAGGTATCTTATGGTTCTTGGTGCTATAGTAAATGGAATCGATTCTCTAATTTCCCTTTCTGTATTTTCATTGTTAGTGTATAAGAAAGCCACTGATTTCTGTACATTGACTTTGTATCCTGCCACATTGCTGAATTGCTGTATGAGTTCTAGTAGTTTGGGGGTGGAGTCTTTTGGGTTTTCCATATAAAGAATCATGTCATCTGCGAAGAGAGAGAGTTTGACTTCTTCATTGCCAATTTGGATACCTTTTATTTCTCTTTGTTGTCTGATTGCTGTTGCTAGGACTTCTAATACTATGTTGAACAAGAGTGGTGAGAGTCGGCATCCTTGTCGTGTTCCTGATCTCAATGGGAAGGCTGCAAGCTTTTTCCCATTGAGGATGATATTTGCTGTGGGTTTTTCATAGATAGATTTTTATGAAGTTCAGGAATGTTCCCTCTATCCCTATACTTTGAAGCGTTTTAATCAGGAACGGATGCTGGATTTTGTCAAATGCTTTTTCTGCATCAATTGAGAGGACCATGTGGTTCTTCTCTCTTCTCATATTAATTTGTTCTATCACATTGATTGATTTGCGAATGTTGAACCATAATCATATCAAAAAATGGGCAGAAGATATGAACAGACACTTCTCCAATGAAGACATACAAATGGCTATCAGACACATGAAAACATGTTCATCATCACTAGCCATCAGGGAGATTCAAATTAAAACCACATTGAGAGGGGCGCCTGGGTGGCTCAGTGGGTTAAGCCGCTGCCTTCGGCTCAGGTCGTGATCTCGGGGTCCTGGGATCGAGTCCCACATCGGGCTCTCTGCTCGGCAGGAAGCCTGCTTCCCTCTCTCTCTCTGCCTGCCTCTCCATCTACTTGTGATCTCTCTCTAAAAAAGAAAAAAAATAAATAAATAAAACCACATTGAGATACCACCTTGAACCAGTTAGAATGGCCAAAATTAGCAAGACAGGAAAAAACATGTGTTGGAGGGGATGTGGAGAAAGGGGAACCCTCTTACGCTGTTGGTGGGAATGCAAGTTGGTGCAGCCACTTTGGAGAACAGTGTGGAGAGTCCTCAAGAAATTAAAAATAGAGCTTCCCTATGACCCTGCAATTGCACTACTGGGTATTTACCCCAAAGATACAGATGTAGTGAAAAGAAGGGCCATCTGTACCCCAATGTTTATAGCAGCAATGGCCATGGTCACCAAACTGTGGAAAGAACCAAGATGCCCTTCAACGGACGAATGGATAAGGAAGATGTGGTCCATATACACTATGGAGTATTATGCCTCCATCAAAAAGGATGAATACCCAACTTTTGTAGCAACATGGACGGGACTGGAAGAGATTATGCTGAGTGGAATAAGTCAAGCAGAGAGAGTCAATTATCATATGGTTTCACTTAGTTGTGGAGCATAACTAATAGCATGGAGGACAAGGGGAGTTAGAGAGGAGAAGGGAGTTGGGGGAAATTGGAAGGGGAGGTGAACCATGAGAGACTATGGACTCTGAAAAACAATCTGAGGGGTTTGAATGGGGGGGGTGGGAGGTTGGGGAAACCAGGTGGTGGGTATTAGAGAGGGCACAGATTGCATGGAGCACTGGGTTTGGTGCAAAAACAAGGAATACTGTTATGCTGAAAACAAAAATAAATAAATAAATCTTTTTTAAAAAATGAAAAAAAATTAACAATTTCTTCCCACCTCCAGTTCCCATCCTCCCTTTCCTATTTGGGCCCACCAAATACCTAAGAAAGTAGGTATTTAAGCTAGAGGATAACCTTAACACACAGATAACCCTAACAAAGCACAGGAGAAGAAAGACAATGAGAGAAAGGTTTCGTGGGTCTTACTGAAAGAATACCAAGGCCCCAAATTATTACCTTTTAAAAAGGAAGAAGCTGTATGTTTTGTACATTACAAAAAAACCCAAATAAACAAAAAGAAACAAATCATAGTCTATTAAGTCTTTTGTACAGAGATCATAAATTATAGATATATCTCTGTATTGTTTTTTCCAATTGTTCAGAAATTTCTGAATTTAATAATGTAATCTTTTAGCAGCAATACAATCTGTTTTGTATCTATGTCTGGGAGAATAAACTATGATCAGCCTAACGCAATATTACAATTAAAGGAGACAGAAAGCCCACTTGCTAAATATATCTTATCCTCTGAACCCAATTCTAAGTGATGTTGAACTGTAAAAGCCTTAAAACCTCTGGAAAGCAAATGTGCTTCCTGGAAGTTCATATTATAGGAGTGAGGTTCAGAATCAGAGACTGATAATAGTATTGGGGCAAGATTTGAAGGATTTTTGCAGTATTGTCTCTGTGAAAGATGAGAACTTTGCAGTCCAGAGGGAAACAGGGGCTCGTCCTAAGTCATGGTTTATTGGGGGCAGAACTGTGGACTGGACACAAATTTCCTGAAAGAACTGACGGCCCACCTCGATAAGACCTTCTCTCTTCATCTTGTTTCTCTCATTATCTTTTCTTTCTTGTCCTTTTTTGTGGGTGTCTATCTTTGTATCAATTCATAGATGAGGGGTGGGCCTATGAGCAGTAAGACATAAGGATGGATTTTTTTTTAAGTTATATTTTTATAAAGTTAATCATACTGATGATAAAATAGCAAAATATTAAGAACATCATAAACAGAAGAGTATTTATCCTTCATGTAATGCCAGCTTTACATGAAGGTTTTTTTTTTTTTTTTAATAGAGGGTGGATGGTGATGGAACTTCTCATCAGCCTGAGATTCTGTAATTCTGACTTGGAACTGCAAAATGGCGGAAGTATGGTCTGGCAGTTGGTACGAGCTTCGTAGCCAGCAAGAAGTAGTTTGAGGTTAAAAAATTGTTTCTTTCCCCCAGGGAAACGGGGAAAGGAAGGAAATATTTGTCTAGGGAGAGGGTTCTAGCCACTGGTTCTTTTTTTTTTTTTTTTAAGGTTTTTTTTTTTTTTTTTTTTTTTTTTTTTTTTTTAATTTGACAGAGATCACAAGCAGGAAGAGAGGCAGGCAGAGAGAGAGGAGGAAGCAGGCGCCCCGCTGAGCAGAGAGCCCAATGCGGGGCTTGATCCCAGGACCCTGGGATCATGACCTGAGCCGAAGGCAGAGGCTTTAACCAACTGAGCCACCCAGGAGCCCTCTAGTCACTGGTTCTTTTCCCACACTCCTTACTCTGAGTTGCCCATTGCCAGCCCACATTGGCCTCTTCGGGTCTCACACGCTATGGTCTTTGGCAAGGCAGTGTGTCCTTGAGCTGAAGGTAAGGCACCCACACCCCACCACAGGGCACCAGATCCTGTGGAACTTCTGACCTCCTGTCAACTTCTCACCATCAGAGTAACCCCCACCGCTGCTTTCTCTTCTTGTTCCATTGGCCTCCATCTGCCACAGGTGAGTTTTTACTTTATTTCACCTTTTCTGGGAGAACAGGAAGTTTCATGACCATCAAGCCATCTTCTTGAAACTGGAAAAGGAAGTATTTCAAGGCAAACAAACAAATTAATATTTAATATTTAACAAGTGCTGCCCCCGAATTCTTTTATTTTGCAACTTTTATTTCCTTGATCCTTTCAACCAGTTGTCACACTGATGTTTCTTACGAAAGTTTGACCAACTGGATATGCACATTTGTTATGCCTTCCTGGGTGGAATCAAACCGGCAGGGACTGGAATAGAGCTGTTCATTCCATTGTAAAATGAGGGTCAAGACCTCTCTTTTATCACAATTTATCTCTACAGAGAAAAGCTAGTAAGCTTTTAAAAGATACTGATTTTGCATTTTAGGTGGGCAGGAAAATACATTATTAAAATATTTAGAGCAAATTAGGAATACAGACTACTGAATGAGATCTAAAACCCAGCATTACCACCAAACACGTAGGAACGTTTTTCTTCCAACAGACAGTGGTCTCCTCCAAATCCCTTAGAGTACGATGAATAATCAGTTTCTCTACCACAACCTCAGAGCATGAGCAGAGACAGCACAAGTGAGGGCAGTCCCCCATGGTTTGGCAGCTTCTGTCTCCACCATCAACTTTTCTGGACCTTTTTGAAAAGTAGCTGTCATTCCTGGCTTGTGGTTTCACTCAATTCCATCAGAAACTAAAGCCTGGGTGGCCTGGAAGCCTCAAGAGCAGGTTAAGAAGCCAGAGAAACCAGTGTCCCCAAGGTATAACCAATCCTAGAGGTAGAAAATGTCTTAGGAAGGGAGTTTGGTCTGGCACCCTGCTGGCTTCGAGAAAAGCCCCCCTTTGGCTCCAAATCCTGTGTTCTACCTGCAATACCGCTCTACCTAAGGCATAAGTCTTGGAGTCACTGGCTGTGTTTGGGTCTTATTTATTTTGACTAAGTCATTTACAGAAGTTTTGATATTTTACTTTAACTTTTCTCTCCACATCTTATGGTATAGTAGGTCATTTGGGGATTCTATGGGAACAAACCCCAAAGTTATACCAATATGTCTTTGGCCAATTTGTCTCTGTATAATATTGTTTTAAATAAAGTTGACATCTCCATGAACATGAGCACAACATTATTGGAGTACACATTCTGTGAGTGTTGTGGGATCCTTAGGCAGAGATGTAGTTACTATTTGTTAAGGCTTCTTGGAGAAGGTCAGTCTTGTGGGATGCAAGCATCAAGAGACTCAGAGGATCGGTAGAAATGAGTCCAGCGGTTCTTTTCTGAGATTTCACTTTGAGCTTCCAAGTTCACTCTCTGCTTGAAGTTCTCTCTCCTAGTTCTTACTCATAGGCTTTCCAGGGCTTCTCATTTCTTCTTATCCTCCCCTGGGCCATGTTGCCTATGGGCATTCTGTAGAGTAACCATCATCTCTCTCTCCTTTCCCTTAATATTATCTTTCCCAAGGGATTTATGTTCTTACCCAATCTAGGATGGTCATTCCTGGATAAGCAAAATGAAATGGAAAAACCACTGGGCTGCCTTTCAGAAAGCCTAGTTCACTGTCTTAGGTCAACTTGTAGGAGCTACCTGACTTCCCTAGGGCTTGATTTCTCCATCGATAAAAAGAGCTGGTGAGATTAGGTGATCATAGTAGTGAGTCTTGAGAAGTAAAGTAAAGCACCTCAACTCTAGACTTCCATTTTGTGACATTAGTGATAATTCCTCAATTTACAGAATCACTTCTGATTGTCATTCAAGCTCAGTCTGCATTTCTAACTAAAGTTCATCATTTTTTTCTTATGTGTACTTCTAGCCCCCAAATACAAAATGCCCACCCTTGCAATTGTAATCTTCCCGCCAAACAAGATCTACTTCACTACTATTTTCCAAAAGTGCTCTGCCTGTGGACCTGGGACTGAACTATTATTATGGTCTTTTTGGATCCATTCTTGACTGTCTATGGCTATCAGTAACTTAGTCTGCCATATTTTCTCTTGAAGTATCTTATGTCTTTGTGTTTATTTCTTCCTGTCTACTGTGTGTGTGTGTGTGTGTGTGTGTGTGTGTGTGTTAAAATATGCACAGCATAGAATTTACTCTTTTTACCCTTTTAAGGATAGATTCATTGGCATTAAGTTCATCCACATTGTCTGCAGCTGTCACTGCTTCCAGCTCCAGAACTTTCCCATCATCCTAAACTGAAACTCTGTCTTCATTAAACCATATCTTCATGTCTACCCTTAAATGGCATGATGGAGTATCTTTGAATGTCAGAGCTAAATAGTTCAAGATCATCTACAAAAACCTGTCATTTGACAGGCCACATGGTTTACACCGTGTACTTACCTTCATCGTACTGGTATACCTGTAACGTAATACACATATTATGTTACCACTCTCTTAGCTTGCTTCTTTGGCTCTGACAACTCCAACTTCCCATCTGTCACATATATTACTTCAGGAATCTACTTTTACTTTTTCCTTTCACTCCCTGCTCAGAAACCAGAAGATTCACAGTCAAAGCTCACTCAAATATCAATTTCCCATCCTTTTTGTTGCATATTCTCTACTGTCAGGTTGGTGGACCACCTGCTTCCACCATACATACACTTGTTTTGGTGGTTATAACATGTTTATTTTTTGTTCTTTAGAGATTTAGACAAGTTTAAGAAATAGCCCAGGATTATAGAGTGAGGAATCAGATTCTCTTCCAGAGGGCCCATCTGATATAGTGAGGTAGTGACCAATATCAGCAGTGAGGGGCCACTTCAGTTAGCTTTGGTCTAGCTCCACATGGCCAGTCCAACTCTGGTCACCGCTCCTTCTCTCTCTTCTACCTTAGCAACAGTAACTACCAGCATTATTGACTTGTGTGTGCCAGGGCCTGAGCTAACCTTTTCATACTGTATTTCATTGAATTCTCATATTTATCTGTATTTTACAAGTCCAACAACTAATTATTAGACTAGGGATTTTCAATCCTGGCTGCCCATTAAAATTGCTTAGGATGCTATTAAAAAGTACCAATGTTCAGGCTTTACCCCTTGAGCTTCTGATTGTTTGTTTGGGATGAGACCTGAAAGCAGTGTAACTTGCTCAAGGTCATGCAGCCAGTAAGCGGTGAAACCTGCATTCAAGCCCAGGTCACTGTGACTTCAGAACCCAGGCCCTTAATTTGGAGTTATCAATGCAAGTTGTGGATCAGAGTCACCTGTGAATTTGTAAAAATTGCATTATAGGGAAATTTTGATGGGGGGTAGGGTAAGAACTAACTATAATATTTTTTAAAAAGAAATAGGGGCCCCAAGGTGGCTCAGTAAGTTGAGGGTTTGACTCTTGGTTTTGGCTCAGATCATGATCCCCTGGGTCACGGGGTCAAGTACCTTATCAGGCCCCACACTAGGTGGGGAGTCTGCTTGAAGATTTTCTCCCTCTGTCCCTACCCCCACCCATACTTGCTCTCTTTCTCTCTCTCTCAAAAATAAACATTTTTTTTAAAAAAGACATAAATAAATGAAATAGCCCCTTAGATGACTCTAATGGTCAACTGGAATTGAAAACATGGCCTTAGCCATGATGCAGTATTACATCTCTTTAGATCTGATTCAACAAATGCATCGTCCATTGATAAAAAGGTATTTGTGGGCAGGGTGGCATGTTGGAAAGTGCTGGGAGAATATGGAACAGTAACAACGTTGTATTGTTGAATATTAAGGAATGAAAACAGGGCACATAATCCCTTAAGTAACCTACATTTGCAAGCCATTATTGAAATAAACTCCCATTAAACCATATATTTGCAAGCCTCATTTGGCACAGTACAGTTCTGATCATTCAGTAGGAACTCCATATGTGGAAGTAAGTATCCATAGTGGAAGGAAATAGGGACTATGACCTGAAGAGTTTTAGTGTAAAGATTTGTGAGTGCTCTGAACGTAAGAACTAACAAGGACGTCCAGTGTGCTGCTACTTGTTCGAACTTCTACAGAGGCCGGTCTGTTGTTGCTGCAGGGCATGGGTACCATTTGATTATTAATATCATTAAGCTGATGGCTTGGGAGCATAGCCATTATCCTATTTCAGCTTCACATTCAATTCTGGTTATTGACAAATGGTGGGATGGGAGTCGAGATGGACTTTGCTGCAAGAAAGAGGCCCTAAGAGGATAATGTCTCTAAGGACCCTGTAAAAAGTACAGTTATATAATTTGTTGAGATGAGTTAAGTGGTAATTATCCTAATGTTTGACATTTACAGATTCTTTCCATAGCCCTAGACATTTAACTTAAGCACACATTTGACACTGAAGAAGTGCTGTTCTGTTATGTGCTCAAAACTTGCCAGTGGGTGTGGTGTTTTTTTCCTTAAAGTAAACAAACAGCTGGAGATTTACCAAAGTCATTGTAGAACACAGGGAAATTACTTCACTAGCACATTTCTAAAAGGTTATCTGTAAATGTGATGATCTAATACACTTGAAAAGGGTTACCGTGTTTGTCTCCATTAAAATGTTAAGGTTAAAAAAAAATGTTAAGGGTATATTGCTTTGCTATGACTTCCACTCTCTTTCCCTAACTTTGGACATGTGGTGCGGTCTTCATCAGGAGGGGCCAATTTCATCATCTCAGCTCCTAGTCAAGCAGCGCCCTCCATTCATGTAGTGCTTTATACAGAATACCCCTCAGAAGCAGTCCCCTAAGAGTGCCTGGGTGGCTCCGTCAATTGAGCATCTGTCATGATCTCAGGGTCCTGGGATCTAGCCCTGCATTGGGCTCCTTGCTCACTGGGGAGTCTGCTTCTCCCTCGCACTCTGCCTGCTGTTCCCCCTGCTTGTTCTCTCTTGCGCTCTCTCTCTCTCTCTCTCTCTCTTGCTTGCTCTCTCTCTCTCTCTCTCTCTGTCAAATAAATAAATAAATAAAATCTTTTTTTTTAAAAAAAGAGTCCCCTAAGAAATGTAGCATTTCTCTCATTTAAAATAAGAAACCTAAGACAAAACTTAGTTTGTTTAGTTCATTTATTTGCCCACATGATCATGTAGCTAGGATGCAGCGACAAACTTCAAACAGTCTCACTTCGCAACCCATTCCCTACACAACCTCCCTCTCAGTCATATACTGCTATTGGGGAAGAAGATAGTAACAAGACAGTAAGTCAAGTAAGTTCTGCAGTGGTCCCCAAATCTGGCTGCACATCAGAATTATGTGTCAAGCTTATTAAAAATAAAGATCTGCAAGGAATACCCTTAGAGAGGCTGATTATGGAAGTTAACGTGTGGTCATAACACAGCGTCTAGGGTCCTCTGCTCTACCAGCTGAGCTTATGCTCACTGAAATAAGTCAAAGAAAAACAAGTACCATACGATTTCACTCATATGTGGAATCTAAAGAACAAAGCAAATGAACAAACAAGAAAAAGCAGAATCAGACCTATAAGTACACAGAACAAACTGATGGTTGCCAGAGGGAAGGGACTGGGGGGTTGTCAAAACAGGCTTCGAGTTATGGAATGAATATGTTGTGGGAATAAAAGGCACAGCATAGGGAATATGATATTGTAATAGGGAATGATATTGTAATAGCGTTGTATGGTGACTGATGGTCACTACACTTGTGAACACAGAATGAGGTATAAGGATGTGGAATCACTGTGTTGTAGACCTGAAACTAATGCAACATTGTGTGTCAGTGATGCCCAATTTAAAAAAAAAGGGGGAAGGGGGGAGTCAAGGGTAAACCTTGGAGATCATTTCTGTAGTTGCTCCCAGGTGATTCTGATGTAGATGGTCAACACAGCATTCATACCTGACTAAATCAGGTAATACATATCAGCACAGCACATTTAGGTAAGAAGAGGTTGCATTCTCTAAGAAAGGTGACTACATTCCAAATGTATGTAGGTATTAGGGATGTAGTATGAATACTGAAAACAGCCTCGGCACCATAATATGTTAGGGGAGATGGTTGATAAACCACAGCGCCCAGGTAATGTGCTTTCTTAGAGGTAAGTGACACCATCACACCAATATGGCGCAGGAAAAAGAAGGATGACACCTATTTGTGGAAGCCAGCAAAGGCTCTGCAGAGGGGATATAACATGGAAGTGGAACTTTGCTTTGTCTCTACAACAGAAAAAAAAATAAAAAAATGAAAGGAACCCAGGCAAGAGGCTGTGAGATCAAAAACCGTGAAGCAAGGAAAGCAGGTCTTTGGGCAATAGCTTAGAGATGTTGGTGTGGCTGATCTCATGCACTGGGGCGAGAAATGAGAACTTGTGTAGTAATCAGCGACCACTCTCATGTGGAAATGAGGTGGTGAAGGATGAGGGCTGCCTCTGAAAAATATGCCTGTGGCTGAAGTGTGGGGCTGACTGAAGGGAGTGAGTTTGGAGGGAGAGAGATTTTAAGATCACAGGGAGGCTAAGCAATAGGGTCAGTGAGTGTAGAGGAAAGAGAAGGAGTTGGCGCCACACATCTGAGAGAACAAACTGGATGGGCAGAGGCAAGGAGTCAGGGAAGAGACTGCAATTTCTAGATCCCCACAGACAGTGATGGTAGCCCAGCTTTCTGGGAGAACATCTGTGTTTCTTGGAGGTACTCAGTCAAGTCCTAGGTTTTCTTTCTATTTTTCTGGCACAGCCCATCATTTGAAATAGAAAATAAATTAATGTCAGCTTAAAGACAGGTGAAAAAATAATTTTATTCTTGAAATAATTACATTTATAGAAAGAGAAGTGTGGTTTTTATTATTTTATTAATGTTAAACTGGGATTGGTGGAAGCCTTAGGCCTTCCATATTCATCTTTGAAAAACACATGGGGATCTAAAAAAAAAAAAAAAACAAAACCCTTTTTAAATGTTTTCTGATAGACTAATGTTGAAAGCCCCAGCTCCATTAGTCCCACTGGTCAAACTTTAATCTCTTAACATGTAAGTCTTTCTGTAGTTGCTTTCCAGTAATAAAATGGGTGATGGAATTTTTAAGAAAACATTTTACAGCTCTGCAATAGATGAATTTTTCCACTGGGGTTTATATAATGACTTTGGAGAAAGCTAAAACAATGTATAAAATAGAACCCAGTGGAAGAAAAAAAAATTATAAAGAATTCCCACCTGAAATGATGGAATGCCTCGAGTTGTAGAGTTCTGTATTTCCTTTCACTATCTATTTAACAATTAAAGGGTCCCTTTAGCAACCAGAATTTACATTTTGAAGCACTTCCTTCTAGGGTGCTATGAAGTCCATTGGCAGAAAACAATAACTTTTTCCAAATGTGGGGAGAGAAGCATTCAAAAGAGGTGCCCTGGGCCTGAGACTCGATCAAGTAGATACAGACAGGGAAGATTGTTCTTCCTGGCTGGAGGGTTTCTTGAGGTAGGGATCACCAACTGGAGCCCTGAACCAGCGATTAAGTCCTGACTTGCCAAACATTTGGCTCTGTCTTGCAATCCCCTAGAACCTGGTTTGGGTCCCTGCCTTGCGCCTTGTTGGCTGCATTTTCCTAGGCAATCAACTTAGATTTTCTGAATCTCATTTTCCTTCTCTGTAAGATAAGGATGATAAAACTCCCCTAATGGGATTATTGTCAAAACTATTAAATATGTGTTCAGATTGCCTTGTAAATTAGAAAGACTTACATAATTGCAATTATTACCGTTTTAGGACTTTGTTCCATGCGTAAACACAGCGTGGTTTTATTTTATCTTGAGAGTTTTTTCTAGGTAGTTATCTCCCTGTTTATGTCTTCTTCACCAGTGTAGCCAACAGCCAACATCGTGAAGGCACAGTATGCTGAGTTGAGGGAATAATGAATGTAAGGGGGCTCTAGGTTTGTGTGGTTTGCATTTTCAAAATGAGCTATTTGCAATTGTTAACATAATCAATAACTTCCAGTGCTGTAGTACACAAAGAAGCTGGTATATGACCATGGAGTCTGGCTACCAAGATGAACCGTAGCTCCTGCCGTGGTGTTCTGCTGGTGGAAAACCAATTATGAAAGCAAGTGTTGTCCTATTAGGACTGTTCTTAAAATACCCAGATGAAAAAGGATGTAGTACAGAGACACAGGGAGCCTGTTCTAGGAATCCCAAGTTAAAAAAGGAGGGTGGAATGGTGCTTTTTGTAGCATCTTCATTAACTTCTGCTGGAGTCCAGCATTGCACTGAGATTATTTAGGAAGTTTAAGATAGATTTCATCTTGGGAGGTTGAATTGTCAAGAGCTAGCTCTAACACTCTGCGTCCCATGAACTGTGCCATAGCCAAGAGCCTCCTATGTCCCCATGAGTATGCTCGGCGTACAGGTGGGAATGCATGTTTACGTATACATGCATCAAAGTACATGCAGTAGGAAGACTGGAAATCAGGGCATGTGGATCTTATGCTATTGGTCACTAAAGAGCTATGAGAACTTGAGGGAAGTCATCTCACCTGCCTGAATCTCATTTCTCCCAGGTGAAAGATAGAGGGCAGGATAAGATATTCTAGAATTTTATGGTCTTGTAACCAACTGACTCACTGATTAATTCAGAAAACCTCAGAATTTATGATATTTTCATTCTAAATTCAGTGTTCCAAGGACAAGCTTTAGTCCACCTGGATTCTGTGGTCAGAAGGCATAGACTTCTCTAAATTAGTATTAGATTCTTGACACCCCCTCTTCCAAGGCAGTAGGGAGTTCTCTAGGACCCAGACACCTGATTCTACAGTCTCCTATTCCTTAATGCAGAACTGATAACACTTCTTGAGAGGAGATTTTAAAACATTAAGGAAGTCTTCATTTCTGATGAAGAAAAAGCTTCCCAATTTGGTGATAGGAGAACAGAGTCAACAAAAGGGGAAGCCCTTTTCTTGTGCTGTATTCTACTCTCTGCTGAACTTCCTATTTTGATGAACTCTTGGAAATCCACAGAAATGTTTTCCACCCCTGTAGACTAGAACCCTCCCCCAAAACAAGTTCCATCCAACTAACAGGTGGCCAGAAAATCATGAACTAATAGATCCTGAATATATGCCATGTTACATGACCTTTGCACAAAATGATTCTCCTAGCCATCCTATGTGATCATTGTGTGGGTTATACCTCAATCTTATAAACTTTACAAGTCAACACAAGCTATACATAGAAATCAAAATTTTGCCCACTGATACTGCGCTACTGAAGTTTGAAATTCTACCTTAGAAAAAGAAGATATGGTCTATAAATACTATGGAGTATTACACTTCCATCAGAAAGGATGAATACCCAACTTTTGTATCAACATGGATGGGACTGGAGGAGATTATGCTGAGTTAAATAAGTCAAGCAGAAAAAGTCAATTATCATATGGTTTCATTTACTTGTGGAGCATAAGGAATAGCATGGAGGACATTAGGAGAAGTAAAGTAAAGGAGAAGTGAGTTGGGGGAAATTGGAGGGGAAGACAAACCATGAGAGACTGTGGACTGAGAAACAAACTGAGGGTTTTGGAGGGGGAAGGGAGTTTGGGATGAGCCTGGTGGTGTGTATTATGGAGGACATATATTACATCGAGCACTGGGTGGGGTGCATACACAATGAATTTTGGAACACTGAAAAAAATAATTTAAAAAAGTATTTCAAACAACTAGTAAGTTCCACTAGATAGAGATCTTCAGTTTTGTTCTTTGTGGTCTCCCTGTGCCTAGCACAATGTCTGGTCCACAGAAGATACTCAATGAACATGAGTTAGGGGATGACTAGGAAGAGTAGGACTGCTTTGTGCGGGAAACTTGCTGCCCCTCCACCTGGGTTGAATCCCAGCTCTCCCACTTCCTAGCTCTATAACTTCAAGCTCAAATGTTTGATTATTTTTTTTTTAATTTTGTATGGAACAACAACCAAAAACCCCCACACATGAGCAATTAAAGTCACTACAAGTAATGAAAGCCACCCTTGACTTAATTTGAGCTACTCATCCCAACCTTGCCCTAGAGAAAGAGCTATTTTTAAAAAGGTTGATCTGCCTCCTCCTTAGCCCTCTTTCTATAAATTAACATATGCAGGTAAATAAAAATAGCTTTATTTTGCTTAAAAAAAGAAAATTTCAAAAATACATCCTGCACTCCTTCCTCCAAATGGGAATGCGGTCCCCTTATCTGTTTCTTATGATCTTCAGTCAATCTCAAGAGAGTGTATCTGCCTCTGTCTCTACAGACATATGGAATTTTTAGGTTCTGGATGTTTAGGAGATGCTAATGATCTCACATTCAAACAGGCCAAATAAAAGTATACAATATTTTGAGCCAGCCATTGTAGTTGAGAGAAATATCTAAGTGGCGGGGCGCCTGGGTGGCTCAGTGGGTTAAGCCTCTGCCTTCGGCTCAGGTCATGACCTCAGGGTCCTGGGATCGAGCCCCACATCGGGCTCTCTGCCTGCCTCTCTGCCTACTTGTGATCTCTCTCTGACAAATAAATAAATAAAATCTTAAAAAAAAAATATCTAAGTGGCATTCGTCCTTTCATATACCAACTATTTGCTAGGTATATTTGTATAAGGCATTGCACTGCATGACACCGAGATGAATTAAGTCATGGCCTATTCTTAAAGAATTAACAGCCCAATAGGGAAGTTAGGTTTGAGCAAAAAGGACCAAAATACAGAGTAAAAAGCTGAGGCTGTAAGAGGAATATAGCTGAGGCAGGAAAGGTTTCTAAGATTTTATAAAATCTGGGCTTTTTTTTTTCCTTTACCCTATGTGTTGGGCGTCCCCCAAACCACCCTCATGTTTATGGATTTGCTGGAACTCACAGAACTCAGCCTGTGGTTGTACTCATGACTGTGATACAAAGTAAAAACAAAGGGTAAAAGTGTTTGTGCCCAAGTCCAGAGGAAACCAGAAGCAAGCTTCTAAGAGTCCTCTCTCCCAGTAGAGTTACACAGAATGAACTGAATTCCTCCAGCAACAAGTTATGGAAACACGTGTGAAATGTTGTCTTCCAGGGAAGCCCAGCTGATGCTCAGCACCAAAGGAGTGGGGTGGGAGTGCTGGTCATACAGGGACCCTCTTCCTAGCACGTTCCAGAATTCAAGACTCCCAGAAAGAAAGCAGGTGTTCAGTATAAGTCCCATTGTTTGTATACACATTTGAGGCACAGTGAACTATTCTTTACCAGTTCTGGGAATGATGGGAACTCTTCCCCAAATCCAAGTTCCAGATGCTAACAGAGGACCAACCTTGTAAGCAGACCTTTCAAAGGTAGCAGCATTTGGGCTGGTAGATTAACTATTTTTTGTATACCATCAAAAAATAATTTAAAAACTAGTAATGGAAAAAAGGTCCCAGAGTAATCAACTTATCATTAGTAGACTAGAACTGCCCAAAACTGGGCTACTTGGAACACTTTCAAAGGGAGGCAGAGTTCCTTGTAATCATATCATTCACCCTTTCATTTTTGTGTCTCTATGTAGTATATGGTGAGCTCTAGATGAGGGAGTGAAAACCACTTATTCATTTACATCTATCATATGAGTCAGTACCCGAAAGTCAGAGATTTCATTTAGACATTCCCAGTTTTTCACTCAATGTTTTGGGCCAGATACTGTGCTGGATGCTGGCATGCCTAGCATGGCCCAGTCGGAGCACGTTCCTGACCTCACAGAACTCACAATTTGTCACATTCCACTTCCTTAACATCAGCTCCATGATGCTGAGCTCAGAGAGAAGGGGAAGCTCAGATGGGGAAGGTTTGATTTCTCATCAGTTTGGGGTTATGTGGTCCCCTAGGGAAGTAGTGCCTTTTATAGCCCAGGGAACTCTGGGCGGGAAACAAAGGCTCTGACAAAACAGCTCTGGATCAAAACAGTTGACGCCATCAACATGGCATGCTGTGTCCTGGAGTGCCAGACCAGTCTCTCTAGGACACAGAGTCATGAGTCCTATGGTTAAAGCAGTTGAAACCATCACCAACCCCATGGTTGGAAAAACTGGAGAGTCCTCTCACTCTAGTCCAAGAAGCCAGATAGAGACAGCACAGTGGTGCCTGGCAGCCCAACCACACAAGTATGGCCAGCACCTCCTCCCGGAAGTCCTCCTGGTTGGTGGCCTTCTTTTTCTGGATGCATCTCTCGCTGCCCTTGACAGTGTTGGCGCACTCCCCTCTTCTACACTGAAGCTAGTATTAGGGTATTCTCTTGCGATACAGTCTAGCCCTCATCCCAGCAGACTGGAGACTTGTTTCCCCACTTGCTGCCCATATAAGCAGCTATTCCATGATCAGGGGTGTTCACGGAAGGCACAATCCTATCTGATTTCCCCAGCGATGGGTCTTGATTCAACCTTGAGAAGCAGGTTGGATCCTTAAGCATGCTTCTGAGTAATCACTGTTGTTGTACAGTGGGATGGTTTAGGGGAAACAAGTACTAAGTCAGAAAGCCAAACTGGTAATGTTTGTGAGGACAGATGCACATTGATCCTGGTTATGATATTAAAAAAAAAAAAATCAACAAACCGACGTGACACGCTTTTGGTTCCTCCTGACTCAACAGATATATTTCTATGTGAAAGTTGTCTTTTCTTCCCCCCATGGTTTGAAGAGTGAATGACTTCATAAACCTAGCTGGGGATGCAGTTGAAAGAAAAGCACGACTCATGACTGAGCAAGAGGAGTGAACTGAGAATTGGGAATTATGGGTTGTATTTAGTCTAACTATTGATTTAACCTCTGAGCAAGTTACTTAACCTCTTGTTCTCAGGAATGCTTCTCCACCTCTTGTAAAATAATTTTTGACTAACAGATGTTTTAACAACAACATAAAAAAAATTGGCAGGACAGCTGACTGGCTCCAAATTGACTGGCTCTGTCCACAGGCACAGATCAGAGCCATCAGACCTTAAGAGCAATGACATGACAGGACCAAGAGCTGATGCTGGCATTTTCCAACTCCCTCCATAAAATCTGTGCTTATTTGTAGTACATTTTGCTTCTCTCTCAAATGACAAGGAATGTCAGGAGTGATTTCCTATGCTTTGCTGTGGTGTGTCCCTTCCTCATCAAACTCCTATCTAAGACAAACAATAATAGTAAACACTTCTTGAGGGCCTTCTTATTGCCAAGTAACCCTCTCTAAGCTTTGTAGCTGGCCATCCATCAGCCTCATGCACAACCTATGGAGGAGCACAGCTGAGCCAAGTGAGGCACAGAGAAGCTCAGGAACTTGCCAGAGTCTCTGCAAGGGACAGAGCTAGGATTTGCAACAAGGAGGTCTGGGGTCTGTCTATATGCTTGTCCATGACACTGTAACGCCTCTCTATGAGGAAAAGTGACCCTTCAATAGGAGCTGTCACAAAGTCCCCTTCCTAACAAGTGACCAAAGCCATGTGTATGCGCTAGAGTGTGTGAGAGTATAGAAAACTGCCCACTTTGGAATGAGGCGGGCATGAGTTCAAATCCAGCCCCTGCTACTTTTTACCCTAATCTTCTGAGCCATTTCTCATCCACAAGATTGGGTGAATAATGAATGCTTCCTTCTGGTGTGATTTTGAGGATTTTGAGGAGAGAAGGTACATGAAACACTAGTCGGGTCTGGCATCTAGGTGGAGCCCTTAGCTCTGGCAAAGACGATGGTGGTCCTCAGGGAGGCAGTTTGACTCTGCCCCTGACAGGGCAACATGGAGCCTGGATAGAGCAGGACTGAGGGAAGTTAAGCAAATTTGCAATCAGGGGGTTTAACCACCACTTACCTTCCTCTGCCATCTGGGTGAAAGGAACCAGAGACACAAGGATACCCTCACCATTTTAGTACTTCCATCGGCCTGTGCCCAGTAAGGGCTATGCTCAGAGGAACCCCAGGGGGCTTCTGGAGCAAGTCCCCTTCTCCTTCACTGAGCCTACTGAGGAGCGCAGGTCAGTTGGCTCTAACTGGGTCTGTAGCTTCTCCAGCCTGAGTACATCACCCTTTCCCACAGCCAGCAGCTTCCACTTCGCTTTATGTTTTATGGCGGTCGGGGGTAGGAGCTGGGGAAGCGGGACAGTGTTGCTTAGCAGCGAAGCTGAGAGCTGCCATGTGCTTTTGTGTTTCTTCAAGGCAGGGTTTTTGTCACTCCGGCCAGTGGAATCATATTGGCGTTCTCCCTTGTCAGAACCCCATGGGTCAAGTATAGGCGTGTGTGTGCTTTATAGAAGGGTCCCCGGTCCTGCCTGGTGCCTGCTCGAGAGGATGGCTGTGGCTGGTTTTGTTTAAGAGACACTTCATGCTGCAAATTCTCAAGTGCAAATCACCTTTTGTTTCTTTTATCCCTGGCAATAATGAAGGGCTGAACTGGAGCTTAAATAATTCTTTCAATGAACACATTAAACAGACTCTTTCATTATAGAGGTTAGAGGAATGAAAATAATCTACACAAAGCCACATTTCCTTCACAAAGTTTTAAAAGGAGTGAGGGAACTGCCATGGAGGGAACAATTAATTTTGTTTCTGTAGGAAAATGGGGAAGGGGGGGATGAAATATGTTTTAAGACTTTCGAAAAGATTTCTGGTGGGAACGTTTAACAACTGAGTAAAACATTCCCTGGGGAAAGACAGTGCTATTTGGGTCTGTGTTTCTGTGGCAGTTTCTTATTATCTTCAGAGCAGATGAAGAGTAGAATTCCTCCTGTTTTCAAGAGCTGAAACTTACTACAGAGACACATTTTGAGAATGGCATTTCTGTGAAGGCTCTGGAAGCCACTTGACATGTTCATAATACTGTACGTCCCTTTGTGGCTAAACCGACACAAAGTTGGCTATGGAAACCCTCTTTCTCCTAGTTCAATGCCCCTTTCATCCTTCCTGTGATCCCCCAGGTATTTTCCCATGACTTACTTCCATTTTTAGTTGAGTGAAAACTAATTTTTACAAATTTAGTAGTTTTTTTCTTTTAGCACCAGAGCATTTGCAAACTTGACTGAAATGAGAGAATTAATACCTACGGAAATGAAATGCCTGGCCCAGAATCACCCAGCTCAGATGCGTACCTCAATATCTTTTGTTTGGTCAATGTTCTTTCTAAGACACCAGATGGAGGACATTCTCTATGTTCAAAAGGATGGGACTTTTGTGGCATGACGGGGAAGCAAACTCTGACTCCGTATGAGGATGGAGATGTTTCTCCCCGAATATTCAGAGCTGTCAGGAGGTCAGCAGGCTGCCTCAGAAGATGCAAACCCATAAATAGCAGGGGAGTCCTAACACAGGCTGGGAGGGCAGCTGATCTAGGAAGGGAGGCGGTGAGCATCATTCTAGCTCAGGGTCTGCAAAGCTGTGTTGTTGAGGTGGAACTGATAACGCTAATAACTGAAGCAGTAAAACCACTCCCAGTGGTATGTGTATGTTAAAAGTAGACTGTTGAAGAATGGGAGGACTCCAGAAGCCAGAAAGAAAAGAAAAGAAACCATAAAGGTATAGTAGTAACAGAGAGTTGAGCCTTCTTGAATAATAGTCTGTGGGTGGTGTGCATCGTGCACAGTAACTACCATCATTTATTTTCAGTGATTGCCTTTAGCAAATGACTACCTCTGCGGAGCCTCAGTTTCTTCTAAATGGCTCATGTTAATGACTCCTAACACTTTGCAAATGGAGAGGCATTTTTTTGGAGAATAAATTGATATACATCAGGTTATCAGTTTCAGGTGTACAGCATGGATGGTCTGATTTACATCTACTGTGAAATTATTGCCACAATAAATTCAGTTAATCTCCATCTTCTTGTATAGACAAAAAGAAGAAAAGGAAAGGAAAGGAAAGAAATAGAAAAAAAAATTTCCTTGTGATGAACACTCTCAGGATTTAATCTCTTAAACAATTTCCTATATATTACACATCAGTGTTAGCTATGGTCATTAAGTTGTACATTACATGCCTAGTACTTACTGATCTTATAATTGAACTTTTGTGCCCTTTGACCTCCTTCCTCTGGTTGTACTTCCCTCCACCCCCCTAATATTTCTTCTTTTTTCTTTCATTCTACATGTACATGAGGTCATATGCCTACAGGAGTGAATTTACCTTTCTCTGAATTATTTCATGTAGCATAATGCCTTCAAGGCCCATCCATGTTGTCATAAATGGTAGGATTTTTTTTTTTATGGCTGAAAAATATTCTGGTGTGTGTGTGTGTGTGTGTGTGTGTGTGTGTGTGTATTTCTTTATCCATTTATCTATCAATGGACACTTAGGTTGTTTCCATGTCTTAGGCTATTATAAATAATGCTACTGTGAATATGGGGGTACAGATATATTTTTGAGTTAGTGTTTTTGTTTCCTTTGGATATAGTCCCAGAAGCAGAACTGCTGGATCATATGGTGGTTCTATTTTTAATTTTGTGAGGATTCTGTATACTGTTTTTCACAGTGGCTGTGCCACTTTATAGTTCCACCAGCTTCCCTTTCTGCACGCCCACACTACGGTTTGTTATCTCTTGTCTTTTTGATGATAGCCGTTCTAACAGGTCTGAGGTCAAAGTCATTTTAATCATCATGTTAGTTTTATGCATTAATCCATTAACAACTGCATGCAGCTTACAACAATCCTCTCATTCTAGTGATAATAAATTGCATGAGTGTGGTGCTGGAACACCTGTCTACAAGGAACACCATGAACCCAGATATAGACCTACATCTTTCTCAAAAACTAACTAAAAAAAATGGATCGTAGGCCCAAATAACAAGCAAAAACTATTAAAGTTTTAGTCTAAAACATACCAAAAAAATCTGTAACCTTGTGTTTTGGTTACAAGTTTTTAGATAGAGCACTAAAAGCATAATCCATTAAAGAAAACAGAGATAAACTGAATTTTATTGAAATGAAAATCTTCAGCTCTGCGAAAGACACTGTTAAGAGAATGAAAAAATAAAAAGCCACAGAGTAAGAGAAAATATTTGCAAAAGACATATCTGATTTAAAAAAAAAAAAAAAAAAAAGGACTTATATCAGGGCACCTGGGTGGCTCAGGTGGTTAAGCGTCTGCCTTAGGCTCAGGTTATGATCTCCAGGTCCTGGGATTGAGCTCCATGTCTGGCTCCCTGTTCATTGGGGAGTCTGTTTCTCCCTCTCCCTCCGCATTTTCCCTGGCTTGTGCTCTTTCTCTCTCCCTGCCCCCCATCTCTGTTTCTGTCTGTCTCTCAAATGAATAAAGAAAACCTTTTTAAAAGAAAGGATTTATATCTAAAGCATGCAAAGAGCACTGAAAACTCAACAATATGAAAACCAATAAATAGGCAAAAGCTCTGAATAGATACCTCACCAAAAAAGATATACAAATGATAAAATAAGCATATGGAAAGATGTTTCACATTATTTATCATTGGGGAGATGCAAATGAAAGCAAATAAGTTACTACTATACCTATTGGAATGACTAGGGTGGCGGTTAGGAGGGTGGGCAAAATGGGCGGAGGGGAGTAGGAGATCCAGGCTTCCAGTTATGGAATGAATAAGTCATTGGAATAAAACGTACGGCATAGGGAATATAGTGAATAGTATTGAAATGGAATGGCATGGTGACAGGTGGGAGGTATGCTTGTGGTGAGCACAAGTGGAGAGTCACTGTGATACACACTTGGAACTGATATAACGTTGTATATCAACTACATAAGAAAAGAATTTTTCAGTTGTACATCATGACCAGCTAAGGGAGAAAGAAAAATGGTAGGATACAGAGAGAAAATGAGGAAAAAAAAAAGGGAAAAGAGAGAAACAGTGAAAAAATGAATGAGAAAAGATACAAACAAAAAAGGCATGGAAACAAGCAAAAAACAAAAAGATACAATGAAAAAGCTAAAAAAGATGGAGAGAGTCCTCTAAAAAGGACTATGTGTTCAGACTAAACACTAAGAAGGATCTAAAACACTGACAACACCAGTTGCTGGGGAGAAGGCAAGGCATCAGGAACTCTTCTTCATTGCAAGTGGGATTGCAAAATATTCAGCAATTAAAAAAAAAGAGGTATCAAGGCATGCAAAAACTTGATGAATCTTAAACGTATATTACTAAGTAGAAAAAGTTAATCCGGGGGTACCTGGGTGGCTCAGTGGGTTAAGCCTCTGCCTTCGGCTCAGGTCATGATATCAGGGTCCTGGGATCAAGCCCCGCATCAGCCTCTCTGCTCAGCGGGGTGCCTGCTTCCCCCTCTTTCTCTCTGCCTGCCTCTCTGCCTACTTGTGATCTCTGTCAAATAAATAAATAAAATCTTTAAAAAATAAAAAATAAAAAAGTTAATCTGAAAAGGTTACTTACTGTATGATTTGAATTTTATGAAATTCTCTAAAAGGCAAAACTATAAAGACCATAGACATATCAGTGGTTGCCAGGAGGAGAGAGAGGGTAGAATTAAGTGAAGCAGAGTGGATAATTTAGGGTTTTGGTTTTTATGTGATACCATAATGGTGGATACATTACATTAATAACAAATATTTTCTGAGCACATACTATCTGCAAAGCATGTGCTCAAAAAATACTTATTGCATATCTGGGTCTTCAGTGAGTGTGGTAGCATGACCTTATAAAGAATTAGAATTTAAGGAGTTAGAGACTTTCGTTATATGTGCTATCTGCCTCTATATTAATGAAAACACTTTATAAGAATGTATTTGTATATTATATGCATATTTAATAACATAAAATTTCTTGTGTAGCTTTTTATGATGATTTAATACAAATGAAAAGCAAGTTTATTCTGGTCTATATTTCTTTCTTTTAAAGATTTTATTTATTTATTTGACAGAGAGATCACAAGCAGGCAGAGAGGCAGGCAGAGAGAGAGGAGGAAGCAGGCTCCCCTAGAGAGCAGAGAGCCCGATGCGGGGCTCGATCCCAGGACTCTGAGATCATGACCTGAGCCGAAGGCAGCGGCCTAACCCACTGAGCCACCCAGGCGCCCCTGGTCTATATTTCTAAGTGGCTAACACCCCTCCATTTCCCTCTCTCCTTTTAGATTCTAACTCTTTTAGGGCAGAGATCTTATCTTCGAGTTGTTTTTAGCTTCTGTTTACAGTGTTTCTTATGTAGGAAGGTGCCCAATAATATTTATTTATTTATTTATTTATTTTTTAATTTATTTGACAGAGATCACAAGTAGGCAGAGAGGCAGGCAGGGAGAGAGAGGAGGAAGCAGGCTCTCTGCAGAGAGCCTGATGTGGGGCTCGATCCCAGAACCCTGGGATCATGACCTGAGTCAAAGGCAAAGGCCTCAACCCACTGAGCCACCCAGGCGCCCCCCAATAATATTTATTTAAGTGACTATTATGTTTTCATTTCTAAGAAAACATAACCCTGAATTCAAATTCCAGCTCTACTATTGGGCAGGGTATGTAATCTCTCTGAAACATAGTTTCATCAACTATGCAATAAAAATAATGTTGAATTTGTCTTGCTTATTTGTGAGCATTTGAAAAGATTCTACTGTAAAGCGCTCAGACCAAATCCTGGTATAAGTTAGGAATCCAGTAAATGGTCTTGAAGAAAGTAATGGCTACGGACTGAAAAAAAGAGATGCCAGAGTACTTGATTTACTCAGGGGGAAAAAAAAAAGGTTCAGTAACCAGAACAAGAAAGAAGGATGGTGGACTGGTAGGTGAGGAGGTGGCACGATCCATCGTTTGGCATCTGTTTGCCATAGTCTCAGTTTCCATCAGCCCGTTCATTGTCTGAAGGCGAGTTGCAGCCCGTCTACCTGCATTATTGTAGAAGGGTATAATTGTTGGGAATTCCCTCTACCTAGCTGCTGTTAACACTGGTGAAAATACCCAAGAAATGGATGTGCTTGACTTTTTATAGGTCTCATTTTCATAACCACCCAACCAATGGAATAGGACTTTTCATACAGTCTTGCACATAGCGTAGACTCAGTTGCTAATTATTGATTGATCCATTCCTGAGATTGGTCCAAAAGACCAAGGCAGCCAAGGATATTGTTAGCTAGGGGCTTCAGACCTTCACATGAGCAGGCTTGAAGGTGAACACGAGTGGTTTGCAGTTCTTAAAGCACATGTCATTATTCTTGGAGCAACCACTCTATTCCACTCCTTTTATGGATCCAAGCATGAAGCTTGTATCCCCATATCCCCAAAATGTGGCAGATAACTACATTTTGACAATTTGTTACTACTACACCTTAAGGAGATACTAATTAAAACCAATAAAATACCACCAGACACCTACCTATTATGGTTATCTACCATTCTCTTTCTTCCACTAGAAGATCTTAAAGTCCAGGGGCCATATTCACTTTTGTTTCCACTTCCTCCAGCACAGCTCTTTTAGTATAGTAGAAACTAAATAAATATTTGTTGAAATAAAACAAGGTTTTAAAAGGCCAAAATCTGCTTCATCAATGTAAAGAAAGCTTAAAAAATTAGTAATTTTTTATTTTTACAACAGAAAACCTAAAAAAACATTTAGAGTTAAAAAATATAGTTTGGGAAGTGGAGGGAGTGGGAATTTTTTTAAGAAGAAGAAAGTTCACATTTTTTAATGATTATATAGTATAAACAAATGGTACATCATATTTTTAGCCTGAACATGAAAAAGAAAGTTTCCTTAACATTCAGTTACCTACACTTCACTGACAGAAAAAAAATTAGTAACGGATTATAGGAATTTATTTGGTAGGTATAAAATAGAAATGTCTCTTAAAGTCAAGTATAGATGCTAAAGTTGAGTCAAACAGGAATCTGCAAAAATATTAAAATCTACAACATTCATGAAGAATGAGCAGGATATTGGAAGTAGCCATTGGTCCTGTCTAGGAAAGATAAGAAGGGAAAATGAAAAAGTTTAAGGAATCTTACCTTTAATAAGTAAATAAATATGTATCTTACTTAATTGTTTCACTTTTCCCAAGGTATTGACAATGCTTGATGATTTGATGGCAGGCAGTGAGGCTATAAAAATTAATGACTCATTAGCTTATCCTCAGTATTAGCTAATTTTGATTGGTGACAAATTTTATAATTGGTGACACATTTAATACATTTAGTAATGTACTCAGGGGACACATTTAAATGAAAGAGTTTGGTGAAACAATTTGAAAAACATGAAAACATTTTTTGTTAGTAATAAAGTTGCTGAAATTCCAGTTGATTAAATATAAGATACAACTCTATACGTAATATGCGCTTACATTATATATCTTTTCCTCATCTACTCCCAATTTAGTATGTGTCTTATCTCAAAGAGGAAAAATGATCTATATTTATTTCACTGGAATTTCTGTTTTATGATTACCAGCCATCATGTTCCACCAGGAAGTATTTAAGGAGCAATGGGAATTTTTAAGGGACTTATGCTGTAAACAAATAGATCAAGTACCAGTTCACTGAACTTAGGAGACTAGTTCCTCTGGGATGCAGTACTCTACAGGTTAGGACCTTGGAGATGAGCCAGACTCTTCCTTAAAGGAGCTAATGGTCTAGCGGGGAGACAGACTTGTGAAGATAGAGTTGATCTAAGAGTTAACCAATAGACTTCTGTAGGTGTGCATGCCAGGCAGATGGAACTAAAAGTGTATAGGCATAGAGGAGCAGATGGCCGCTATGTGTTTGGACATCCACAAGCCATTCAATGATGCTGGAGCATTAAGAGGAAAGGAGGAAAGAGTTGGATGGAGAAGAGGACGCAATGATAAGTAGAGGACCAACAAAAAAGGTTTTGGGGCTCTTTAATGATTTTACCAATTTATTTTGAGAGAGTACATGAGTAAGGACAGAGAGGGGCAGAGGGAGAGGGAGAGAACCTCAAGCAGACTCCACACTGGGTGAAGAGCGTGACGCAGCCCTTGATCTCACGACTCTGAGATCATGACCTGAGCTGAGAGCAGGAGTTGGACGCTTAACTGACTGAGCCACGCAGGCACCCCAGTTTTGGAGGCCTTTAAAAGGAGGTTGGGTTGTAATCGGTAGAACCTCGCTGCTAAAAGCATGGCTGCTGGACCACAGCATAAGCATCATCAGGGAATGTGTTAGAAATGCAGAATCTTAGGCCCAAACCCTGACCTCCTAAATCAGAATCTGCATTATAGTGAGAACCGCCTGCAGTTGACTCTGAAATACATTAAAATGTGAGGAACTGCATGAAAATGTAAAGAATTGTTAAATGTCATGTGAGAGAGAGACATGACTGGAATTTTTTTTTTTTCTAGAAAGCTCACTCTAGCAGCAATGCTGGTGTTGGACCAAAGAAGGAATAAGATTAAAAACAGAGAGACTGCTAAGACCGGTGCTGTAGTAGTCTAGGGGATAACTGACCACATCTGGAAATGTTAAATAGGAAAGACATTTAGAAGACAGCAGTGACAAAATTTGGCAATCAACTTGTGTAGGGGGAAGATAAAAGATTCTAGGCAGACTAAAAGATTTCTAGCTTGAGACAAATGGAAATATGTGTTGCCAATATAGATAAAGTCTGCAGGAGGAGGGGCATATTTGTAAAAACTGGACCCAATGAAATACTGAAATATCCATTTAGAGGTACCTATGGGACATTTGGTTGTGGATGCTTAATAGGTAACTGGGCTCATGTATCTGGAGTTTGGGCTAGACATACATAGTTTTGCAAGTTGTTATCTTACCAATGCTGTCTCACTCCATGGTCATGGAAGAAATTTCCAGGAATAAATTGTAGAATAAGACACAAGTTGTATAAGGATGGAGCGACAAAGAGCACCAGCGTTTAAGGGATGGACAGATGAATATGAAACCATGAGAGAGACTGAGAAAAACTCGAAGGGTGTGGTGTCATGGGAAGGAAAGCAGAAGCTAATTTCAAACAAAAGACAGTGGCTAACCAAGTCATGATTCAAGGATGTAAGATGAAGACTGGACAATGTCTATTATATTTGGTACCTAGGAAGTCGCTGATGACCATAGCCAGAGAAATTTTAGTTGGATGATGATATCAAAATGCATGGTTTCTACTGGTCAAGGTTGTGGCGCCATTAAGTGTAGTAAAGCTAACGTTATTTCTAGAAAAGTGGCTGAGAGGAGGAAATAATGTTGTATATAGGAACACAGAGTAAAAAAAAAAAAAGTTATATTCTCTCTTTTTCTCATTCCTCTTCCTCTTCTCTCTCTTTTTCTTTTCTTTTTTTTAAATTTTTTTAAGATTTTATTTATTCATTTGAGAGAGAGAGTGGGGGGAAAGGGCAGAGGGAGAGAGACAAATAGATTCCTCCCTGAGTAGGGAGCCCAGTGCGGGGCTCAATCTCATGACCCTGAGTTCATGACCAGAGCTGAAGTCAAGAATCAGATGCTTACTTGACTGAGCCACTCATGCGCCCCATCTCCTTTTTTTTTTTTTTTTTTAAATATGAAGAGGTAAACCTAGAAAATGGTTAATGGTGGATAAATAATGACAATATGTAGGTACGTAGGGAGGAGAGGGAAATAACTACTGGAGCAAGATCACTACAGGAATGTTAGTGAATCGAATTCAGATACAGGTGGAAGATGTTTGCCTTAGGCCTGAGAAAAGACATGTTAATATGTGGGGCTAAGCGGGGCTTGGGGACAGGGGCATGTAGTTTTGGAAAGGTGGTCATTTTAGGATATTCACATATAAGTGACTTAATTTTTTTGGTGAAACAGGAGACAATGATATTCACACAGAAGGGAAAGCTGCTAGTAGAAATGGGAGTGCCAAGAGAGAATGAGGGAAAAAGCTGACTGGGAATGCAGTTGGGGAGGTGAGGGGCCTTAGTGGGCTGTATTTAAAATTACTCAACTTAGATTGTTTTAGTCTAGAAAATGTATTTTGGTAGTTTCTGCATTATCTAGTCCATCTATTTGATGAATAAGCATATTCAAATGTGTGTGAATAATCTATCATCTGTGATTCTAATGAATGATCAAAGAGGCCATTATTCAGATGCCTGAGAACTAGAAAGTGCTCCAAAGATGCCCCAAACAAGCAAACGGAAAGACTGTTCCATGACTACGGTGTCGAGGAAATAAATGTTGGCACCAGTTGCTGGACATCTATTTTTTGTGTACTATTTATAAAAGAAGTGAGGAATGATAGTGGAAATAATAGCAATTACTTTAGCTAATTAATCTGCAACTTGGAGTTAGAAAGACTCTCAGAACTTATATAAATGCTTCCTTCATGTCCTGTGCAAATGCTTATAGTGCCAGAATCTTCATTACCTGCTAATTAGCCAACTTCATCTCAAGACACCATATTTAATTGTTTGAAAACTATTTTATCAGGATAGGTTATGGCTGACTTCCACTTCCCTTAAACTAGATGTGCCAAACTTATTTTCATTCAGCAAATATTGTACACAATCTAAGTTTAAGGTATTATTCTTGGACTTCCAGGATGATCAATAGGTCAGGGTCTCTGACTTTGATATCTTTATAGACCAGTAGGGGAGCTAAGACAAGTTCCCAAATGACCACAAAAGAGATGAAAATACACCCATTAGCGAAGTAATAATATGTTGTGCTTTTTTGTTTAAAAATGAGGTGCCAGGACTCATATCTCAATAAATTATGACATGTGTCTCCTACACCTCCTCCCCAATCCTGTTTACATTGGAATGTCTGCATGTTTTTCCAGCCAAGTGAGTCAGTCAAGATGGAAATGCTAATTTATTTGACTGAACATACTCTGCTAGCTCATACTGTTAGGGGGAAAAAAAAAGGAAAAACCTCACTGGTAATAATGTTACTACCAAATTCTGTTTATATATCACTTGATAGTTTACAAATCACTTTTCATATATTAACCTATGTAATCATCATAACAACTCTGTAAGGCACATAGTAATATTCTCCCCCATTTACCTAAAGGACCCGAGGACCCAAAACTCAGTTTAAGTAATTTACCTGTATTACTCAACAGGGAAGAGGTGAGTTATGCTATTCAGGTCGCATGACTCCAGATCTCAACTAGAAGATCAAGACCTCTGGATTCAGTGGAGGAGAAATTATGGATACTTAGAGGGTATGGGGAGGGCATTTAGAGAAAGAAGGCTTTAAAGATTCATGAAATTTCAGGAGGAAATGGAAGGAAGACTTTCTAGGTGGAGGGCATGGCAAAATTCAAATTGTGGATATAGGAAGTGTAGGACATGATCATGTAAAAGCCAAGTTTCCATATATGTGTTTGAGAATCATCTGTTCAGAAGAGATGGCTGACTCTCCAAGAGCGAATAAAAATTTTAGAGCAAGAAAAGAGGGAGAAAAGATGCTCATGAATGGAGCCCCAAGATCACCTATGGTTAGTGGGTGGGAAGCACAGGAGGAACTACCAAATGAGAAATCAAAGAAATGGTCAAAGAATTACTATCATTCCCAGTTGTTATATAAACCATGGAGGAGAGGCTTTCAAGAAAGAGCATATGATCATTAAGGATGATGACAGAGGACAAGTGGATAAAAGACCAGCCTTGGTGAGCTTGGAGAGGGCAGAGGAGTGACAACAGAAGTCCTAATGTAAGAACCAAGTAGATGGGAAGGGGAATGAAGATCAGGAACGGGGTGTGGAGGACTGAAGCAAGAAAGTTTCCTCCTTCTAAGAAGTGAATCCCTCAAGTATTTGAAGATAGCTCTCAAATCTTCTTCCCTTTATCAGGCAAAATGCCATTAACTAATTCCACTGATTATCATATGCTTTCCAGATAGGTACCATTGTATTTTCTTCTTTAGAAATTGTTGGTTTGTCAGTTGTCCTTAAAGTTTGGCATCTAGAAATTAACTCTGCATCCCATGTTCATGGTCAGTTGAGCATAGAGTAGAAGAAAGCTATTATATGTTTGTTTCTTATACTCTGTTTTTAACAGCAGCCCACATTTCAATTAGCCACATTTCACTTTTGATTCATTGGTCTTGTAGTCCACTGATTCCATGTCATCCACATCCTTTACTTGCCAACTATTTGGAGAGACAACCCAGACATGGGAGATGGACACTGGAGCTCTGGGGTGGCAGAGCATGGGACTGACATCCAGAAATCTACATGGTAGCCTGGACTTTCACACATCAAATATATGCTCTTGGAAAAGTCAATTGTCTTTTCTCTGGGCTCCAGAGAGAGTTAGATTAGATGATTTTTAAGCCTCTTTCTAGCTCTAGAAATTCTAATATTAACAATTGGTAAACAAAATACCTTCATTGATTTACTACTCAGATATTTATAGAGCTCAACATGTATAGAGAGAATGGTTCTGAGCCCTGGGGCTTACAGACTCCTGGTGACATTATGAGGCAGAAAAGTACTTGGTAAAATGCAGGGAAGAATGGATGAAGAGCAAAGACCCAGATAATTCTTTCAAATTATTACCTACCAAAAGGTGTCTGGAAGGACAGTGGCCTGGGGCCTTTCAAAATACAAAATGAAGAATAGAGGGGTGCCTGAGTAGCTCAGTCAGTTAAACATCTGATTTCGCCTCAAGTCATGATCTCAGTGTCCTCCAATAGAGAGCACCCCCAAGCTCAGTGGGGGGATCTGCTTGTCCTTCTCTCTCTGCCCCTCCCCTTGCTCACTGTCTCTCGAATAAATGAAATCTTTAAAATATGAAGGATAGAGTTCCTACATTTGGCATTATACCAAAAAGTAATCATTTTATGTCATTTCACAGTTACCAAATTTATCTGTGGCTTAACACAGTGAACAGAAGACTAGAAGTGTATTATACTGAAACTTTTTCCAAGGGCTTAGTATTTACAGGAACTACAGCCACTTATATTGAAGAAGATGATGTTAATAACAACACCATCCATGATAGGGCAGTATCATTGGCTGGCTTTGACGTTATCTACCCAAAACATAAAATTAGTGAAGCGTACAAGAAATTTCTAGCAGCAGCCAATCTTGAAATTTGTAGGATGTGTCACAAAATCAGAGGGGCCTACTGAAAGATCATTATTTTTTTCCCCAGAATATCAACTGTAGGTCAGTTTCTTTGACAGTTTTAAGATTCCAGTTTTCAACAGTTATGGATAATCTAGAAGGAAAACTGCCCCCCTCCCTTGTGTGTTCTGAAAGCAAACATAGGCTATGAAGATAAATTTCTCCTTTCCCCCTTCAGTGTATGCTACTATGGTGTTTCGGTTACCTATTGCTATGCACTAAATTAACCCCAAACTTAGTGGTTTAAATCAATAACTATGTCATTATTACCTCCCATAATTTCATGGGTTAAAAATTTTGTGGCTCAACTGGATGTTTCTTCTACTCCATGTGATATCAGCTGGGACTATACTCATCTTGAAGCTTAATTAGACTAGAATGTCCAGGATGGTTTAGTCATGTATCTTATACCTTAGTATGGACAGGTAGAAAGCTGGACTCAACTAGGGCATTGGAATATCTGTGTCTCTCCACATAGTCTTAAGGTTTTTTCTATTCCATGCAGCCCTCTCCATTTGGTCCCTTCACACAGCCTCTTTAGCTGGGTGCCTGGATTTCCTATTTGGTGACCAGAATTCCGCAAAATACAAAAGTGAAAGCTATTAGGCCTCAACACTCTTTGGCCCTAAATTCTCATGATGCCACTTCTACCTTGTTCTATTGGTTAAAGCAGGTCACAGAGCCAACCCAGATTTAGTGTGTATGTAGGGGACAGTGGAGGGGGGTGGAGACACTATACATGTTCATTCATTCTAGAAGGCATGGTTCAGTTGCGACCATATTGGAAAATAGTACAACCAGGGCACATGGTTCAGTTGAGACCATTTTAGAAAATAGTTACCCCTTGGAAAGTATTGAAAATGGACACCAACATCAAGAACTAGACCCAACTGAACATGACCTGGCTCCACTGAGCTCATTTTTCATAGAATAGAAAATAAGATAAAGTATTTGATTGCTGGCTTTCTATTGATTTTACTTTTAGTAAAAACCCAAATATGGATTTTGAAAATTGGCAGTAAAAATTATTTTTAATAAATCCTTGGTCAAGTGTTTGCTTTGGCAACACATATAATAATAACTTCATGGTCAAGAAGAAAGGTAGTGTGTATGTATGGGGAGCATATAATTGGTGATCCCCAGGCTATTTCAGTGAACAATTTATACAAGAGTCACATTATCATTAGCTTAAATGACGAATATGACTTAATTTTGCTCTACCTTTTACTGTAAACCTTTGAGATCTTTGCAAGCTCTTGTCCTTTTGGGATGCTTCCATGAGTGGTACCTATGAACAAGCACTGTTCACTACCATGGAAAGACCACCATTTTCTTTCCTTCCCTGTTCCAGCCTTTATGGCGTTATCTACTGTCAAGACTTCTGTACCTGAGAAGTTGAGTGGAAACACCACGTAACTGTTGGCAGTGGTCACTGCTGATCCACTTCCTGTCACAATGCCACCCGCATTTCACCTGGGTATCCCTATCCTTTCTGCAGGTGCTGTTGTCTCCCTTGGTATAGGCCCTGTCCTTGCTGGGCACTCTTGCTGGTCCATGCCACTGATGCTCTAAGTCTGGAGGGGCCCGATCTCCCACCGGTCAAATGGAAAAGCAGGCTTCCATGCTTTGTTAGCTTTCATGCTTGGTTTTTAGTGCCACCACTTTTTGTTTTTTCCTTAAAGGCTCCCTGCCCTGAAGAAATCTGAGTAATAATAATCACTATGTTGAGTGTAGAGTTGTTCTTTTTTTTTCTTTAATATCCAAGTCCAGACCAACCTGAAATGACCTATCAGGTGCCTGGGTCTCCCATTTTTGGGTCACATTGAGATTTTTGCAACACACATGCACATATACACATTCGTACATAAATATCACATGCATATATACCTTTCAGATGCTTTCATTTCCTTTCAAAGATTACGCTTCTTTAATAGGAACAAATTATTACTAATATATAATAAAGTAATAATACATTTATATGACAAATATATTCAGTGTTCCACGTCTCTTTCCCCAAGAAATACATGGGCTGAATTTCAGAAGTAACTTGGAAGTTGAGAGACAAGAGTTTTGGAGAACCAGCTGCCATCTCTGTGAAGTACATTGAGAATGACAGATAAGGGTGAGGAGGGAAGAGTGGACATTGAAAGAACGCTTGCTATGCGTTAAGTGTAAACCTTCCCATTTCTCAGTCATTTTCTTGAGATACTGAGTAAATATTTGAAATTCTTTAAGATATGTATACAATTTAAATACTGATAGACATTTCTCCCAATTCTTTGTGTTTACATTTCTTAGAGACTGGGCCATGGGGTATGTGTGTGCTGGTTGGGGAGGGTGTGGTGAACTCACATGACCTGAGTTACACTACTACTATTAAGGCAATACCCATAGAACTGTGCCTTGAATATTTCCTTAAAGGGGAAGTAAATCTACATAGGACCATACTATCCTTTTTTTCTTTCCTCTTGGTACATGTTGGTAAGACTTCTAGCCAGTGACAGAGAAGCTTCTAGAGTTCATTGAACAGTAAAAGTTGATTTGTCTAGAAAATGCTTTAACTTATCACTTTGATACTTCTGTGTGCAATTAAAGCCATTGGGACAACTGAATACAGTAAGTATTGGATGTACTATCCTACATGTCAGTAGTAGGACAAAGAAACTTGCTAGAATAGGGGTGAACTTGGAGCTGGGTATAGGCGTCCGGGTGAGGAACCAGGAGGCAGGATCAGAGCTGTCTCTTATCCACCAATTTTGATCATTGTTTCCCATTACTGTAGAGAACTAACTGAGACTTCAGTGGCAGAGAGAGTGAAAAGAAACCCAGGTGTTCTCACCATTTCTTTGGCATCGTGGAGACCGGGTGGCCTTTTTGCTATAGATAGGAATGGTGAATTGGAAACATGAGTTCCAGTCTCATAGCACTTGGGAAGAAGAGAAGTTGTGTTAGCTGAAATCCAGAAACAGATGTCAAGACAAGATTAAGAATGCAAAAGGATTAATGGGGGAAAAGAGGAGGGAGGCAGAGGAGGCCGAAGAGCCAAAGGATGACTGCAATTCAGCTGTCCCCAGTGGAGGAAAGAAAACAGAAAGGATGGGTAAGAAGAGTCTCAGACCACAGTGCAGTGTTGAGGAGGGTTTGGCCAGCCAGTAGGAAGTCCTACAGCAGAAGTCACCTGTCATAGGTGAGGATGAGGATCTCCCCATCTCTCGGGCATAGAGCTGCTTTGGTAACTGCTGTATGTAGCGTAGGGCTGGAAGCAGTCTCTGGGCAAGAAGGAAGTGGATTCAGCGTACATCTGGGCCATCTTACGATGAAGCTTTCTGCAGCAGGAGATCTGACTGGCACATCTTTATGGCTTCCAAAGGAGTTAATATAAATTAAGCAAGGGCAAAGACAGAATTTCTGCCCTAATTAATCTTCATTTTGATTCACAATATGAGAGATACCAGGAGAAATACCACATTTCAACTCCTTTCAGCTAAGCAACTTTAGAAAAGCCTGATAATAATGTTGATCTAAGTAAACATTGCCAAGTATACAGCTAAAGAAGATTGATTCCTACCACCACAGTGTGTATGTAGAAGCCTTTATGTTCTTCCCTTTTTTCATCTTACAATTCTCCTCTAACTGCTCAACTCTCTTAATTCTTGCATTAATGAGTGTTTAATTTTGCATGTAAGATTTAAAGTGTAAACCTAAGCACAAAGGAGCAATTTTAAGACCGTATCTGTCTCTCTTTGTCTTTAGAAGATGTGACAATAATGTACACTTCTACTTAGGAGTAAAACACAGGGAATTCCGCCTTTTCTGTTTTGTATGTTCTTTCGCTAAGTGTAGATCTGAGTCACAGCTGTTACCATCTTTCCCAGGTTGAGTATCCTAACTTTGGAAATTGTACTCCACTCCCCACTTGGTAGGAATGGGGTATAATGTGTCTTAACATGTTTGAGGAATGTAAGGAAGAAGAGAATTTACTACGTTTCTTGGGGAAATTGTTGCCTTCTTTGAGTTATTTGGCTGCTTTGCCATCATGTATGTCATGGGCTTTGTCTCAAAACCCACATCTTTTCTCTACCTGATGGCCCAAGAAGGCAATGGATGTTTCCCCTCCTCTGAAAAGATAAGAGGCTGGTGAAGAGGGTCTCCAAAGTTCTTTCTAGCACTTCGATTTCAGCACTCATGTCTACAGTCAGTTATGGAAATGCCATAGCTCACCTGCAGATCGAGCCCACATTATACACAGTGCCTCCGTACCCTTTGATGGAATTCCTTTTGCTGCTACTTTTTTTTTTTTACACATTGTTCTGTGAGGGTACATTTCTCTGTATGTGTTTGTTCATTTCTTATTTTGCCGCCATTGTTGTTTTAATGACTCCTTGCCTTGTCAAGGTCACTATCTATCTACCTTAAAGATAAAGTAGATCTCTTTAAGCATTACTCCCTCGCTACCCCACAGCGTAAAAGTTATTTTGCTAGAGTAATGGAGTTTCTTTTCATTGACATTCTGGGACAGATCTTTAAATTCCGCTACATCTGGTCACCTTGCCTCAAACCATATTATAGCTGTTACCCTAAATCAGACCTGAACTAAGCATGAACATCTGTACCAGGAATTATGAGGCCCAGCTGAGCACTTTGGACCAGTATGTTCCATCTCACTTCTTTCTGCTTTAACTGTTTAGCAATTATCTTTACAATCCTTAGAAATGGTAATTAAAGTTGGTAAAAGAACAAACAGAATACTGAAATGTCTTTAAGCTCCAAACACCAGGTATATAGATGTCAGTGGCTTAAATATGGTTATGAGAATGTTTTTATTCACTCCCCGCACCAGTCTTCTTGGGGATCATATTTAGCCTTTCCTTGAGGGAGTATAACAGTGCTAATCAGCTCACAGAGTTGGCAGCCATTAGCTGACGACACCTGAAGCCACTTCAAGAACTTTTTCATTTTCACAGACAAGCCTGCTGTGGCAGTAGTAGGATTGGATAGCTTTGTTTTCATCACCAAGTGTCTGTCTAAAAAGATTGAGTCGCCCCCCGCCCCCCACCGTAAAACAACCAACAGTACTTTCAGAGATAAGCAGATGATTTTCTAAGTGGGCTCTTCCACCATTGAAAGCAGTTTGTTCAGTGACGGTGTCTCCCTGCTCTCTAGACACATTTGTGAACATGGGCACACACGGTTGCTGATCTCAGCGTAAGTGGATTGAGCCTCTTCGGACGGGTGACTGTGAATTTGGAAATATTTACAAATACCATTACTTTGGGACATAGTCTCATAAGTGTCTGAAATACTTTTTCTGCATTGTAATGAGGAAATTTCTTTAGTAAGATTATATGCCCATAATTTTTTCATTTACATCAAATTACTGTTTATTCATTTTCCCATTTTACTATATTTGAATATTCCTACCAGGAATGAAGTTATAGGGATTAATGGAAGGGGAGCCATTGAAAGTAGGCTGGATTTTTGTTTTGTTTTGTTTTGTTTTGTTTTTTCATTGTATTTGTGTCCATTAGCATAGCCCTAACATAAATAGACTGTAAAATTATTAACTTCCTTTTCCATATCAGGGACCCTTGTTTATTGCCAAATGGAATTTACTAATGTCAGGCAAACTTAATTTGTTACCAAATGGCAGACTCTTTAGTAAAGTTAGAAATATCTATATTTATTTTTGTTTAGAATCTACTTCTTAGTATATTTAGTCCCCAGATTTCATTTAGGACTATTCTTGTTTTTGGCTTAGTGTATAAATATTTTAGAGGCTAGTGATAGGATATTCATCCTTTGGCTTGATTTCCTTCAAACCAGAAGTCAGTCATACTTTTAGATTGGGAACAGATTTTCTCTTCTTTCCCTTGGTCTCTGAGTCACTTAGATTCTGAGGATCAGATGGTATTGATATTGGGGGGCAGAGCTACCTTTGGGCTCTTGGAGTCCGTATAAATTCTTACTTTCTCCTATTATTTGATAGGGTTTCTCAGAAATGGAGCTAGAGATTTTTGAGCATCCAAGGAAACTTCCTATTCAGTTATTTATTCAGTAAGCATTTAAATGTCACTTGTGCTCATGACCCTGACACCAATCATTTCAGTGTCCATTGTCATCTAAATATAGGTGTTTATTCAGACAACACAGTAGCCAGTTACCTAAGTTGTTTAGATGATTATTCTAATCTAATGAGAACTTACAGCTTCACTATCTTAATTCTTAGTAAATGAAGAACCAAAATGTAGACATAAATAGATGTTACAAAATCTTTTTGGTTGGAAAAAAAGGTGTGGTTTTCAGTGCTACATTTTGTAAGTCGTACTGAAACCTAAATCTGACCCATGGGACATGAACTTGGCTACCTTTCAGTTTTCACAGAAAAACTAAATGAAGAAAGAACAACAATAAACTGATAATTTGAGAGTGTCTTTGTATGTTTAAACTTCTATTATTTCCACATCCCTTTCTCCCAGCCTGGAAGCCAATGGCTGCTTCTCCTGGAGTCGTAAGAACATTATAGCTGCTTCAAAGCTCTGGCCATAATCCATTCCTATCATCAACATTGCAATTGCTATAGAAATTTCAGCTCTTCCTTAATGATGGCGGAGATTCCAAACTTTGAACCAGTTGCTCTGTGCTTTCACATTCCAAATTCTAGTCACAACCCATAGAGCAAACTTGTAAGAAGTAGGACATTTGGGTGGGGGGAGGGGATTCCTAGCTTTTCTTCCACCAATCGCGTTCATCGTGAGCCGACAACTGTGGGTCAGAATACTAACCAGTATTCTCTGGAGCCACCAAGAGTCAGGTCAAGCAGGGGAATGCTTGGTGCCAGGATGGGAGTGAGAGTGTGAAGCAGGAGACAAAAGTTGACATAGTTTGAGTTTCTGACTATATCCTAAAGCCAAATGTAAAACCTTTCGTTATTATTCAGTGACTTTGGTTTTTCATTTTAAACTACCTTTACCTCCTTTTCCCTCTCAGGGGATGAAGAATAGAGAGCTACTTGAAAGACTTCCTTGTTTCCTGTATTTACCTATGTCCCTCCCTAAAATCTCTTTATGTTTGAACGCTCAGCCCCACTCGAGAGCACATAAACCACAACAATAAATTGCTTCCATGCCTTCCTTGATCTAATGAGACTCTATTCTGGGAGCTGGTATTTCTACATTCCTGGGTTCTCTAAGGAGTACCCCCGTGTGCCAAGGACCAGAAAGAGGAGTCAATGTTTGAAGCAGGAAATGAGATTATAATTGGAGAAGCAATCGTCCCCATAGGGTACAAATTCTAGCACATGACAGTTTTTGTGATTCCTGAGGAGCAGTCCTCAGGAATCTAGAAATCCTGGAGAAATAGGTAACTCAGTCATGATTACTTTTTTCTTGCCCTGCTCCTACAGGTGAATAGCCCAGTTTGAATCCCATAGAGACTTGAATATTTTATTTTTTTTTACCATTTTATTTCTTAAAAAAATAAAATAATTTTTCTTTTTAATTTATTAATAACATTAATAAATTAAAAATACTAATTTTTAAATTTATTAATAAGTAAATAATGACAGAGAGAGAGACAGTGAGAGAGGGAACACAAGCGGGGCAGTGGGAGAAGGAGAAGCAGGCTTCCCGCTGAGCAGGGAGCCCATCACGGGGCTTGATCCCAGAACCCCGGGATCATGACTTGAGCCAAAGACAGATGCTTAATGACTGAGCCACCCAGGACCCTGAGACTTGGGTTTTTTAGAGACACTGTCTCTGATTCCTAATCCTAACATCGGCACTGGCCATGTGTAAAATTTCTCTCCTTCTCACATTTCTGTTTTCTGACTGCAAAACTAACACCATTGCATCTAAAACATAATGGGGTGCCAGTTTTGCTGCATCTTTTATAATATGCTAACTACCTTATAACTGCAAGGGGAGTTTTGCCATATCAGGTGTAAAGTAACTGTATTTCCCAAACCGAGAATCAGGAAACTTGGTCTAACCGTGGGAAAAAGAATTTTTAAACTGTGAGTTATCCGGAAATTTTCAAGTTTCAGTTAATATTTAGTTGAATCCAGGGGCTGGGGAATGATAGCCCAAAGAACCATAGATGGTTCTCAAAAAACTAATTGTAACAAGTTGAATGTAATCTCCTGAATGTCTTTTCATGGAAAACCAATAGAAGAACGCCTAAAAATGATGAAATGCAGTATGTTTGGATTGTCCTTGTTAATAATTTCTGTCGGCATAACTAGACCATTAGACCCAGTTGCATGTTATGTATCTGTTCTTCCCGGATGGTTCTTAGCTCTCGTATCCTCGCATTTGCCATACTTTCCCTCGGCAACCTCATTCACCCCAACTTATCATCTCCTCCCCATATGATGCCAACACTTACATATCATCTCTGGACCGGTCTCCTTGTAGTACACAAAACTCAGCTTCCTTTGCCTAAGGCTCCACTTAAGCTCCACTTCTCTGGAACCAGACTTCCCATCTAACTCATACAATTGCTCCTCCTGCTGTATTTCCTATTTGTTGTAAGGGCCCCGACCATTTTTCTCTTCTGGTCAAATCCAGGCAGAAAATATAGACATAACCTGAGACTTATCACTTGCATTTAGCTGGCCACGAGATTTTCTGGTCCTTTCCTTTTCTCCTAGCCCCTCAGGTCTTCTTGAGTTCTCATGATCTGAAACTGGCCCCCTCATCTCCAGTCTTACCTCCTCAAGGCTACTAGAATGCACTTCCAAACTCATAAGACCAAGCAAGACTGGCTTCTTTGGTCTTTCAGTGAGCATAACTCATGATCTGTTGCCATCCCATGCTCTCATGTACCTCCAGACTCTTGCCCATGCTTGAGTTCATAAAACAAAAACAAGGAATCACAAGCCTTAATGCCTTTCCCCAGGCTCTTCCCTCTTTCTGGAACAAGAATCATCCCCACCCCCTCCCCTTCCCCCTGTCAGGCTAGTAAATCCTGACTCTTCCTTTAACCTCACTTTAAAGTCTTTCATAATCCTTCTTTGGAGAGATAATCAACCTTGCTCTGTATTCTCCTGGCATCCTGTGCTTGCTTAGAATTTTTTCATTGTTGGGGCACCTGGGTGGCTCAGTGGGTTAAGCCTCTGCCTTTAGCTCAGGTCATGATCCCAGGCTCCTGGGATCAAGCCCCCGTATTGGGCTCTCTGCTAGGTGGGGAGCCTGCTTTCCCCTCTCCCTCTCTGTCTGCCTCTCTGCCTACTTGTGATCTCTGTCTGTCAAATAAATAAATAAAATCTTTAAAAAAAAAAAGGAATTTTTTCATTGTATTAATTAGAGCAGGTTAGCCATAGTAACAAATAGTGTCTAACATGGGCACCTTCCAACACAGTAACTGTTACTTCTTGATCATGTTACAATATGAGGTAAGGGAACAGGTCATGGGACGGCCTTCCTGCATACAGTCATTCAGGGAGCCAGGCTAATGGAACCTCTGACACCTTTAACAATTGACGTCAGGATTTCCCTGAGGCTGTCTCCATTCCAGATGGACCTGAGGGCAAAAGAGCACAGAAGGAATGTGGGAGACTTTTATGAGTAGTCCTAGTGTATCACCAGTCACTTCGACAAACTAAAACTCAGCCTTGGCCACCTTCACTACAGAGGAGGCTAGAAAATGGGCTTTAGGCATACCAGTGATGAGGAAAAGATGATAGCTTTTGGTGAGCATCTAGTAGACTCTGTTACATCCATGTATGCATGAGACAGTGCCCTGAAAGGAAGAACTCTATCCAATAATACAGGTCCTAGTACTTGGTAGTACTTGAGTAAATGTGTGTACATATGAATAACTGAAAAAAAAAAACCCAAATGAATAAAAGATACTACTTTGGATGGATTGACTAATTGATCGGTCGATTTAAAGATTTTATTTTTTTATTTGACAGAGAGAGACACAGTGAGGGGGGAAACACAAGCAGGTGGACTGGGAGAGAGAGAAGCAGGCTTCCTGATGTGCAGGGAGCCCGATGCGGGGCTCGATCACAGGAACCTGGGATCATGACCTGAGCTGAAAGCAGACACTTAATGACTGAACCACCCAGGTGCCCCACTACTGGATTTAAGTAATCATTTTGAAAATCAGTTTGAAATAGAAGTCTAAGATTTACATATTTATATATCTTTATATATTTATATATCTCCTTCATTGTAACAGTATTTCTAAAACACACAGACTATAAAAATTATTATCCATGGTTTGATAGATACAGATATTCAAATCTAACTTAATAATGATCAAATTAATTTGGGTACTTTAAATTGCCTAATTAGTAATATTGTTCATGAATAGAAATTAAATTAGAAACAGATAAGCACAGGATATCTATAGGGAGAAAGTGGTTATAATTACATTTCTCTAACTTGTATGTTCTCATCTATTCTCAATATTGAATTTTAGCTTAATTAAGACCTTCTGCCTTAGTATCACATCAAAGTATTGGGGAAGTTGAGCATCTTGGTAAGAGTTGTGAGTTTTATAAATGTCAACATTCTTGGGAAATACAAACAGGCTGAAATGCTTTCTAAATCACATACACAGCTATGATTGAGAATTAAAACCTAAACCAAATGAACTAAGTGTTTGCTGATTATTCTTCCTTTTTGTAGCATTGCATCTTCAGTCTTTGTGTTTGACATCTCAAACACAGCATATTTGAGTTGTTTGTCTCTTTCTTTTATCAGTTTAACAAAAGAAACCTGTTTTTCATAGGCATGAATTTCTCCCAAAGAAAATGCACAGAAGTTGATTAGTCTCTTCATATTTTTAGCTTTTAAAGACTATGACATTGCCTGACAAGGTGGCCACCATTTTGAATAATGGAGTTAGAATTAGAAAGAGCCTAAGATTGCTGGAGAAATGATTGATGAAACTTCAGTAGCGATCAGCATACATTAGTCCTTTTGCAAAGAGTGACACAAAAACACATCAATTCTAGATCACTTTAAACTCAGGTTGTGATCTTTTTGAGAAAAAGCTGCACAAGTGTGGCTACTCTTTATCTGGAACTTGAATGGCTGTGAGGAGTCCTTGAGCACAGGGAGGTGAATTTGGAATGAGCCCAACCGAAAGCTTCTGATCGGGGACGTTACAGGGTCAAGACAGGTTTTGAAGTGTATGTAACTACAGACTCCAGGAATGATTGACCCTGATAAGAAAAGAAATGAGAAGTTTAATTTTAAGTGTAACAGGAATAAATTAGGTTACCCAGAAGGATCCATTTCCAAGAATTACCTGCAATTCTACCTCTGCTTATTCAGTACTGGCTAATTCTTACGAAACAGTGTAGGCAAAGAAACAAGATAACCTCTCATCGACCCTGCCTCTTGATGATTATATCAATTTTCGATTGCTGCATAACAAATTACCACAGATTTAATGGCTGAAAACAAGACACAAGTGTTATCTCACAGTTTCTGTAGGTCAGAAGTCTGGCAGCCATGGCTAGATTCTCCAGTCAGAGTCTCACTGGGCCACAATCAAAGTATTGGCAAAGATGTAGTTCTCCTCTGGAGCAAAGGTCCTCTTCCAAGCTCTCCATTTTTGGCAGAACACATTTTCCTCTCACGCTTCCCCTGTGCCTCCTGCCTTGATCTTCAAGTCAAAAATGGCAGGTCAAGTCCTTGTCATACTTTGAACCTTTTTGACTTTCTCTCCTGCCCTCAGCTCAGAGAACGTTGTTTTTAAGGCTTCCTATGATTACACTGGGCCCACTTGGATAATCCGGGATACTAACCCTATTTTGAAGTCAGCTAATAAGTAAGCTTAATTACATCTGCCAAGCCCCTTTGCCATGTTAAGCAATATATTCACAGATAGGATACTAGGGAGTTGGGGGGCCCAAGACTCTGTCTACCCCAGTGATACTGACTATGCTGTATAACAGAATCCATTTACATATAAATTACAGAAAATTCTATTCCTTTCCAATGAGTTTAAGGATTAAAATTATTTGAATTTATTATGAATTATTACAGACATTGAAGAAGGCATAAATTAATAATATGAATAGCCACGTATTCCTAATGATATTACCGATACCATAAAAAGGTGTGCAATTTAAAATATATAAAAATTAAATATTATACTAGCATGAAGATAATGCAATACCCATTTACAATATCTATTACGGACATTATAAATATGGTCAAAGAATTTCATGTATGTTAAAAGCTGAAATTTTTAATTGTTCCTTGAGGAGAACGTGCTTTTGATAGTAACTATGGCTGTCATCTGTTGATTACTTCCTCTAGGTCAGTCACTGTATGCTTTCCATGTATTAAATGTATTTAATGTAATAAGTATATTTCCATGTATCTCCTGTCTTTTCAGCAACCCAGTCATGCTGATATAAGTCCTGTCTTATAATGTGTAGGCAAACAGGTTTGGAGAAGTAGTGGGAAGCCTGGGTGAATCCACAGCCCCTTGAATTTATGGGAGTTGTACTCAACGATGTGTCCTCCGCCAGAGGTTTGAGGACCTCAGTAGCACAATGTGATAATGAAAAGAAGGGAGTTTTAGAGTCAGACCCATATTTGAGTCCTCATTTCATCACTTACTAACTTGCCAAATTCCTGAAACCTCTTTGCCTCCAGTTCCTAATTTGTAAAGTGTGGCTAATAACAGACACCTCCTGGGGCTGCTGTAAGATAACACGGGTAAAGAACCTGGTATGTGATAAGCTCTAGATAAAAGTTCTCCAGTGCCTCCCTCCAGAGTAGCTGACGGGCATCTGGTTCTAAAGTACTTGAATAACTCAGGAAGTCAGTTGTGGGCTCAGGCCAGCTTCTTCTTATCTGGTAGATAGTTAACAGGACATCAGGATTCACCTAGATACTCATATCCGTGGAAATAGGGATTGATCCCTGGGGGTCCAAGATACCTGGGTGGCGTATACATTAGGATAGCCCGATAGAATAAAGCTACCCTTGACCTGGCCTCAAAGATAACTTACGATCTCTGATTTTGGCAGTCAATAAAGAGGTGCCAACTTAGCAGCGGACTTCCCTGGCATCCATCCAAGGAGCCACATGCCAGAACACTCTAGGGGCTCTCACATTAATATGTATTTGCGTGCGTTGTTTTTGACTGCTGTAATCGGACTTGAAATGCATCCAAGAAGTTTCTTCAACTCAGAGACATTATTTCCTCAGTGTCCCCTCCCTCCAGGCTCTGTCTGAAGGCTTAATTGGCTATCTTATCTCCCTAGGTATGCGGAGACCAAAGCCAAGGGGCTGTTTTCCTGAGGGAATTTACGCTAATTCGGCGAGAGAGCCTTCATGAAGATTTCCTGTCTGACCTCTTGAATAGTCACAAAACTGAAGACCTGGTAGAGTGTCTCTTTTATTTCTTCTTAGCAACACTGAAGTTCATTTGGCGATTCTGACTTGCGGTGGTGGTTGGTTTTAGCAAATGTGAAGAGGTTTGAATGGCATTTTCTCATATACATGAGGAGAGGCAAAGTGAGAGCTCAGTGGATAGACTGTGGGGGCAGCTTTCTACCCCTTCCTGGGTCTGGCTAGCTGCAAACCTTTCAGTCCAGCGTTTAAGTTTGTCTGGGGCAGCCTGCAAAGGATTCACATGAAAATCACTGATGTTTTGCCAGTGAGTCTGAACAAGAAATGGTAGTAATTTAAATGAGTGAAGAAGGAAAAAGGAGATTTATATATAAATTGTTTGATGAGTCAATGGAAATTCCACCATCTTCCCATCCTGGTTTATTTGTGGCTATTTTTACTTCAAAGTGTTAGTCATATTTATTTTATGAAAGTTTGTTTCTCTGGTGGTGGTTTTGAAAAAAAAAAAACAACAAAAAATTGGAAGTCTCCATAATGAGCTCTGAAATGAAAACAAGTAGCATAGTTGACTGATGTCAAGAGCCAGGATCTTCTCTACTTGCAAATAAAGCTGTAATTTGTCATCTGTGCTTTATTGTGAGAATCGGAAAGAACTTCTGAAAGTTTTAAGTGTGGCTCTTCAGGGTGGTGACCTTGTGCTCGGAAGCGCTCAGGCTGGAATTAGAGGAGCCCAGTGGATTTCCTTTGCAGTCAGAATATAATGACTTAGGCGGGTGCCTGGGGGGCTCAGTCGGTTGAGCATCCGCCTTCGGCTCAGGTTATGATCCCAGGATCCTGGGATCGAATCCCACATTGGGCTCCTTGCTTGCCGGGAGACTGCTTCTCCATCTGCCTGCTGCTCCCCCTGCTTGTGCTCTCTGTGTGTCTCCCTGACAAATAAATAAACAAATAAGTCTTTAAAAAAAGAAAGAACAAACGAAAGAAGAAAGAAAGAACATGTCCAAAGCAAACACACAAGTGGCTTTCTTTATACCTCCTCTATCCCGCCTCCTATAGCCTCTCTCAAGAGGGCGTTTTGGGCACATTTATCTCATAAACTTCTCTTCTAGTTACTGAATAAATCCGTTTTCTTGGTGGCCACTTGCAGCCACCACTTACTGTTTCTGTCATTTCCATCTTCTCTATGAAAGACGTTCACATTCTTCTCAAAGCTTGTGCCCCAGCATGGGCAGAAGAGTGGTAAAGATTCCCAAGGGTACTATAATTAATTTTCATAAGGTTTATATATATATATTTCTCAGTAAACTCAGAAAATGCAGAGCCGGCCTTTTAAACTTTTATTGTTTGCTTAAGGCTTTTTTTGTGTGATCTGCTATGGTACACACACGTTCCCACCTAAGTTTTATTACTTCTTTCTCAGAACATTATCTCATAATTATCTTTAAATTTTGTCCCACTTGATGTTATGCAAATCTGAAATATGTTAGCTCACTTTGGATTGGGTCTATGAAAAGGTCAAGTAAGTATTGCTCTGTGGATACCATGGACAAACCTCAGAAGCAAGTCTAATTATTACATAATTTACACCATAAAGGAAATTGAATAATATTAACTAATTATGAACGTAATGGAACTGTGATAGTGATGCCACGAAATACAATTTTTGTCACGTGGCAAGCATTGAGGGGTGTTGCCAATGTTTGGTTACATACTATTATCTGGATTTGCATTGTAATAAAAACTGTTCATGCCCCAGAGTTTTCTCAAACCCACGGACATTGTAAGAATGGAGGGGAGGGGGTGGAAGCATTTAACCTGAAAGAGGAATTACCTACCAGCATAAATAGAAGTGGGGCTGTGCAAGAAAATGGGAAGGAAGAGAAAAGATCAAAGCTTCCTGAATACCAGAAGCTAATCCAGTTTCCTAATAAATTTGTGAAATTCTGTCAATTTCTTTGGAAGGTATATCTATTTGAGGACTTCTTTTGGCCCCTAGGATATAAATCTTTTAAAATATGAGTTTAGGGGTGCCTGGGTGGCTCAGTGGGTTAAACCTCTGCCTTTGGCTCAGGTCATGATCCCAGGGTCCTGGGATGGAGCCCTACATCAGGCTTTCTGCTCAGCAGGGAGCCTGCTTCCCCCACCACTCCCCCGCCTGCCCCCGCTTGCCTCTCTGCCTGCTTGTGATCTCTGTCTGTCAAATAAATAAATAAATAATCTTAAAAAAAATAAAATATGACTTTATTTTTCTGAAGAGGCATTAAAAGATGAATCACCGCTCGCTGTGTTTGTCTAAGGGGAAGAGTTCAAACATGAATTGTTACTTGTAGCATTAGCCAGGACCCGGAAACTCCTTTTGTGGCCCAGATGTATGAATCTCTGCTACATTGTGAGGAGGCTCTGAAGCGGAATGGGAGAATCATCAATGAGAAAACTTCCTGGTATAGGTCACAAAAACCACTTCCCAATGGTTGAGCATAATCTGTCCATTTCTTTTTTTTTTTTTTAAAGATTTTATTTATTTATTTGACAGACAGAGATCACAAGTAGGCAGAGAGGCAGGCAGAGAGAGAGAGGAGGAAGCAGGCTCCCCGCTGAGCAGAGAGCCCGATGTGGGGCTCTATCCCAGGACCCTGAGATCATGACCTGAGCCGAAGGCAGAGGCTTTAACCCACTGAGCCACCCAGGCGCCCCAATCTGTCCATTTCTATCTGCTTACAAGCGAGTCATCATTAGTAGCCCAGTGGTAGTCATATTCACTCCTCCTACTGGATTAGCAGCTCTGCTCCTTGAGGTCGGGATCCATGCTGAGGCAAATATGCACGAGAAGGGCCTTATATATGTGAAAATCTGGGGCTCCTGGATGGCTTAGTCGGTTAATCGTCCAACTCTTGATTTTGGCTCAGGTCATGGTCTCAGGGTCTGGGATTGAGCCCTGTGTTGGGCTCTGCTCAACACGGAACCTGCTTATCTGTCCCCTCCCCCTGCTCTCTCCCTCTTGCTCTCAAATAAATAATAAATAAAATCTTAAAGAAAAAAGTGAAAATCCTTCTAAATGCAAAGTATTTTTATTAATTGCATGAATGACTTCAGTTTTTAATGAAGTGATGAAAGAACATTTGGGATTATCGTCCATGATGTTCTTTCAAGCCAGTATATAAGTTTATAATAAAGAATATGAAGGCAGGGGGATTGAAAATTTATAGTTGTGGAAGTAACAAATTTATCCCAGTATGTATAACATTTTGGGCAGAAGTAGCATTAAGTGTAAGAAACACCTTGTCACACTATTCGGTAAAATTATTGCTATCCTCATTTTAAGTCTTTAATTTTTCTTCTCTCATGCTCTTTCTTTTATTCTTTCAAATAATTTTTGAAAACCAGAACAGCCTGACTTAACAGACTTGTGGAAAACTCTTTTACCTAAAACTTTATTTTGGTCATTTTTGACCTTAAAGTGACACTTCCTCAACCAAGACCTTGTGGCACAAATTGTCTTCTACATTGCATTAGGAACACTTTCTAGTTTACTACTAGAAACTTTCTCTCCAAGGGCTAATTCCATTGTCCATACTTTGAAAAGCAGAGTAAGGGAGCTGTTTCAAAAGCCATTATTCAATATTGGAATAGTCGAGAAACAGGCCCTGTTGGCTTTGGTTGTCAGCTGGATACAAAATTAAGATGATAATTAACATGAAATTCACTACAGAATGAGATTTCCTTCAGTAGGTAGTTTAGTGCAAACCTCACTTGCCTGCAGACTTGTGGTTCACCAAGCAGTTTTTTTAAGCCACTCTTGTACCTTTGTACAAAATGAAAGTCATTTAAGCGGTTTCTTATTTAATAATACTTTATTATAAAATAAATCATAAGTTATTTCAATCAAGGGTAGAGTGTTCCTGTAATGACTGGGAAAATAGAGGTGAGCTTTCAGGAGAGGGACCCTCAGAAAGGCCTATTTTTTCATAATCATGTGTGAAAAGGGAGTTTGTTTTCAAGGTCAAGTCAGTAATTCTCTGAAGCTCGACTGAAATAAAAAATCCAATTGATTAAAAATGGTTCTGTTTTAAAGTAAATTATTTTTTTCTTCCTTAGTTGAGATGGGGGAACTGGTGGGGACAAGTATTATTTCTATGAACTGAAAAATGAGTTCAACCAACACATAAACACTTACATAAAACATAATATAACCATTCCCATATGTTCTCAAGGTGTTCACCAACCTCCTCCCCAACATGCCAAGAGAGAGGAAACAGTGGAATTTAACTGCTAACATCTGAAGATAATAACTTCATTGCTTAATTGTACTTCTAAGCCTACTACTATTTTTTGAGTATTTATTGTACATAAATACAAGGAAGTAGCCCTGTGTCAATAGCATTTAAGTTACTGAATGTGAGCAATTAAATGTTTTTAACACAAATTTAAAAATGTGTTGATCTCTCAAGCAGCATCTTCCCACCTGCCCTGATTCCACACCCTCTGGACTTTTCCTAAGACTGCGGTTGGATCTACCTGTCTCCCCTCAGTGCTTATGAAATAAGGAGAAACAGGAATTAACTTTTCATTACAAACACACAACACTCAAAGTGGCACACAGCTTCATAAAGTCTTATTGATTAGCGACTAGTGCATTTTTTTTTCTTAACTGATTTTATGCAGAGAAGAAATGCGCGGTGATATTGAAGGAGACAGGTGTTTTAAAAGTGGAAATGCATTCCCATTCAGTCTGTGATTTTTGTGACATCCTTATGGGTGTAACTTGAATTGGCTATCCCATGGGAAGATATACTGAGACAGAAAGACTAGATTTGGTTTCTAGTACATTTGCTACTTCAAGTTATATAATATAATATCACTGAGAAAAAAATCAGAACACCCTACAAAGTATATATAATATGTCACCCTGTGAGGGTTTTAAATATTTTATGTGCCTGCGTTTGTAAGACCTAGCTAATGCATTCTGACTCTACTGGTCATGAACTATTGAAAAAAAATACAGTAACTTCAGCATATGAATATTTTATATAACTTCACATTTTCTGATTATTTAGTATTCTAAACAAGTAGTCTACATCATTTCTACACTTCTGTGAAGGCAGAGGAAGCTTGGAGAAGACCAAATATGCATCAGGCACCTTTCTGTAGGGAGTTTATACAAATTTCTCAGAACAACTTGAGACAGGGCAATAACAGCTCTGTTTGGCAATAGTGTTGACCAATTGGAAATGTAATTTTTGAAAGATACCGCTCACAATTGTAATAAAACTATAGGAACAAAAGTCTGGAAAAGATGTAAAATAACTCAAAGGTGAAGAGTTTATCAGTGGCATGCTAATACTCATTAACAATCTATTTTCAATGTTAGTAGTCATCAGGGATTTATAAATTAAAACAGCATTCAGTACCCATCGTATTGGCAAAAATTAAAAGAACCAACCAAGGCAGTATCAGCAAGGAAGAAAGGTAGTAAGAAACTCCTGTATTGCTGTTGGGGTACAAATTGATAGAGCCACTTTGAAGAGCAACTTTCTGATGTCTATAAAGTTGAGTATAAGCATAGCCAAAATCCCACCAATTTCCCTTTAGAAACCTACCCTAGAGAAACAATTACACAGATGTTCAATGAAGTATTGAATGTTTCAGCCTAAAACTGAAAGAAAACCTTAAATATTCATTAGAAGGTAAGTGGATGAGCTATTGGTGGTTTAGTCATAAAATAAGATGCTCTAGAAGCAGTTAAAATAAATAACTAGATCTATATGCATTGGATCAATCTCAAAACTATATCGTTGAGGGGGAAACGATACTACTTTATAATGTACAATTTATATTAATTTTAGTATCACATAAATATTTATTAGATAATGTTTAGAGAAAATGATGATGTATAAACCAAGGGTGGGAAAAATTTGCTCCAGTTTTGTAATGTTGGTTGCTCTCTGCATAGGCAGAAAAGAAGGAGATCAGGTTGGGACCCTGTGCATAGTACACTTTAACCATATCTGTAATATTTTATTTTTCAAAAAAGATCATGGTAAGATGTTAATATATGTTTAAATGGCTAGTGGTCGCAAAAAAAAAGTTTATTTTATTATTCCCCGCACTTTTTATGATTGGAATATTTTTAAATACATGCATAATAAAACCTTCAGGAAAATGTCTGGCAAAAATCAGCACAAAATGCTGTTTTTATTAGCAGTGGTTGAACTGGCAAATCATTGAAACATAACGTGACAAAGCTCAGTACCCAAGATTTAGTATATACACAATTTACATTTTTGCCTCACCATATAATTAAGGAGTAGTCAAATGTATGACAACAGAATACGAGATCATGAGGCCTCCTATCAGTTCATGAACTGCAGCTCTAGTAAATAATGTCAGGATGATGAATCTCAGTATTTAAGGAGAGAGACTACTTCTTACACTTGACCTTTGGAATTAACTGAAAAAAAAAAAAAAACAAAAACCATTATCCTTGGGGGGGGTTTCTTTTTCAATTTCCAATTTCCTTACAGCTTATACAGCTCCTATCTGTTGTTTATGAGATAACCACCATTTGCTAGGAGTCTGTCATTTACTCCAAACAACAAATAGATATGAAGATTAATTATCTAAAAGACACGGGAACTAATAAAATGTGAAGCATTATAAATCCCAACTCTCACGCAAGCAGATTTTTAAGGCCAAACAACCTCTCAAATAAAAAAAATATACAATTCTGTTAAAAAAAATTAACATTAGTTAGAAATACATAAATAACGTGTGAATTTGAGGACTCTGTTCCAGTACATTTTCAGGTTTCACATTGTGAGATCCTTCCCAAAGAAACTGTCGTACTAGTGAAATTTTGGTATTAAAGAAATTCTTCCTAATTCACACCAACGTTGTTCCTTTAAATGAGTGTTCAAATTCCTGAGATAGGGTCCACTTCCAGTTATCCTAAAGTAAGCCAGAGTACTTTGAAATGACTACGGAATATCTTAAGTAACAGTCACAAATGCAAGCAGCTGATTCCTTGTTGCTTTACTTTGGAAGTTTGCTAATAAGCACAGACTAACTAAGGACTGTGATTTAAATTGCTCCTCAGAAAATCACTTGGGGCACCAAAAAGTAATTTATTGCTTCCTTAATAAAAAGAGCTAGTTCAGCTCATGAAAAAAGACAACTTTCAGAGGAGTTCCTTAGCAGCTTCTGAGGTAGTGCTGAAACTGTCCGGCTGTATGATGAGTTCCAATGCCTGTCTCCAACAGACCACTGATGACCTGCTTGTGCGTGAAGGTGATGTCCAGTGTCCATCAGTAGTTGAAGGCAGCTGGAGGGGGAGCAGTGGCTGACTCCGCCAGCAGCTGGACAAGGTCACTGGCACCAGGCATCTGCATAGGGAGGTGCTGAGTAGAATCAGAAAGGTCAGAGGACAGCCTAATGGAATCCTATAACAGAGAGTCCAAATTCTGTCACTTGAATTTAAGAAAATATGACAGAATACTGTGGGTTGTGGGCAGGAGCAAAATGATCCCTTGATGCCTCATATCATCTCAGAGTTTATAGAATTTTGTAATTGGATAGACTTTTTTTTTTAAGTAGGTGCTATTTCAAAGTAGATAGAAATTTAGGTGTTTACACTGAGATTATAATTGGGTGGGCCAATTGAAGCAAAACATTAAAAGGACATTCTTTACTAGCATGATAGTATTGAATAGAAACGATCTCTAAATATTGATTTTAAAATGCTCTATACCATTTTTACATTTGTTAGTAGTAACTTTTTTTTTTTTTTTAATTTATTTGACAGACGGAGATCACAAGTAGACAGAGAGGCAGGCAGAGAGAGAGAGGAAGGAAAGCAGGATCCCTGCTTAGCAGAGAGCCCTATGCGGGGCCCGATCCCAGAACCCTGGGATCTGACCCGAGCCGAAAGCAGAGGCTTTAACCCACTGAGCCACCCAGGCGCCCCTGTTAGTAGTAACTTTTAAGTAAGAAGAAGGTCATGGTCATGTTTTTGTTCGGCTTCAAAAATAACAGCATTATTGCTCAATGAAAAGTTTTGAAAGGAGCACATTTTAGTTTTCCTTTGTCTTTATTAAGTTTGATTTCAACTTGATATTGACAAAGAGCAAAAGGAATGCTAAAAAAAAGATCTATTATTTATATTACTTAATTGTACATATGTAATTTCTGCTAAGTGAAAAGACCTTTATCTACAATTATATAGTTTTACCCAATCTAAAAATGTGGGATTTGATGTAAAAGTGTCACTTATGGAGCCTAAAACCCAAGGAGGCTTTGTGTTGTTGGGTTGAGGCTTTATTTCCAATCGGCTGTGAGACTTGAGGCAAGACATATATCTTCCTGAAACTCGTTTTCCTGACCTTTAAGATAAAATATACTCTGGATGGCTTTGCAGCTCCAGAATACTGTGTTTCAACTTAGATATTTAATGGAAACTTCAAATTTCATGGAGTTGCTTTTTGGTGATATTTTTTGATTACCACTCAAATTATCTTTTATGTCAGAACCAGTTCTATGTTTCTTGAGTCAGAGCTTCCTACCTGTAATAGATTTCATCTTCCTTCTCAGTTGTCCACAAATACGCACGCTCTGCCTGGGCTTCTACATGTACCTTTACCAACATAATATTCCAAAAGCTCCACTTTGCCCTTCGTGTAATGAGTACTTGTATGTCAAAGCCAATTATATGTTTCAGGAAAGTTGAGTTCTTCAAACACAGTTTAATGCCAAAACCCCTTCGTGTGGTCCCTACTTAACTTTAACCTTGTTTCTGACAACGTCCATTTAGATTGTCTTCCCTGCAGCTTGCTGAGACCACGCTGTGTTCCCGTGTGCAATTACCAGCTCAGATCTTTGCTTATAGAGCCTCTTCCACCTGGTACGTCCTTCTTCCCTCTTCTCTAGACCTTTCTTCAGTAACCAACTCAGGTCTCACTTGCTCACGTGCTCTCAGGATGGGCTTGTCTCTCCAAACTCCTACAGAACTCATGATCTTTGCTTATGGAACCAGACAGGGCCCTGCCTTCTTAGGTTGCCCAGCGGACCTTACGCAGGTGTGGAGAGTCCTTGGCTGGGGCCTCAGAGCAATCTGTTGTCAGGATCTTAATCTGCAGGGATATCTGCCCAGAGGGGAATATTAGTGCAACTCTGGGGAAAGAAGCAGGAAATCGGAAATCTTAGTGGGTAAAATATGGAGCAGCAGCTGGGGTAGGGAAAGGGAGAGGGAAGCAAGTGGAATTTTGGCTAGAGCTACAGCAGGGCACAAAGCAGTCAACAAATTCAGACTAGGAGTGAATTCCTGGATCCCATCCCAAGAACATTGTCCATTGGCTGTAACATCCCTCCAACTTTGGGTCTCCATTTCTTTTTTCATATCTATAGACCATCTGCCTTGGAAATCTTCTAAGCAAGGACTATGTTCCACAATACTTTGTTCAGCACACAGAACAGAATCTAAAGCAGAGAAATAATAATAATGACATACTGGCAGTACAAATAATAATAATGAGAATACCAACTATAATTTATTGTCTGCACTTTCTATACCACGTGCTACCTAAGGCACTTTGCATACATACCTCATTAATTTTGGGAAGAGGGTTCTATCCCCTTCTACCAGATGAGGATATGAAAAAGAAAAGTAACTTTCTCAAGGCCACAAAACTGATTTGTCACTTTAATGATGAAAGTAATAAACATTTTAAAAATGCAGATTCATCTCAACAACCATTTACTAAGCACCTACTATATTTAACATACTAGTCTAGGAGCTACCAGGGAATATAAATGTGGGTTAAGCAGTCCTTACTCTCTAGTTTAGATCATTAGCACTTTAATTCTAACTGTTGAAATGTTTTTGTTTTGGGGGAAGGTCACCAGGGTAATGGCAAAGTAGTTAGATTATGAGTATCATTTTAGAATACCTCATCATTTTAATAAGAAAGTCTTTAGAAATAGCACTTGATTTATTTTGCTTTTTTTTTTTAAAGGGTTGGTCTTGATTATATATAAAGCAGGTTCAAAGTTGCTGCTGAACACGCTAAATTTCAGGTGGACTTTATTTTAGTTTGAATTAGATTCCCTTGTAGAGTTATTGCTTTGCACACTCCATTGCCCTTTAATGGCTTTGAGTGGATGTGTGTTCAGAGGGCTGCTTGCCTCCAGTCTGAAAGTACAATTTAAGTAGATTGCTTTGAAGGTATGACCCATTGCTGGTTAGTGTTCCGAGTTTCTAGAGACAATTGATCTTCATGTATTACATATTAGCCTGACTATATGAATGAGTGAGTGTGTGGAGAATATACCTTCCAAGCGTTGTTAAAGAAGTTGCTTGAAACGATGGTATTCTGTGCTGAACTCCAATTTGATATAAATCATACGAAAAGCAGAAAAAATGGTCTTAGCTTTTCAAGAGCCTTACCCTCCTGGCAACTCAAAATTTATGCCACCGATGGGAATTTGGCTAAAAGATCATGTCACTTAATATTCTACCCACTGCATGTAACTGAAATATCCCCAATGGTGGTTAAAAGCATAAGTATTTGTTTCTCTTCTGTGTGAAAGAAATTTTCCAAGGATAGAAATTTCAGGGCCACTATGAACTAAGGTGCTATGGACCCAGGCTCATTCCATTTTCTCCTAAATCATCTTAGCTTCTGCCTCTTATTCTTGAGGACACCTTGTGATCCAAAAATGGCTCCCAGAGCTCCAGTCACTCATATTCTGGGCAATGAAATGGAGGAAGGGACAAACAATAAGGTGATAATGGAGGAAAAGATATATACCATCTGGCTCCCAAGGGCTTTTCCAGAAGCTGCCATTTGTATCCTCTGAATAGCTCACTGGCATGAACTAAGCCACAGAGCCCTGCCTGGGGCAGGGGGTTCAGGGTCATGCAATCTTCATACTATGCAGAGTATGTACTATGTACCTAATTTAAGGAGGAAGGGAGAATAAATTTTGGAGTGAGAAGCCAGTGGTCTTTTCCACAGGGATACACTAGGTAGGATGATCATGGAACTAAATCCCTAGTTTATATGTGGTCTATAAAGTTTCAATCTAAGAGGAATGGACATAGATGCAAAAATCTTTATTTCCCAGAGTGCAAGGAGGGTAACTCCTAAAAAAGAACAAAGGCTATGCCAACATGGCTCAGTGGTTCTCTTTGATAGAAGGGGAACCGCCGCCATGCTGGTACCCTTTCCCTGATGCTGGATTCTAAGGGACATGCAGGAGAACTGGTTGAACTCTGGAGCAGCTGGTGGTGATGGTGACAGTGATGAGTATAGCAACAGCAATCATTTATCTAAGTGGGTTATATATGTAATAAAGTGGCAAACACTTCAGATAATATGAGGATAATCCTTATGGGGAAACTGAGGCACATTTTGGTTAACTAACTTGTCAAGGTCACGCCCTTGGTATGTAGTAGAAGCTGGTTTCAAATCCAGTAGCCTGACTCCATGGTTCCTATTGAACTGCTTACACAACCCATCGAGGCTTTCTCCTACTATCAGAAGTGATCCTTCCTATTTTAACGAAGTCCCCTTCTTTTATGAATTTTGTTATTTTTATAATATATATTTGATTATAGTTATCCAGGGTATTTTATGAACTAGCACAGGATAACTTCTGTCTCGGGGTTGACTTTAGTTGCTTTTTGTAATCAAATTTCATTTTATTTTGTGTATTATTCGACCCTCTGCCCCATTGGGCCTGATGTAGAAGGTGAATTTAGTACAAGTTAGTGATTTGGGTCCAGGATTGTCTCTGTTGTACGTGCCCATCACCTCACCCCCATTCTCTGGGAAGCATATACACATGTCACTACAGAAAAGAGGGGAAACGTTTGTGGTTGTAATCTAGCTCCTTACTCAGGATCTTACTCATCTTACTGGTTCTTGGCATAGATGAGGTTTGTGGCCACTCAAAAGAAGACTTGAGGTGAAGGGAAATGCAGCTTAGATCTCCTTCCAGTGCTGATCGAGCTCTGGATCCTTGCTACTAACTACCAGCCAAGGAATAGCCTCATCCATCAAATTCACGTGAGCACTGTCCACCCTATCCATCTCACCAAGCATTATCAGTGATGACCATTTTGGCCATGATGTCCTCTTTCTCTAATAACCCTGAGACCCTCTGGAATCCATAGGGTCTTTTAGATGCTGCACTAGATCCAAGGGACACTGGAATTCAGGGTGTGGACATGAGAATTTGGAGTCTCTTTCATTCCTAGATCCATCCATCATGCCACCATTTCTACTCTGGCCACCAGGGTGGCATGAGGACTTTTCTCTGAAGACTGTATCCCTTCCTGCTGAGACAAAGTGGGCAATGTCTTTTCTTCCCTAAGATCCCCAATCTTAAAAAATCAAAGTAGGGGTACATGCTGCCCTCTTGCCCAAGCAGGTCTTTCCAGTGGTCAAGAAAGGTAAACCATTTCCAGACACATCGATCTTGAATCCTTTCCATACTCTACCTTCTTAGCCTTTGTAGAAGATTCTCATTTATATGGAGTTAGTTGGAGGAAGAGTGCATGGGGAAAAAAGAATAAGCTAGATCATATCTACTATCAAATATTTGATTTTTAACCTGAACATCAAACTCAGTAATTCTGGCCTGGTCTGATAATCTCTCACTTGAGATGCATGGTAACCCTGTATTTTGTGGAACGAATGAAGAAAAATCAATTACTATCTCAAATAGTTATGCTACCACAATAACTTATGTGGAATACTCAGTAAATTATATAAAAATGAATAAACCTACCTTATTTGTAGATTGGTTGACTTTGTGCATAATTTCATTGCTCTAGCTACAGTTTGAAGGATTCCTGTGCTATGAATCTTGCTATTATTTTGAATTTGCACTACGGAGTTATGTTTTGCATAGTAGTAACAAGCACAAGCTAATTAAATATCTTGACTAGGGGGAAAAACGATTTAATTGTGATGTAAAGTAAGAGATACTGTTTTTCAGATAGGATTTGGTCATAGAGTTACCTCCCCATGTTGTCTTGTGTTCCCAGTGGTGCCTACATCAGGGAGAGATTATTCATCATCCAATGAATAATTCCTCAATGTAATGGATGCTGGTAGACGTGGCAAGCATTTGACTTTCTTCCAATGAATTCTAAAGGTCATTCTACTTGCTGCATACATTTCCTGTTTTCTGAATAACTACTGAAAAAGAGTTTAAAGTCTAACAACTTTGGTCTAAAATAGTTATGCATGGGATGCCTAAGTAGCTTAATCAGCGGAACTTCTGACCTTCGTTTTTGGCTCAGGTCATGATCTCAGGATCATGAGACTGAGCCCCACGTCAGACTCTGTGTTGGGCGTAGAGCTTGAATAAGATTCTCTCCCCTGCTGCCCCTCTTCTCTCTCCCCTCCCCCTCTTTAAAAAAAAATAGTTAGGTACACTAAAAATGATGCCAGTGATCTCTACTTCATGGTACCAAAGAAGGCACAAAGATCTGACCTTTTAACCTGGAAGAAGAAACTAATTTAAACAAGTTCCAGACTGGTGTGTGTAATGAAAGAGGTAGAAATTTTGTTCAAGTTTATCTAGGATTGTTCGGGTATTTTCTACAGAGAACTTTCACATAGATTTTTTTTTTTTTAATTACCAATTAGAAAGAATTCTATAGGCAAACAGCGCAAGGCTTCAGAGGCTAAGCTTCCTGTTTTCCAGGAGTCAGAAGAGAAGGAAGATATTCACTTTCACTTTGCTTACTATTCTGGGTCTTTCGCCATAGCAAATGCCTGGCCCTGACCCACCATGTGGGTTAGGCAGTGTTTAGTAACTGAGCAGTAGCCATATACAAACAGACTCAACCTACTCAGTAACAAGCTGTTTTCATGTAGTAATGATAGTGAACTGGCCAGCATTTTTACAACCTATTTTGAGAAGAAAGAAAATAGGACCTAGTGGTGGTATTTCTTGAAAGTCACCATTTCTGGCTTGAGAACTCATCCATATAGCTAAAAATCACACAATGAATAGCCAGGGTATCCAGAACATGCTCAAGATTTCAGACAGTAATTAAAATGGAAGTCATGGGGTGCCTGGGTGGCTCAGTCGTTAGGTGTCTTCCTTCAGCTCAGGTCATGCTCCCAGGGTCCTGGGATCGAGCCCCACATCGGGCTCCCTGCTCAGCGGGAAGTCTGCTTCTCCCTCTCCCACTACCCCTGCTTATGTTCCCTTTCTCGCTGTGTCTCTTTCTCTCAAATGAATAAATAAAATCTTAAAAAAATAAATAAAACGGAAGTCATAAAAGTAGTTACAGTTAACTCACAAGGACTCTTCTGGCCTCTCATTATGGCTGTATTATCCTAACTTTGCATTTGATTCCTAGTGGATTAACTGGTATTGCTATGGCTGACAGGTTCTAGGGTAGCCACATGATCCCCTCCTCCTGGGTGTTTATGACCTCATATAATTCCTTCCCCTTGAGTTTGGGGAGGACCAGTGACTTGCTTCTAACCAACAGAATATAACAAAGGTGATAGGATGTCATTCCTGTGATTATGTTACATAGGACTCTATCTTGCTCAAGACCTAATTGAGAGACTTGTTTTCCTTTCTGTTGGCTTTGAAGAGACAAGATACCATGAGTCCTACAGACACAGGAAGTGAATTCTTCTAACAACTTAAAAATATCTGATGGGAATATTTGAAGCGAGCCTCCAGATGAGAGCCCAGCCCTGGTAGGTGCTCTATAGCCTGGCAGAAGATCCAGCTAAACCATGCTCAGACCCCTGACACAGAAAAGCTAGGAGATAATAAATCTGTGTTATGTGTAGCCTTTAATTTTGTGGTAGTTTGTTCGCAGCGTAGCAAACTAACACAACTGCTTTCTTAAACGATTAATGAGAGATATTGCTACTTGACTGAGGTATTAATAGCAACAAGAGAAGAGACAACTGACAAGGAGACAAAAGATACAAGAACATAAAACATACAACATATAAGAACAAAAGATATGAGCCGCCCAAAGTCGCATTGCTGTCTGAGCCAACATAGCATGGAAACCAGTAGCCTCATACACCAGTATAATCACTGAAAACATAATTGAACAATAAATGGCATTCGTAGTGATGACTTTGTGTCCACAAGCATCAGTGTATCGTGTGAAACGCATTCTGTTCAAGAAGGTAGAGAGCTATGTAATACAGTTGTGAAACAAATTTCATAATCATTGACCTAGCATTGGATGCATTTGACCATGGATACAGAATTATCCATATCCAAATAGCCTGAGAATTTGATATTTATCCTAGGATTAAGGCAAAGAGATCAGAAAATAACAAAATACTTGCACTCAAAGAGTTACATGTGCCTTTCTCCCAATATGATATGCCAGAATGTTTATTGAATTTTAAGTTGCAAATAAACACTTGAGCTTAAAATTCAAGTATCACTTATTTCCACATAGCCAATGGACAGCATGGCCTCTGTTTCCAAGCTGGAATTAGAAACAATAAAGAATGCTGATAACAGTGGTGGACCACAGGTTGGTCTTCCCTTTGGCGTGTAGGATATGAGAGGGAGAGAGGTTCCTTGGTGTGTGGAAGAGATCATAAGGGAAACAACTACTATGTAATACTTACTTAAAGGGCCCAAAATTGATGCATATTTGTATAACTGTGCCATAAATCCACTTGAGGTTTACTTTTCATGATCTTCTCTACATCTCGTGAGGTTTGGAGTAGGAAGAGGTAGTGTGAGTAAATGTTGGAAATGCCCTGGATTGTGCAGAAAGGTGAGGCTGGGTAAGCTAGTTCCAGCTCAGACCCACAACAGCCATGTCATCTGTCTGGGATTTAGTTTTGCCAACTGTAAAATGGGGTTAATAGTCTCTACATAAATGCAGATTATATACCATCTACCCCTTTGACAGACTCTTTGTAAGAAAGTTTTGTTGCAGTAATTTTTCAAATGGTGTCAATTAAAAAAAAAAAAAGAACCCATCTAAACGGTTTATGAAACCCATAAGATGAAATGTCTTGAGAAGAATCTCTTTATGTAATTTGAACATGGGATTGCATTTCAGTTTCTTAAAGTACTTTTCATGGCAGGTGATCATTTGATCTTCTTTGCTGTCCTGGGAGGTAGGTTTTATCAGCATGTCATGTCAACAGTGATTCTTAATTCTTTGCAGTGTGTGCGTGCGTGTGCCCCCCCACACTATGGATTATTGAAGAACACAGTTGTCCAGTGTCCCATAACTGGTAAATGGTGGATCCAGGACTGAGACCAGACTTTTGTCTAAATCCCATTCTTACTCTAGAGTACTTTGATGGAAGGATACCACTTACATAAGCAGCAGTGGTCCTCTCCCAAGAGGAAAGGTACTTCTGAGTCACCACACTGCCTTTTGATAGGCAGTGGTGTCAGGTTCCTACTTAGGGACTCACATCTGGAGTGATATTTTAACTCTCTCACAGGCCTAGGGAACTGCTCTCTGCCCATGCAGAGTTGTATGTAAGCGAGGAAATCCTTGTCATCAACCTCTTTCTAGTAACTCTTCTTAGTGGAGTCCATTTCTCCTAGAAGATGGTACAAACATGATCTTCATCCTTCTGTCTAGAGCCCTGGAGCTAATTAACTCATGTGTAAAATATGGTTCTTCTTTTAAAAATTATTAGATTCTAAACAAGGAGCAAAGTTTAAACATGATCTATCCCTATGTTCATATTGGGGATTATTCATTTTTAAAATCCTTTAAAGATCTGAAGCGTTTAAATACTAAATCTAATAAACAAAATAATAAGTTTACACAAAAATGTTTATAATATGACCCCTGTGTTGGACCAAAAATAAAAAGAAATTTAAATATCTGTGTACATTTATATAAATAGAGAGAAACACGAAAGAAGAAGCTAGTACCTGAGAAAAGGCAGAGCTTTCTGACTACTTTTTTTTTTTTTTAATATCTGGTGTTTTTTCACTTGTAATCAAAGAGTAATTTTGTCATTTAAAATTGTCCAATAAATTTAAAATAAATATGGATGAAAGAAAAGGAGAAAGGGAAGAAGGATGGAAAAACGAGCTCTCATTCTACAGCGGACATGGAGCTGATTTGCTTAACTCATAGAAATAAGTTACTTGTTGTCGTTATGCAAGAAATAATATATTGTATGTAATTAAGCAGTGTATTCATCCTGTACTTCAATAAGTTTGTTTAAATGTCACTTATACATTTCTGAAATATCTATTGCTTATATTACTGACATGAAAGAATATGAGATTTTGATAGATACTGTAGAGTGTGTGTAATGTGGGATAAAGCCATTCAATTATGCATTCCTACAGCAGGTGCAAGGGAGCACAGGGTGAATACAATATGATCCCCCCCAAAATTAAAAAGACCTGGGAAAGCTCATAACTTGTTTACTGAGGATGGTCGATAGTTGGCACTCATCTCACCTCTGCTGTCCCTCACACTCCCACCCACCCTGTAAAAGTCTCTGATTGTGTTATTCTTAGCTATTGAGAAAACATCCTTCAGGTTCCCTCTGAACCCTAGGCATGAACAGTCACTGGGGACTGGTTGGCATGGCCCTTCTCACTGTGGTAGAATTATACTTCTGGGGAACTTGAAGACCATAGGGTCTTTCTGTTGGTTTCTCACTGACCATGAAAACATGAAAGTGAATTTGATCTTGGAGGAGAAAGGGAAGGAATGGGTGAAAGCCAGTGGCAGGCCATTTTTAGAGAATTTAAGACTTGTTTTCAAGGGAAAATATTGCAATAATTAAATCTGCCTGCCCCATGAGGTGTGTGGGGTTTTTTTGTTTGGTTTTTTTTTTGGTTTGGTTTTGGGTTTTTGTTTTTTTTTTTTTTTTTGGTGTTTTGTTTTGTTTTGTTTTGTTTTTTGTCAAATCTGTCCTAATGGTCTCTGGTGACAAATTGTCAGGGATATTATAGAGACGATGCACGGTTTAACCCTCCTTGGTGCTTTCACTGTATCTTGTACCTACCCTTTGTGCTTTATGACACTGTTTTATAATTATTTATCTGTTTATTTGCCTATTACACGATGACAATAATTCACGGGACACTGCTATGAACCAGGCAACCCTATGTGCTGCTAGCATGCTTTTGGCACTTAATCTTTGCAGTAAGAGTAGAAAGCAGAAATGAACTCTATTTGACAAGTAAGGACACTGAGGCATAGGAAGGTTAAATAACTTGCTTACGTCACTGTGTTAGCAACTCCGTGCTCTTTCCCCCTGCACAGTACAACTTCCCAAGAAAATTAGCAGCTGAGTGATGCTTGGATGAGAATGGTAATAGGTTTGAGTAAGAGGAAAAGCTGCCTCTTAAGTAAATCATTTCTATTTCCCACCAGCTAATTGGAGAGAGGCATTAAGAGGAAGGAATTAGTTCCACTCTGCGGTGGCCAGGCTGGGCGGTGTATTGCCCCCAACGGGGGCTGGGGGTGAATGGCACAAGAACATTGTTCTGAGCGAGGTCCTGGAGGAAATTGCTCTCGAAATGGCTGTGAATGGCCATATTGAAGATTGATTTTGATATTTCATGATTATTAGGTAAATTTTGCCAGCGTAGTGTACAAAGCAGCAAACTTCACCATTAATTTCAGCTTGCTCTAGAATAGGCAAGGGAATGTCTAGATAATATTTTTCTTAAGATAACTGCCAACCAAATACAAGTCTTTTTATCGAACCAAGTACTGTTAACCTAAGAAATCCTTTCTATGTAACTTCAAAGGGCAGGCTGGAATGCCTTTTTTCCTCTAATTTTATTTTTTTTAAATCAATAAAACAAGTTATAGATATGATTCGTAGATAATTTTCTCCTTCCCCATGTACACAGCTCCCTATGACTATCTAGAGTAAAAGCCTGATATCGACTAATTTCTGTTAGGATGTAACTCTTTAAACCCTCAGAATTAGACATGGCTGCAATTCAGTCATGGAACTCTTTGGCAAGATATGAATTTTCTTAACGTCTCACGTTTCTTTTTTTTTTTTTTTTTTTAATGCAGGCTAGTTGGTGGACTTTTAAGCTTTCCAAGAACCACCCTTTTGAAAGGTTTTGTGCCCTCTCTTTATCAAGTATTATTCAATAAATCATTCTCAATGACTATGTCCAATAAGCATATTAGTCTATGGGTTACACTGAAACAAGCCTATTAAACTGGGCCACATTTTGGCTGCGTGCCCAATTAAAGGTTGTCATAATGAATTGAGCTAGGAGAGGAATGAGCCTGGTCAGGTTTCAAATGAAATGTCTGCTTTTGTATAAGTAACTGCTGAGGGGTTCCAGCACTGCAAATTGCCTAACGTGGTAGGATAGTCACAGAAGCTCAGAAATTCAGGAAAATGAAGTGCAGCCCAGTCTTCCAGCTATGTCATACATTCATCAAAATGGTTTAGTGTCAGCTTGTGCTTTTAAATTCCAGTGAACAAGAAGCCAGCTTATTTTTATAAGGATAGCATGATGTGTATGTGTATTTTAAGGGGAATGTTACAGGAATGAGTTACGCTTGTCCCACCGGCTCCTTTTAATCCTTGACCATTTAAATGGAAAATCCATGTAAGCTGACTTTATTCCGTGGAAGTCACTTTTCAGGAGGGGAGATTAGGAGCTGTCACTGTGATCAGCCCACTCTGTACTTTACACAGACGCTGTTCTTATGCCCGTCTGAATTTTGTCCTTTATTTTGTTCATTAGAGGGGCTATTTCAGCCAGATTTCAAGCCAGGCTTTTATTGATTGTTCCCAAGCAGGGAGAGAATTCAGCGATTTACAAGATAACAATTAACAGCTGGCTCTTAGTCTATGACAGCGTTTTCGAGATTTGAGCCCATTAAATCAATAAACCAGGAGGATACTGCGGAAGAATTGCAATCATTATTTGAAATTTGACCCAAAGAATTATTTCATATTAATTTTTTAAATGAATTTATTGTATTTAGTTTTCCCCAACCGCTCATTCTTCTCATTGGTGTTCATAAATGGAAGGCTGGGAGGCGGGTTCTGACAGTCCACCATGAGGTGGCCCTATGTCTTTGTCATTCCAGAGTCACGGGGGGTGCTCTCGCTTACCCCTAAGGCAAATGAGCCCACGTGTTTTCTTGTGAACCTGCCCTCAGGTGTCAAAATAATCCAGATTTCCACATGAAATCTGGGCTGATGTTACAAATAAGCAGATGAAAATTATCCTCTTAGAATAGTTTTTACAGCGGTAAAGGGAACAGGAGAGGACTCCAAAAGAAATATTTAGATTCTATATTTCTGCTGGAAGGTGCCAGTTGGGGACTGGGTTCAGTGAGGAATGCTTATGAATAGGCCTCCATATTTTGCCTGGGTGGCGGCCTGCCAGGCACTCATCTGGCCTGACAGATGGGGATGAGAGGGAAAAAAAATATCCGTTTGTATACTCGTCTCTCCCTCCCATGACTCTCAGAAAATCCCTAGTAGGAGCTTCTGTGGATGTGTCTCAGAGCTCCAGAGTCCCTGCTGTTATCAGGCCCTCTCCTTCCCTCCCCACTGAGGAGGACAGTCCTGCTTTTTCTCGGAGGCCCACACAACATGACTTGAAGACTGGTGTCATCTCCGCCAACAGAGAGCACCCAGCCTGGCCCACTCTTCCTTAATCCCTGGAGGTGCAAACCTCACAGTCTGGAGAAAGTGGTCCGTTACCTGGGCTAGGACGGGGCATCTTAGCTGTGCATCACAACCCTGAGTTCAAAGAAGATTTTTGAAAGGCTCTGGCCTTGGCAGGAAGACTTCTTCGTTGAATCTAATTACCAGCTTAAAATGCAGTTGCCAACACAGAGAACCAGCTCCCATGAATTTCCAGGCCTGCTTATTAAGATGTCACTTAAGACTGCAAATAATTGTGGTAACTGGCATCAATTCTTAGAGGGCTCTGTGAAGATTATTCTTCCAGAGACTGGCCTTTCTTGAAATATCTTATTATACCCGTATTCTCTCTCCATTTCTTGAAGTTATAATACCACATTCGAAGGGAGGCTTTGAAAGAGGACAGTTTTAAAAGAGTTTCTTAGGGGGGGCGCCTGGGCGCCTGGGTGGCTCAGTGGGTTAAAGCCTCTGCCTTTGGCTCAGGTCATGATCTCAGGGTCCCAGTATCGAGCCCCGCATTGGGCTCTCTGCTCAGCAGGGAGCCTACTTTCCCCCCACTCTCTGCCTGCCTCTCTGCCTACTTGTGATCTCCATCTGTCAAATAAATAAATAAATAAAATCTTCAAAAAAAAAAAAGTTTCTTAGGATCTTGCCATGGAAACTTTACTGTTATTTGAGTCATCGTTGCACAACTGACCCCATGATAAATGCAATTAACATCCACGTATGATTGGGGAAACTGAGTGTTAGAGTCGTGATGTTTAACATTGACAGGTTAGTCTTTACTGAAAATGGTGCGCTTTTCATGGTCATTTTATTTTCTTGTCTTGCTGTCTTTGTGTTTAATTAAGGCTGTTCAACGTTTCTAATAGGAATACTTGGGTTCTTTGTTGCTGCCCTTTCTACTCTTACAATGACTTACTCTATTTCATCCTTCTATATTTTAAAATGAATCTGTAACCATGTTTCTGTAAGACCTGTTTCCACAGACTTCGTTATTGCAAAGTCCACCACGTGGGGGCGCCTGGGTGGCTCAGTAAGTGAAGGGTCCTACTTTTGATTTAGGCTCAGGTCATGATCTCAGGGTCATGAATTCAAACCCTGTGTGGTGTTCCCTGCTCAACTCAGAGTCTACTTGTCTCTCACACTTTGCTTCCCCCCGCCCACTCATAGTTGCGTGCTCTCTCTCTCTCACAAATAAATACATACAATGGAAAGAAGGAAGGAATGGAAGGAGGGAAGGAGGAAGGAAGGAAGGAAGGAAAGGCCACCACTTGGTACATATCAGGAAGACTAGATTCTAAATTGAGTTGTTTTCTGATGTGATCAAGAACTGTTCATATTTTGGTTTCTTTGAGTGCCCTGAAATGATATCAAGTTGACTGTCTGAATTATGATTATTAACAGGTCAAATGTTACACAACTTGAACATTTGATGGAGGGCAGTACCCAGAAATTCATCCTATCATGTCTGTCTAATGTGGATAGTATGAAGCTTGCTGATCCTTTCATGACTTGATTTTTATAATGGTTTTTGAAGAAAAGAGATTAGATTTTGGGAGCTATAGCATTCTCCAAAGGTCTTCTACAGTAAGTGATAGTGACCTATGGTCCATGGAGAAGACATTTTTAAATTTCTTTTACTTGTATAATTTATGGATTACTTAAAACAAATGTTCAGCACTATGTGTTTAACTAGGCCAAGAAAACATTTAGAGGACTGTGTTGAAGAAGAATTGATACAGAAGAAAATATGAAAGTAAAGAAGAATACTCAATGCATGGCCCTAAAGAAAGGTGGAAAAAGCTTGGCCAACATAGACCATTTATACACCCCTATTCCTAAGAGATTTCAATTATTCAGCATGCATTTCTTACGCAGCCTCTACCTCGAGCACTGTACTAAACATAAACCCTCAAGGAGCTGATTCCTGCTTTCTATAATTCCTGTTTTAATATTAGATATAATATGCACAGGAATTACCTAACCATGGAAAGGAAAGATGTAATGAATATTTAGACCTCTTATGTCGAAGAAATTAAGGGAGAATAAGATCAGTGGCGTGGGGGTCGTTGTGTCAGATCTGGATTGCCTTTTCCAGGGTTTCTTGTTGGACAAAACACATAAAGCTGTTGTAGATGGGGCTTTCTATTTCTCTCAGAGCACATTCCCCACAGATTCAAGCTATTTTCAAGACTGTATTCGAGCCTCAAGGGTCAGTGTAGACTTGTCCAGTCACTAAAGCTGAGTTTGTTTTCAGTTGTTGAAATGGTTTTTAGAAGGTGATCCTGTGAGTTGTGAGATGAAGACAGATAACTAGGAATTAACAAGGACTTGTTTCAAGTGGGTGAGGATATTATAGGAGACTCACAGAATCAGTGTCATGGCAGACAGAGCAAGGGGATATTGGGTCATAGAATATGAGGGGCGGAAGGAATGGTGATGAGCAGTTCCAGTTTGCTGTGCCCCAGGAATGATGTGCCTTTGCTGGTCATGGAGCTGCTGGGAGAAACATCTTTGTCTTGGATGAAGGTCCTCCCACACTGCTACCCCCACTCCTGTTCCTTTTATTTTCCAATAAGATTTCAGTTGTCCAAATGTAGTTGAAGGGAACTAAAAGCAAGAGGGTCCCCAAAATAGAAGAGTGAAAAGATAAATGGAAGGAATATCAGAATTACAGTCTGCCACATGTATCAAAAGAAGGAGCAGGTCTGTTTGGACAGCCCTCTTCCATAGCAACTTACACAATTTTTTTCTTTTTTTAACCATTGACTGAGACCCCCAGCATGGGATTTGAAAAGCAGTTCTCTCTGTGCCATAACCCTGGGAATTTTACCAGAAGGACTAAATATCCCTCTTCTTTTTCTACCAGCCCCTTAACTATTTCAATCACTCTGTTAAAATTGTTTGAACTCCCTTAGCTTTTCCCATATTCTGTGAGGATGGAGAGTATGCTTTGTGATTCCCTACTGGTCCCCTTTACTCAGTGTATTGAGTAAATACAATTACTATATATATATATGTATATATGTGTATATATATATATATATATATATATATAATCTCAATATTGAGTAAATACAGTTACTACTTGTTGCTATAGAGCATAACAGCGGCCATAATTATAGCAGAGAAGAACTATTGGATTTTGCTAGATTTAAAAAATGTGATTGATAAACCTCATGAAGAGGATAGTGGGTGAAGTAATTAAACTGTAACTGGAAAAAAAAAAGATGCTCAGAAGCCAGGTGTGTGGGAGGAAAAAAGACTATTCATTTGAACTTAGGTACTGAAATGATGACCTTAGTCTCCTCCTTAGGCCAAGTAAAAAGGGAAATAAACCCAACACGAGTGGCAGAAGCAAATGATTTTTTTCAATAAGAGATTTCAACATATTATAAGGCAAATGGCATCCTGGAGAAGACATTCAAAATGTCGGCAGCGGAGCAAGTAGTTTTTATAGAAGGAGGTGAATAGAATAGAAATTTAGCAAAAGCAACAAGTGCTCCCTCTAAGACACTGTTCTCTCCCTACTGACCCCACCCACCTCTGCGGATCCCACGACGGGGGCCGGTAATAACGTTGGCACGTCTTGCTTTCCCACCACAACTATCCCTTTCCCCTACCCCTACCCCAGGGGATGGGGCTTGATGAAGGTCTAGGCAGCACTGAGTTCAGGGGGTTCTGAGAGTTCTGAAGAGCAATAATCTTGCTTTCCCTGCCACAGAGGTTACCCTCCCCATCCTCTTTCTTTGTGTTTTTCCATCAGCGCTGGAAGTGTACACACCTCACGTGCCCCAGGTGTCAGGGACTGTGCAAAAATCATGTTGCTATGGCCCCAGCCCCCAAGCCAGATGGCAAAGGAGAACAATGCTTCTCTTATCTGCTTCTTCCTTCTTCCCTCCTCCACATCCCATTCCATGCTGCTCACTCAGACTTGCCTTATACCCATGTTCTCCAGTGTGTGTTCTGTTTACGATGTGCCAAGTCCTCATTTTCTAGGATTCCCTCCCAAGGGAGCCATCTGATTCAGGCACTTGACACTAAGAAGTGGGTAACACATTAGCCTAATCTTCTCTGGAGTTACTGACCCGGCCGCCTCTTCATAATGTCCAAGATAAGAATGCATGGAATACTTGTAACCCCGTCAGTCCTTTGAACATAATAGTACTTCTACATAATACATACTAACACTGAATAGGATGCCTGGCATATAGTAAGCACTCAATAAAAGTTAGCTGTTATTACTTGTATTTTTTTATGTTGTGGATTTTTGGAGAGGTGGGGTTTTAGCCACCAGGGTCCATCAGAGAATGAAATGTGCAGTCCGCATCCTTGAGTGCAGCAGTGCTTCACCTTTGGAGTGGCCCTGCCCTCCAGGAGCTGTGCCCCCTTCTTTCTTTGGAACAGACAGCATTCAAGTGCCAAGTGGGGAGGTCTGAGGTCGGTTCCTCCGTAGAGCCTGGCCTCCGGTGGTTAAGGATCAAGACTGCCTAGGGGGTCGGGGGGCTTCCATGGGCTGGCCTGCATTTCATTTCATCCTCCTGACAACCTGAGAAACAGGTCACCAGGTCACCACTACCTCATTTTAGGGAAGAGGAGCTAGGGTCGGAGGGCTAAGGGACACGCTGGTAAATAGCAAGATGGGAACACACACAGCTTGCCTAAGTCCAAGTCTCACTACTTCTAGGGACATGGTTGAAAATTTAAAAGTTGGTTCTGTGGGGCTTCTGGGTGGCTCAGTGGGTTAAAGCCCCTGCCTTTGGCTCAGGTCATGATCCCAAGGTCCTGGGATCGAGCCCCGCATTGGGCTCTCTGCTCAGCAGCAAGCCTGCTTCCTCCTCTCTCTCTGCCTGCCTCTCTGCCTACTTGTGATCTCTGTCTGTCAAATAAATAAGTTAAAAAAAAAAAGTTGGTTCTGAAGAAATAATGATTTATTTGCTCAGAGATATGTCTCCCAGGGGTGTTTTCTTTGACCTTTATAATTTCAAAACAGCTAATACTTAGGGTCTTTATTTGATAGTTAGCTTCACACTTGAAAATGATTTATCTCAATGCCCTTTAAGGCTATTTCTATTTTCTTTGTTAAAATGAAAGTCCTATGTTCATTTGGTAAGATGTTTAACAAACTGTGAGTTAGATGTCCATCTAGGGTGATTTTCTCCATACATTTCTCTTTTTATTCTTGCAAACTATTTGAGCTGATTCCCATTGTCCCATGAGAAATGAAAACCACACTTTTGAACTTTAGGAGAAAAAAGCAATTCCCGTATCACTTTCCATTTTCTATTTAGGATCAGTCAAATACATTTGTATGTTTTGGGACATTAAATGTAACCTGCTCTGTGTTCTGAGTTCTCCAGACTTGCATTCTTCCTTCCATATCCCCGCTCCTAAGACAAATTCAATTGGCTGCGAAATAGATGAATTACTGATTTGAATAGCTTAAGAAACAACACAAGCTTATTTGCATTTTGAGGTGTGTGCCCGTGCACATGTGTGTTTTATTCTCGGCCTCATTGTAAAAGATGACTTCCTGAAATTGGATTTCTGGGAAAGCTCAGAGATATTAATGGAATAGATGTATTCAAGCTCAGTTATAGAAACCTGGCCATTGTAGCCCACGAGAATAGATGGGCCACCTTAGAGATTCCTGGGTAAACTTTTAGAGAAAACAATCAAGTAGCTTCAAGTTCTTCAATGGCCAACATCTCTTTAAATGTTCCCTTTAAAAAGTCTACAGGATATCATTGAAATATTGATTAGTACTCATGTATTGTAATAAATGTTAATTTTATGCTGGGAAGACATCTAAGAGAGAATGATCCAAAACAGCTTAAAGTTATACCAAGTAAAACAAGTCCTTTGTTGGTCTGTGCTGTCAGTTAACTTAAGAATGGCCAAAATGGGTTATTGTACACATCACTTAACTTTGAATGGTATGCTATGGTAATTGTTTGCTTAGGTAACATATTAAACTTCTTGTGCTTTTACTCTTCAGGGAAACAATGCAACAAATTAATAGGATCCTGCTTTAGGGCCCAGTTTCCAAATGAGTTATGTATCAGCTGAAAAGGAGTAGGTACAATAATCATCTCTTTTTCCTTTTCTTCATGTGATCTTAGCAATAGAAATAGAAGGTAAATAAGACAGAAGAACTAATTAAAGAGGAACAGCCATGATGTCCTCTTTCAATGTGCTTTTTTTTATTTTCCAGAAATAAACATTGTGGCCCTCAGAACTACATAATTTTCATGAATTAGAAACTACTTTATACTATCCGATGCTAGACTTCTGGTCTTCCCCTCTGCTGACCTTTTGCAACACTGAGAAACTTATTAAGGCTTTGAAATAATCAATCTGGAAAAAATCCTAATTGTATCCCTCTGCAAATTCATCTGTGTTGCTTGGTACACTTTAGCTTAAGATGTCAGTTTTTTTAACTGAAAGCATAGACAGTTTATCAAACGGTGTTTTGGAATTTGAGGAAAGAAATTGATTTCCCACAGAGAGTCAAATCTGGTCCAGGAATGAATTCAGCACATTGCCCTTTTAAAGGAAATGCTTGGCTGTATCCATTTGGGAATCTCCTTGAGCAATAAATTTGATGATTTAGGCATTTACCTTCTAGTGTGTCTACTGTGTTGGATAATGTTGAGTTATCTCTGATTAAGGGGAACATGCTTCGTTATGCTAAGTTGCTTTCATCATTATTCATTTTTTAGCTGCTTTCATGTATTCTCCTGATATTCTCACATTAATAACAGGAGTCAACTCGGATTTTGCCAGACATTTTTGGAAGGTTCCTAAGAACATTCCTCTTTCACTTTTTCTCTGCCTCTTCTTTCCCTGCTAAAGACTATACAATATTATGTCCTTAGAAGGAAAAATAGACTAAAAAACTTCTCCTCTTGTTTTATCGAGGTAAGAATAGGAATTTAAGGGACTAGCCAGGGCTTTATGTATGAAAACTTTAAGTAAGTTTAATTTTATATGTATGAAAACTCTAATTAAGTAATGGGAAGAATGCAATTTTTATCCTACTCTAGTCTTGTTCTCATATATTATACGTAAGCACGTGGGGCTTGAGATCTTGAAGACCTCAGTATGAATCCTGGCTCTGCAACTTATTATCTTTATGTCTCTGGTTTTATTATAAAATGTACTTCCCTTTAGGTTCTCCATGTGTGAAATAGGAATAATAATATCCATATTATTGTTTTGTTTCAAGAATTTGTTGTGAAAAATATAGATGAAGCACTTGTAATATCTGACACATCTTAATTTATCGAAAGTGAATGTCTTCTTTTCAAATTTAATATATAAAATTGATACACTTCCTAAGTAGACTATTTTATAAGAAAATCATTCAGTATGACTTGCTGTGACCATATTACTCAGGATTGTGATAGTGATTGTTATGGTAGATGAAATAAGTAGGTTATAAATAAATAGATGAAATCCATGCACTTTCCAGACAAACCTGATATTGTAGAGGAAAAATCTTAGTGTTGATTCAGATAGAACTGGCTTAAGATATTACTTCTAAGATATTAAGCCTATTTGACAGAGAAATTTATTAAACAGTTTTCTTGGTTTCTTTAATTCAATAGGACAAAAAAAGATAAAGCTATATAAAGGTGAAAGAACTGTTTTGAAGGTAATCCATGTTAAATAGTTAAACTAGTGTTTGAGATTTCCTATAGATCAGTTTATGTCAATATTCCTTCAATATCTCCCCTCAGTCTTCTGTGGAGCTACTACACAGTCCTACCAATGATGATCCCTGAAATATTTTACTTATCTCTCATATTTGTCCCATCATCGGACTTATCTGTTGTTTTAAGCTTCTTCCCACCAGATTGTTATTCTTTCTCTCAAATTTGTCTTCATGCCCAATATGAAGATACCCTCTCCCTTGTCAGAGCCAGACAACAGCTTCTCTGACTGCCAGTAGAATGGATGAATCCTTTTCCATGTCTCCACCATATGCTGAACACATCACAATTTAGCACTTATAACACTTTTGTCCCCTTATTCATTTGTGTATATGCTTCTATCCTTTTTTTTTTAAAGATTTTATTTATTTATTTGACAGACAAAGATCACAAGTAGGCAGGGAGGCACGCAGAGAGGAGAGGAAGCCAGGCTCCCTGCTGAGCAGAGAGCCCAATGCGGGGCTCGATCCCAGGACCCTGAAATCATGAGCTGAGCTGAAGGCAGAGGCTTTAACCCACTGAGCCACCCAGGCGCCCCTATGCTTCTCTCCTTAAGATTAAATGCAGCCCTTGGAGGCCAGGATCATATCTTGTCTAATTTTGTTTTGTCTGTTTGTTTGTTCATCTGTTTTGTTACCAGCGCTTGGCACAGAGTAAACATTCAATTTTTTGTTGAGTGGGTTGGGTGGGTGGGTGGGTAGGTGGGTGGATGGATGGTTGGATGGGTGGGTAAGAGAAATAAGCATATTGTTGGATAAATGACCCCACAAGCTCTTTCTAAAGTGCCTAAAAAATTAGCTAACTGGAACCAGGAATGCTGCCTCCCAATAGCAGTGATTATATACAAACTCAGTTTTCATGGTATACAAAGCTCTCAATCCCTTCCCAGCTTGTCCCTGACCAGGTTCTAAGTTCAGACTTTGCTTCTAAGCTTTTCATGAATCCCACAAGGCCATGCCCACTCTTGCTCTATAAAGAGAGAACAGCAAACTTTGCTGCAGGCTTACTGTTAAAACCTAGCCCTCCTCATGCCTCCAGCTGCACCTCACCCCTGGGGTGCCTCTTGGGGGACCCTGAGAGAATGGGGGAGGGACTGCATTCACCTGGCAACACTTCTTCCTTGACATGAGTTCCAGGCTGTATCTAGTGACACTGTTGGTGCTTTTTCCAAGTTCCTTTCAGGGTAGAAAGTTGATTTGACAAAGGCATTCAGTCTCTTAAATGATAATTAAAGAATGTAGGGTCTGTGTAATTGAAGAGTTTGTAAAAGCAGGCAGATAACCATACTAACAAGCCTAGGCTCAGGATAAATGCTAGATTAGAACAGAAATTTCAGCCCTGGAATTCATAAAACATAAGGTCTTAGAGCCAACCCCTCAAGAGAATAAAACACACCTGATTATATCTTCATGCACATATATATTTAAAAAAAAAAATATGAGGCAACTCACAAGTTCACCTACAAGAAGATAGAAAAACACAAGAGAAAATCAAGGGAGGGCAAGTACAGACTACCCTGAAAGGTTAGTCTTGGGGAAATGAGAATGACGTGGGCCCATGAGATCCGAGTTGGCTAATGCCAAGTGTGTCTCAGATTTGGCCTGAGCTCCACAGACAGACATTCTCAGTGAAAGAATCTGGTCAGAAAATCGTCTTTTCTCTACGTTTATGTTAGAAATAGCACTGAGAAGAACAGAAGGCCTCTGTGTCCTCCATAGCTTCAGCATAACCAAAAGAAAAAGAGAAGTAATTTTGTGGGGGAGGGGAGAAAGAGAAGAAAAAGGTGAACTTACTGAATTATTCTATAAATGTAAATGGGAGAATCTGAGGGCCTGTCATCTTGAGCTGAATGCTAAATATCATCTCTGAACCTTTTATCAGAACACATAGCAATATTAAGAATGCTATTTAGTGTCTCCTGCAGACTCACTGCTGTTCGGAATTTTGTCATGTATTCATTAAACAATGCTCTGTAGTGGGTACAATACACACTTGAGAAAATTGACAAGTCCAGGGACTTCTATGCCTAGCAAGCAGACTTCTATGCCTAGATCGGTGAGACTCCTAAGCCTCCTGACTTAACATCATATCATACTGCTTCCAGATAGCCCCATCTGAACACATAGAGATTGACTTGCCAGAAGTCTTCTGTTACACAGCATGTCGTGTTTGGGTTTAACCAGAAATTTACAAGAGAGGAGAATCTTTTGCCTATGGTAAAGCAAGCAGTCTCCAAGCCAGCAATCTGACTGTCCCAGCTGATAACTCTAATACAGGACTTGAGAGGCACCATCTGTTCAGACTTGTTTGCTTGTTCTAGAATAAGCTGGTAAGAAAATCTCTGCTCATTTTTATCCACTATCTGTGGTAGCACCAGGGTACTGAGTGTGATTGGCCTGATACTAGAATTGGGCATTAAAACAGACAAAAGGCAACAAGCATCATTATAACAAAATCATTTCATAAGGTTCCCACAGAAGGAGGCGAGTAGAACCAAATCCACATGGAGCCACCAGCGGGAGTTGTGGACACGCCTTGCATCTCGTTACAGGGCTCTCTTCCAAAAAGAGATCAAGCTCAGCCTTGTTTTGTTAATGAGATCTGACAGAATTATTGCCTAGGGTGGTACATAAACACTGATTTTATTCTTTTAAAACAATTTAAAAATCATCAAAAGACTTTAAGCATCAGTTATAATTATAGACACTATAGTACTCTGAGAAATACGATTAACCAGTTTAATTGATCTCAGAACTAAGAAAGGCGAAAATGAAAATACACAGTGATATCTTAGGATATAATTTTACAGTTTTCAGAATTTGTGTTTCCAAAACAAACTTATCTTTCATTGTTATTACTTTTAAACAAATACAATGATGGATTTATGTCCTCGCATTCTGTTTTGAGTTAGCCTCAAAAAAGTGTTCCAGTGTCACTTGTATTTCATCTCTAATAGATGTTTTACAGTTACTGGGCTTAATTCTTTTCAAAATTATTATTAAAGTTATTATAATATTATTGACTATGTTCCTTATGCTGTACATTACATCCCTGTGACTTAATTTATTTTGTAAGTGGGAACTTTGTACCTGTTAATCCCATAGTTTTCCTGCCCCCGCTCCCCACCCTGAGCCACCTCTGGTAACCAACAGTTTGTTTCTTACATCTGTGAGTCTGTTTCTGTTTTGCTTCTTTGTTTTGTTTTTTAGATTCCACATATGAGTGAAATCATATGGTATTTGTCTTTCTCTGACTTACTTCATTTAGCATCATAACCTCCAGGTCCATCCATGCTGTCAGAAATGGCAAGGTGTCATTCTTTTTTATGGCTGAGTAATGTTCCATTGTGTACACAGACCACAATTTCTTTGTCAGTGCATCCATTGATGGACACTTAGGTTGCTTCCACATATAGACTATTATAAACAATACTTCAGTGAACATAGGTATGCATATATCTCTTTGAATTGGTGTTTTTGTTTGCTTTGGATAAATACCAGAAGTAGAATTGCTGGACTGTATGGTAGTTCTATATTTAACCTTTTTTTTGTTGTTGTCGTAATTAGTTGTACCAATTTACATTCATATCCAAAATGCAAAGTATAAGAAAGTGGACCATGTAGTCAAAATCTTTTATATGTAGGTATCCGATTTTCCCAGCACTGTTTAATAAAAACTGTCATTTCCCTGTTGTATATTCTTGCCTCCTTTGTCATAGTTTAACTGACCATACATATATGGATCTATTTCTGGGCTCCCAATGCTGTTCTACTGATCGATGTGTCTGTTTTCATGCTAATACTATACTGTATTGATAACTATAGCTTTGTAGTATAGTTTGAAATCAGGAAAAGTGATACCTCCAGCTTTGTTTTTCTTTCTCATGATTGCTTTGGCTAGTCGGGGTCTTTTGTGGTTCCATACAAATTTTAGAACTCTCTGCTCTAGTTGTATGAAAAATACCATAGGTATTTTGTTGGCGATTACATTGAATTTGTAGGTTGCTTTGGGTAGTATGGACAATATTCAGCAATAATCTTCCAATTCATGAGCACAGTGTATCTCTCCTTTTATTTGTGTCCTCTTCAATTTCTTTCATCAAAAGTCTTAAAGTTTTTAGAGTACAGATCTTTCACCTCCTTTGTTCAATTTAGAGGCTTAATTTTTATGTCAGCTTTGAGAGATCAGAGGCAGAGAGGAGTCAGAAAACCTGGTGAAGGTGTCACAGGGAAAAACAGATAAAGATCTCTGGTTCCAAATCCTGCTCTCTCCCCATACTCCATGTTCTTCTGTCCTGTGAATCCATTCACATTTTCCGGAGCAAGTAAATACTAGCATCCTCGCCTGAAATTGTAAGTCTTGTGAGATTTGGGATCAGGAGGCTTCTTCACAAAAGCCAAGTTCTCAGATTTTTACATGGAAACATCCCAGCATTAGGTTTGTGATATCTTATGGCTCACTAAGGATCATCTTTCATTGCAGAAGCCAAAAGTTGGAACCTCAGGCCAGGAAGGTGTCCATTAGAGGCTGATATACTTTTTGTCCTTGACCGCTGCCTTCTTTGATTTGAGGCATTTGCCAGGTATACTATTCAATTTACTTTCTCAGAGCTGTGCAGGTGATTGACACAGAGCCAAGTTTGCTGGGTGTCCTGGAGTGTGTTTGCTGGCTGAGTTCTGTATTGTCCTCTTTTCCCCTATCTCAATTTCCTTTCTCCTCCTTTCTCAAGCTGCTTCCCTTTAGTATTGCTCTCAGGAAAAAAATAAAACAAAACACCTTCCTCTTTGTTCTCTTTGATTTCATCAGGTTCAAATATTGTATTTTCTAATTATTGTTTGTTGTCCCTTTCATCTCCATGCTCCTGAAACAATGTGTATACATCTAGTCCTGTATTCACCACGTAGCATCAGAATGATCCCTTTACCAGTGCTTACCTTTAACCTCCTCTATCCATTGTCCTATCCCCAGCTTGTAGACATTAAAAATATATCTGTCTACTCTTTGTCAAGAATGTGAACTCCTTGGGCGCCTGGGTGGCTCAGTTGTTAAACATCTGCCTTCCGCTCAGGTCATGATCCCAGGGTCGTGGGATCGAGCCCCTGCATCAGGCTCCCTGATTGGCAGGAAGCCTGCTTCTCCCTCTCCCCCTCGCCTTACTTGTGTTCCCTCTCTCACTGTGTCTCTCTCTGTCAAATAAATAAATAAAATCTTTTAAAAAGTAATAGGAATTCCTTAAAAATGGAAGTCATGTTTACTTATTTTGCACCCTATCTTTTCCTTAGCTGGTGCTCATCTATCTCAGATAGTAATTTGGAATTTATCTCTGAAGTATTTAGAAATCTCTTGACCTAGATGGAACTGAAACTAATCCTGGAGGTGACTAGCCAGGAAGCAAAAGGCAGGGAAAGGAAGAAGGTAAGAAGGGGATGAGAGGAAAAAGGAGAGGAGAGGAATAAAAGCAATAAAAGATTGCAAGAATATTGTCATAATCACAATAGCTGTCAATTATTGAGTTCTTGCTAGGTTATTTGTCACTTATTTTATAGGACAGAAACTCATTCAGTGTCCTCAATCACTGTGTGACATAAGTGCTATTTTACAGGTGTAGAAACTAAACCTCAAGTTCGGTAACTGTCCTGAAATGACCCAGGTAGTGGCCAAATTGAGATTAGATAGTTCAGTACACTCTATTCAAGAGTAACTTGCATGTGCCTACATACGCCCTACGTAATCTTAATATTGCATGATTCTCCCACAGTAAAGGATAACGAGTTAACTTCCTTAATGCTGATGAGAAGTTCCATTCATAGCCTGGTGCTAGTCATTTTAGCCTGCCCTGATAGCATGTGTTTCATACACTATTTTTTTAATCTGGCTTCAGCTCTGGGTTCTCTTTTCTGATTTTCATCCTCTGAAAATTTCTGTTCAGTTTACACATTGGTATAAGGAGTCTCAGGCCATTCGGAAACCATACCAAGTATAAAGCAAAATAGGATAAATTCAGTTTTGTTTTAGGGTAATATGAGGTAGGATAAATAAATATCACATGATTTGGCCCCAGAAGGAAGCCCTGTATGATGTCACGGGTATAGGTTTCTTAGTCAGACAACACCTGTGAACCAGCTAAAGGCTGGTTTTGCAACTTTTTTTCTACTGCTTTTTTTTATTATGTTATGTTAGTCGCCATACAGTACATCATTAGTTTTTGATGTAGTGTTCCATGATTCATCGTTTGCGTATAACACCCAGTGCTAACTTGCTGTGTGTCTTTGGATAAATTAAGTCCTCAGTGTCCCGTTTATGAACTTTGTAAGGAGTACAAAAACAAAGCACTTAGCACAGTGTTGTACATCTCAGTAAGTGGCAACTGTTATTATTTACAATATTTATTATTTACAATATTATTTACAATATTATTATTTACAATAAATTGAAATATAAAAGAATGGAACTTCTTTAAATGTAAATTATGATTAGTACTCTGGTTAGGAAGAGGCTATGAGTTCCAAGTTCCAAGTTCCACGTCCTTGGGTAAGATGCTCTGAAGTTGCTTAACAAAATGTAGAAAAGGGATCTCCCAGCCCACTGGCAGCAGGACTGCCAGTCATTGATGCTGAAAGCTCATCTCACTGAAGTGTGGGGGTGGGGGACAGGGGCACATGCGCACCTGCAGCCCGCGGGTCGTCTTGTATGTGGCCATCACCAAGTGTCCCAGCGGTCAACCCTCAGGGCCAACATGTTACTCTGGGAAGCTGAAATTTGAAGAATTTCATTTATCATGTGCCAGATACCATTTTAAGGGCTTCACAAATATTTTAATCCTTGTGACAGTGCTAGAAGGTAGATGATATTATTAGACCAAATTTATAGCCGTCGAAACAGGCACAGAGAGGTTAAGTAACTTGGCTAAGATCAGACAGTCGGTAAGTGGTGGAGTTGAGACTTGCAACCAGGCAGTAGGAATTGTTTTCGTTGCAATAAAGGAATAACATATCATAATAACTTTTATGTTACCTAAATAACTTATGTGCAGAGTCTGAAAACTAGAAATAGAAGAACTTGACTGATGTTTACCATTGTGTTAAACAAATGGACCTTAATTTCCTCATCTATAAAATGGGGATGATTTGGGGCGCCTGGGTGGCTCAGTGGGTTAAGCCGCTGCCTTCGGCTCGGGTCATGATTTCAGAGTCCTGGGATCGAGCCCCGCATC
>NW_019154131.1:13249730-13271664 GCF_002288905.1 Enhydra lutris kenyoni
CGCAGGGGCGCCTGGGTGGCTCAGTGGGTTAAGCCGCTGCCTTCGGCTCGGGTCATGATTTCAGAGTCCTGGGATCGAGCCCCGCATCGGGCTCTCTGCTCGGCAGGGAGCCTGCTTCCTCCTCTCTCTCTGCCTGCCTCTCTGCCTGCTTGTGATCTCTCTGTCAAATAAATAAATAAAATCTTTAAAAAAAAATGGGGATGATTAAAATGAATGATCTTGCAAGGGTGTTAGGAAGATAATATGCCCAAAGATGTTTTTGTGAATTGTGACACACTCTACAAAGGGAAGTATTACTTACTGCTTATCATTTAAGCTTATATTATTCTAAGATGTGTGTGGGTATGCTGCAGATTCAAACCTGCTCTGTACAAACTTGTAGCAACATTGTACCAACTCCCTTTTTTCCTTTTTGAAATGTTTGTTGTTTGCTTACAGTTGGGAAAAAAAAAATTCTAGTGATAGAAATTCATATAAAATTCATACCAGACAGACTTGATTGTGATAACTGAAAGAAACCACTTGGGTTTATTATTATGCATTCTGTATGTCATCATTAGAAACTTCTCTATTGTTCTGCTGAATATGGCACATTTTTGCATTTTATATTACTGCTGGAATGTGTAGTATAATGCCTTTTTGTTACAGAATCAGTACCTATTATCAGAGTTATGCGAGCATTCATCTGAGACCTATTATAAACATTTAGACCATGGAACCAAAATCAAACTCTGCTCGAACTCTGTGTTCAGATTTAGTATATAGAACTTAATCTTACAAAGCTATAGGGAAGCCCTGATTAACTTAATTCTTGCATCTAAATAAAGCACCTGAATTCAATTTAATTATCTTAACCATTCTAATTAATAGGTTGTGATCTTTAAGAATGTGAGTTTAAACTTTGCTGTTATAACTTTCTTTCTTTCTCTCTTTCTTTTCTTTCCTTCCTTCCTTCCTTCCTTCTGTAACTGTTCTTCTTGGAAGATACCCTTGTTCACTAAAACACGCTTCCAGTTGCTTTTTGCCAGATTAATACTGACTTTTCTCTCTCAAACTTCCCCCTTTGGTCTATTTGAGTGACACAGCACAATAGATAATTAGTTCTTTTTGTTAGTCTGTAATTTTGAGGGGAACTACAGAGGACATCTGCCAGCTTGCATGTAGACGGTGGAAAAGTTGTAACTGCTCTGAATTATCTCTCTGAACCTGTTTCTGTAGGGTGTGGATCTTAAATATGGAAATGCCTTCCCAATACAGAATATATGGAAGGAACATGTTTTGCTTTCCACAAGTTATATTTATGTTTATCTCTCTCTTTAAAACAAATTCTCTTTTGGGGCGGGCGGCTGGGCGGCTCAGTCAGTTAAGTGTCGAACTTCAGCTCAGGTCGTGATCCCAGCGTCCTGGGATCAAGCCCTGATTCAGGCTCTCTGCTCAGCAGGGAGTCTGCTTCTCCCTCTCCCTCTGTCCCCACCCACCCCCACCATTACCACTTGTGCTCTCTCTCCTTCTATCTCAAATAAACAAATAAAATCCTAAAAAAAAAAAGAGAGAGAGAGAGAGAGAGAACCTAAAGAATATACGCATAGAGGGAAGCAGGAATGCTGAGATGAATTTATTAATAGATGCAAAACTAGTCAGTATCCATTGGGTAATAATCAATTGCATATTCACCAAAATCATTTGCATTCCTATGGATAAGAATCATTTGTGTTACTGTCCATTTTCTACAACTTACAGAATTGAAAATAACTCTGAACTGCTCAGATAACCCAGAAGGGTGCACTACATAGGACACCTACAAGTCTCCATGCCCATAATTTCTTTCCCAACTTCTCCAGATACTTTGTTTCCTAAATACGATTTGAGTGCCTGGCCGGGCATTATGTCACAATTAACTACAGAAGAATAACTGTCATCATAGAGTTTAAAACCATTTAGAAACAGAGACACACAAAGAAATATATGATTACACATTGTGGTAAGTGCTATCAAGGAAAGGTACAAGACAGCAGGAAAGAGTATAATAAGAGGAGCAACAAGGGAGGTCTGAGGGAGAATATTAGAGCCATTTTTATTTTTTTAAGATTTTATTTATTTGTTCGACAGAGAGAGAGATCACAAGTAGGCAGAGAAGCAGGCGGGGGGTGGGGGAGCAGGCTCCCTGCTGAGCAAGAGTCCAATGCAGGGCTCGATCCCAGGACCCTAGGATCATGACCTGAGCCAAAGGCAGAGGCTTTAACCCACTGAGCCACGCAGGTACCCTGGAGCCATTTTTAGAATCAGCCAGAGCTGCCTGTGCAGACAGAGAAGATAACATCTCAACTTCATGAACTAGTTAAATCAATCCAGAGGCTACACATCTAAACCCTGGAATACTATTTGATGGTCCCCCATTTTTAAATCCTCTTCAATTCATCTTTTCTCTCCTTTTCTCCCAAGCAGTGAACTGTTGATGTCACCAATATTTCTTAATTCTTAAAATGTCTTCAACTTTCTAATTGCATAGGTTTTTTGTTGTTGTCATTAACTTCTGGGTCAGCATTTATTCAAAAAATTTGTGATCATGACCACCCACACAGTAAAAAATGCATTGTTTTTTCTGCCCTCTATATGCAAAAAAACTAAGATAGTTATTTCACAAAGTAGCACCTTTAATATGTGGGATATTCTCAGCTATTTTCTGTTTTATTTTTCTTTCCTGTTTGATTTCATTCTAAAGATGCCAGTCTCATGACCCACTAAATTGATTTCATAAGCCAAATGGGCAGCCATTTAAAATTTGAAAAGTACTGTTCTAAAACCAGAAGTTTTGTTTACTTAGCTTTAGTATCTCTGTCGTACGTCTTATTAAAAAGCAGCAGATGAAACAGAAACCCCCTTTAGAATCCTATCTTGAACTCTGTCCTCTGGTTCAAGGATTGAGAATCTCTTGATCCTTTTTCTGCGAAGCTCCAGCTTGGATTTCCAAACAAAACATTCAAGTATACATCACAGTTCATTTTTTAAAAATATTTTATTTATTTATTTGACACAGAGAGAAAGATCACAAGTAGGCAGAGAGGCAGGCAGAGAGACGGGGGAAGCAGGCTCCCCACTGAGAAAAAAGCCCTATGCAGCACTCAATCCACTCAATCATGGACCCTGAGACCATGACCTGAGCCGAAGGCAGAAGCTTAACCCACAGAGCCACCCAGGTGCCCCTCAAGTACACATCACAGTTCTATATCTTGAGACCAAATATCTAAACTTGATGTTAAAAAGATTCCTTTTCCCTTTTAACTTAGCTTTAGTTGCCAAGTAATCCATGTTTATCCACATGGTGCATTTGGACATCCCCTTCTGGTCTCCCAAACCCTCTCTACCTGTCATTCCTCTGGATAACTTCTACCCTATCTGTCCGAGTTCCAGCCAAGACTCTCCCAGCAAGACTTGGTGGTCCCTCTCTAATGCTTGTTCTGCCCTATTATAAAAGCCGTGGCCCTCAGGACGACTTTAATCTTATACCCTAAATATCTGTGGGCAAGTAGTCTCCCTGCCAAGAATTTAAGATTCCTGAGGACAAGAGATATCCATCTTCTAACTCCCACATCTATCTCCTACTATTGTGGGAATCAGGTGGGATGAAGGCCTCTTGGTCCACCCCTCACATGATCAAAGAGCTTCAAATGACATCATCTTCATCTAAGAAGTCCTGTATACAGCCTCAGAGATACACTAAGAGAACTAGAAGATGCTCATATGTATCTGTAGATCTTTGTTTTTTTACTAGGTCATATGGCCTATAGTGTGTTGTAAGTTAATTTTTTTCATGGATTCCATCATTATCTACAAGCAGCACAATCATGCTGTGTTGTGTTTTCACATTTTTAATTTCTAAAATGTAAAGACTTAAAATGTACCACAGTTTGGGCATTATTCTTTTCTCATTTCTTTGTTTTTGAAAATAGGTGTGGGAGCTTAAAACACAGAAGTGGGCTGTACCACTATTCACCTCTTAATGGGGTAACCATGGATATTGTTGAGTGAATGAATGAATGATACATAGATCACATCAGTCTAATGTTGGACAGGAAAAGTAGGGATTGGGGCAAGAACTAAAAAGTTGTCAGTAATAAATTTCACCCTCCTGTGATGGCATTTCTGTGTTTTGAGGCCGTGATTCAACCTCCTGGACCAAGGTTTCTTGTGTGACATGGTTAAGTTCCAAGTGCGCTTATGAGGGCACGTATTACATGGAACACTGGGTGTGGTACATAAACAATTCTGGTACACTGAAAAAAAAATTAAAAACAAAAACAAGTGCGCTTATGATTTTAAAATGAGTATGGGGCGCCTGGGTGGCTCAGTGGGTTAAAGCCTCTGCCTTCAGCTCAGGTCATGATCTCAGAGTCCTGGGATTGAGCCCCGCATCCGGCTCTCTGCTCAGCGGGGAGCCTGCTTCCTCCTCTCTCTCTCTGCCTGCCTCTCCCCCTACTTGAGATCTCTGTCTGTCAAATAAATAATAAACAAAAATGAGTATAGATCATGTTTGGCAATTGTATTTATGACTAGCTCATGTTAACCAACCAAAAAAAAAAAAATTCATGGAAGTAATATTTTACTCATCAGTTTTGTCAAATAACAGATTCATCCTGCTGGTCTTGACAAAGAATGGATTGATCAGACTGAAGTGTAATTTAAAAAGTTGTTACTCTAATTGCTTGGTACAGTCTTCTCTTTGTCATTTCATATACAAGAGAAAATACATATGCAAATTAATGTTAGTCTTTTTTAAAAACGTGCATAGATCAAAAGTCCCAGAGACTACTAAATTACGCAGTTTCTATAATATGTAGTTAGAGTTTGAATTGTCTTCCATCTGAAGGCAAGACAACCTCTGTCAATAAAGTGAGTTTCACCTATGTCCTATAGATGATAACCCTCAGTCAGGCAATGAGATCAGGAGAGACATGCTTCAACATTCCCTCCTCCACCCCCACCCCCAAGTTTTTTTCATGTTAGTCATAACACTAAAATGATTTAGGACAGAATGACATCTGAAAGTCATACTTTAATTTTGCCTCTTTTATAAAATGTGTAGCTGATGGTCCTCAATGTACATTCCCTGCCCTTAGAGATATTATTATAATGGAATCTTGTATATTATGCTAACAGTAGCTCAAAACATCAACTCAGCCTGACTTTGAATAATGCAGTATGTGACCATTTGCAAAGGTTTTGAAGGTAAGTGAGTGTTTGCTATTTTGGCAGACACTTTCACAGGTACACTCACCACACCAAAAATGTGTTAATCTGCATGACTTGAACAAAAGAAACTGCCACTACAAGCTTGGTTCTTGCCCAAAGCTCTCACTGGATTCTACTTAATATCTTTTCCACCTGGTTAGCCAATCAGCTAGGAGTCTGTCTGAGCCAGCGAGGTTCTTCCCTCTCTTTCTGACTTCAGACAAAACACATTTACAGGTTCATGATCTTGTTTCATCGGAACGGTGATGGAAAGGGACATTTTCGGGGACTGAATTCCGGTTGTCAGGAAGACAGAACACTGGGTGTTGCTAGCTGGGAAGGCTTTGAGTTGCAAACTGCTGGCGCCCTCTAGTGTTGCTTTCCCGGGGTACTCGGCCAGCCCTGACGCTTCTGCGCTAAGATGCTTGCTGCAGAGGAAACAGAATGGAACTCTCTGGTCCAGTGATTTGACAATCAACTATATGAATGTCTTTTTATTTTCTGCTACTCCATGTCTGTAACTAGAAAATGAGGGTATTCTGTGTCCGCTTTTTTGGGGATTCTAATAAGCAAAACACAGTCTTCACTCTGCCTCTGCAGGAACGTAGAGATTTTTAAGACAGCACATAGGAGAACACCAAGGTTAGAGACGTTGGACCTGAAAGAGATAAAAGACAGACTCTGGGTCCAAAGAACTTTAATTGTGATTTTTAAAATTTTATTTATTTATTATATTTAGATAATGTTTTAAGGCACACAAGTAGCTCTTAGTGATCTAAAGTCTTAATTCTCACTGTCAAATCATCACCCCGTATTTCCTTCTTCTCTAACAACTATATCTCTCTCCCTACTATGTGCATCTATCCAATGAAACAGACTGAAAATTTTCCTTTTTTTAAATGGAAATCATCCTATGCAGTTATACTAAATGTTCTTATAAAAGATATTCCAAAATTAAATGTGACTTGTTTTCAAGTATCTTATTGGAAATTACTTTCGGTATTTGTTATTAGGAGGTATAGCTTCTAATGTGCTCGTAGCAACAACATCCTTTTGAAAAATTCAAACATTATGTTTTTTGGATCTCTTCAAATATGGAACATCTTGATGCAACAAAATTTTGGTGATACTTAAATTCACCTCATAGCCACTGTTGGACACCTGATAGCTGGAAATGTCAACTCAGTGTTATTAAAATATTTAGATTAATTTTAGAAATGCACTAGAATGGTTTTGTGACATCACAAAAGATCCATAGTGAAGTGAATTATAGTCTATTGCAGAAATATATTTTGAATTTGTGCTATCCATGGCCACTTGGTGTGAACTGTTGCTGGCTATTCATGATGTTCACACAACTTGTATTTTATAAAATCCAGAAATATCAAAGTTTGTAAATATAATAAATAAATGAAAGGACATAAACACATTTTAAAACATTTCAGAGAAAATGGCTTTACTAAATGAGAAGAAACTCAGAAGCAACCCAAGAAAATGATGTTCCATGAAAAATGTCATGAACATTGTAAAAGGGAAGATTTATATATATCTAACCCTGAAAGTAATTTCTAGAGACATAATTTTCTGGCTACTGAAAGATCTTAACAAACTGAACAACATATGGCTGGTTTTGGTTTTCTTCATAGTAATTCTGCATTGAAGAATTTGAAAGAAGAAAACCTAAATGCTTTACAGTTATAGATACCGCTTCAAGAGAGAGTGGAAGTTTAATATGAGAGGCTGGCATGAATGATCAGGTTAAAATATTGTTCTGTTTTCTACAGAGATACAAAAATTATGTTACTCCATTGAAGTAATTAAACATCAACATTTGAACATTAAAGTAATATATAAAACTAAGGAACCATTTTTAAATCTGTTTTACTTTAAGAATTTTATTGACAGTTCTAGTGGTTATTGCCTCAACAAAAAGAACTTTATCTAAATTGAAGTTAATGACAAATTATATTGTAAGAACTGTGAGAGATTATCTAATTCAGCTTTTTTGTCAATATAAGAAAATCTATGAAAATCTCAACTATAATAACCATTATTTTACAAAATTAAGGCAAGGAAAATTAAATGTTAGGAATAGATATAATATCTATGAATTATGTATGTGTTTATCTTATGACTCATCTAAACATTGCTGGTCTATCAAAAGAACCCTAAGACATATACAGTAATAATTAACATTAACCATCTTGGATGTCTTACTATCATTCATGAAAAACCCATAGCTTTATCCTTTTTCAATTTTATTGTCATGGAGGTTTATTCATCAAGGTGGGAAGGTAGAATATTTTATTTAATGGTTTATTATCTTGATTTATAACCTTTTAAATAGATTTGTGGTATGAGAAGCCCCCATGTGTTTCCCTTGTTCCTACTCTTGCAGTTGTGAGGGCTGACCTGTAGATGGAGCCTCTGGGCACGACCCTAAGACAGGGGCACCAGCACCTGCTGTCCCCACCAAGAGCTCTGATTTGTCCACATCTGTCAGGTCAGCTGCTGCAAAAGCGAGATGCAGGTCCGCTTTGTCAGTTCACTGGATGTTCAGGGTTGTGAATACTCTTACTCCTGACTGAGACAGAGTCATTCAGGAGAATAGAGTTAGGATCACAAACCTTTATCTACACTGGGAAAGATTCTATGGTAAAGTCCTGTGATAGCTCATCTTGTAATACCACAACTCCTGGTAAGACATCCTAATTTATGTTTAAGTAAATTTTTTCCATGCATTTCATTGGTTACTTGAACCAAGATATGTATCTTTTTAATAAAAAAATCCTCAATATAATTGCTTCAAAAAAAAAAAGTACTCAGCTTATGCTAAGTGAAAAAAATGAGATCCAATTTTTGTTGTTCTTTTTCAGGATTCCGTACACACCCTCAGGTGTGTCCTGATTCGGATAAAAGGTTGACTTTAATCTGAGGTTGAAGCAAAGTTTGAAGTGTAGTTGTAGTATTTCATTTTAAGTGATTTGCAGGTATGACTGGAAGTAGAAATTCTGCCAGGTTATAGCTGTTGATTGGACAGCTTTCATCAAAACTAATTCTTTTACACTTGCACTGGATGCCTCAAAAAAAAAAAAAAACCCACATGTGAGAGTATTAACAAGAGAAGAATTTAGGCATGAGGTATGAGGGGAGCAAACACTACCCTGTTTAGAAGGTTGGCGGCAACATCAAGCTCACTCTGACAGGTAAGCCCCTAAGCCAAGATAGTGAAAGTGGGACAAGCCAGCACTTCCCCAGACTGATTTGGGCATGCAACAGTAACACATTATTTATGCCCTCCCGTGGCCATCTTTCCTGCCCTCCTGTTATTTTTTTGTTTCAAGAAGACAAGCATTTCATAACTCTCTTGTTTTCTCCTTTAGTCTTTTATCACTCTCTTCTACCCCACCCTCCTGGTGAATGATGCGTCCATATACTAACATTTTTGTCTTCGTTAATTTCATTTTTATCTTTGAAATTTTAGATTATGTGCTGGGACCACGATGGCTTTGTTCACACTTGGCTTTATCCTCTATTAACTGGGTGGCCTAAATTTTTCTTGGACTCCACTTTTTCCCCTCTCTAAAATGGGAGTACTCTTAGTGTCCTCTCATTAGGTTGTTGAGAGTTGAGATAGGACTATGAGGAAAACTAGTAAAAATCCAACAGACACTCTAGAAAGGTGACTAGAGAGGGCTCTCTAGGGAAATGGCATTTCATCCGGGTCATAAAGGAAGAGAGAAGGGGCCAGTAGGAAATCTGTCCCGAGAGGCATTCGTGTCACATTGCCTGATTTTTCCCCCCCTGTTGGCAAGTTAGTCACTGTGCGCCACAGTAATGCTAGTTATCAAGGCACTTTCATGTATTGTATCTTTATACCATGTGTTCATCATGGTCCTGTGAAGTTTAGATGAGGAAACAGGCTCAGAGAAGTCAATTTGCTCATTTTTTAGCCCATTTTGAGAGTCCATTTGTTCATTTTGCTCATGTGCTGTTTCTATGACATCATCATGGCTCCTCATCCTGGATGCTCTCATGCAAATGCTTCTGGAAGCTCTGAGGGAATGGTGCCATCTTCATTCTGTTCTAGAAATCATAGAGTCTTGGATTTCCTGCTTTCTAGAATTTGAAAGCCTTGCTCTTTTTGGAAGACTTAGCTAGTTGCTCTCCATCTCCCCCCTTCTCACCACCGTATTTCTCTAATGAGATGTGTGAACAACCATAGACATGACCAGGGATGTCTGAAGTGTAGTCTTGGTTCATATGCATTCAACTCTGCCTCTCTTGCCTCATCATCTCTCCTATTTATTCCAAAAGCCATTTGCACCTGATTCTTTGGTCATTGTTCCCCGCGTTCTTAGCCAAGATGGATGATGGCTTCACTAGAAAAGGTAGGATTTCCAGAAAAATGGAGCTGTTGGCTGAATTCTTCACCACAGAAAAAAACGCCTCTTGATTTAGGCACAGGAAGGCTTCCTTTCCTGTATCGTAAGAATGTGCAGTGCTGAGAAACACATGGAGACCTATAGCTTCAGGGGGCAGTAATGCTAAGGGCTAGAATTCGAAGTTCTTTTTAGCAACCAACAAGTTAAATCAGAAGTAGCTATTATAATTTAAGTGGGAGAAGGAAGATAATTTGAAGAAATATTAAAAAATAAGAAAGTTTAATCTTGACTCTTGACATTTTCAAAATGCTTGCTTAATGTACACGGGAAACAAATGTTTTTTTTTTTTTTAAATTTAAATCTCTCCAGTTACAGCTGTCTTACAATTAGTCATGTTCATAAAGTGAAACACAGGCTGAAGATCCAAACCATAAAAGCTATTTTGTCATTTTTTTTCTGACATATCCAACTCTACAGAAAATACAATAAGTTCTACCAAATATCATACCTCTCTTAAAATCATAGACATAATTTATCTGGCTTCACTTTGAAAAAGGCTTTTCATGTAAGTTAATTTTGGATATTAAGTCCATGTTATTTAGCTGCTAATTTTTATTGTAAACATTTTTCTGTCACAAATATATTGAGCACTTGTTTATTTTTTACGATAAAGTTCATCCATCCAGCCATTTTTAGAAGAAGTTATAGAATGATATGAAATGAAATGTACAGCTGTGAAGACTTTCTTTGATTACAATTGATGTTGGTAATCTTTATATATGTTTATTTACCCTTTTGACTTCCTTTTCTGTTGATTGCTAGTTTGAATCTTTTGCCCATTTTATATTAGGTTGATTGTCTTTATCTTAGTGATTTGCATGTACTCTTTATATACTCTGGAAACCAATCACTTGTCTACACATGGAGATATTTTCTTTTAAGCTGCGGCTTATTTTATATTTTTGCCTTTGTAGCATTTGATTATATAAATATTTTTAATTTTGATGCATTCCATTTGTCAGTCTTTTCAATTCTGATTTGTGCTTACTTTAAAAAATCCTTTTCTGTCCAGTATGGATTACCAATTTTCCTATCTTCTTGTTCATATTGATTTATAACGCTATATCTGTCAACAACCAGTTCCATATATATTCTCCATTTAGTTTCATTACTCTGTTGGTTTATATTTGTGCCAATATTACATTTCTCTAATTTGCTGTAAGTTTATTGAATCCTACTATAGTATCATTTTTCAAAGTTGTCTCATCTCTTCACTGCTCAATATGGATTGGATTTGGATTTTTAAAAAACCCTGCTGAAATTAGTATGGCATGAGCTTAATAGATGAAGATATGGATAATTTATAACTTCATGATATTTTATCCTCCTGTCTATTAACTTAGCATATATACCCTGCTAGTTAAAATAATGTTATATCTTTTATTAAAGTTTCTTAATTTTCCCCATAGTGATTTTGAATACCTTGTTAGTTTTATGCCAAGGTTCTTTGTAACTTGTAATATTATTATAAAATATATTTTTAAAATTTTATCATTTGCTGGTAAATAGGACCACAATTAATATTATGGTAATACTGGTTTTAACCCATTAGTTTGTTTGTTTGTTTGTTTTAATTTATTTATTTGACAGAGAGAGAGATCACAAGTAGGCAGAGAGGCAGGCAGAGAAGCAGGCTCCCTGCTGAGCAGAGAGCCCGATACAGGGCTTGATCCCAGAACCCTGGGATCATGACCTGAGCCGGAGGCAGAGGCTTTAACCCACTGAGCCACCCAGGCACCTCTATACTGGTTTTATATACTGGTTTTATACTAGCAATCCTATTAAACTCTCTAGACTTTGTTTCTATAAATTGCTTATATTTTCTATATAGATAAGCATGATGTCTGAAAATAAGAACAGTTTTGTATCTTCCTTTTCAGCCTTTCATTTTGTAGTATTACCATAATATTAATTCATTTTCATTTAATTGGCTCATGCCACAAGCCATATTGGCCTCCTTTATTATTTTAATGGGAAAGCTTTTAATATTTTCCCATTAACTAGTTGTTTTCTGAGCATTTGTTAGGTTAAAATGTTTCATATCACTCTTTGTCAAGATGAAATTTTCTATAACTTTAGCAATATTTATTTCATCTGCATGACTCATTAGTTTTTGGTTCATCTCTGGTAATATTTTCCCTTATGATGATGGATTTATTGATTTCTTTTTCTTATACTCTTTTGGCTATATTCAGAATTTGCTTTTTAGGTTTTGTTTGTTTGCTTGCTTGCTTTTAAGTGTAAATTTAGAATTTTTTATCTTGATGATGGACTATTCTTTTTACTATTAAGTAGTGACCCTCATTATCCTGATAGTTGTTTTCCTTAAACTCTATACTGCCTGATAGTTTTCTAGCTATACCAGCTTTTCAGTTTTCAGTTAATAAGATATAATTTTCAATACTTTCACCAATTACCGTCCCTATGTGTCCCATATTGGATTATTTTACTGTTGTTTTAAAATCAAATAGGAGAATCTTTTGTTCTTTAAGTGGTGAAATTAGTTCAGTTGCATTTATGAATACTAACATTTTGATTTATTTTTGCCATCTTATTTTGTACTTCCTATTTTTAATGCATTTTTTCCTTTCTTATCTGTTACTGTGTTGATCAAATTTTCCTTACCCATCTTTGCCTGCTGATTGTTTTTCAGCAATATGTTCTACTTCAACCTCTCAGTAGTTTCTTTTTGACTTTAGGCATGTATACATCTTTAAAGAAAATCTAATTTAATAAATACCATGCCCTCTTCTTTAAAAAGCCTTAGATTGCCTTAGATTCAGTCTCATCACTGTTTAGTTTTTTAGTTGCACTTTGTTTTTAAGCTTCCCAAATTAGACACAATTATCGCTATTGCTGTACACAATGATGTGACCAGCTGTAAATTTATTTAATCTGTGAAAATTCATTGCACTGCTTCAATATGAGGATTCCATAATCTTTTGCAATTCTGGGGAAATCTCAGCCATTATGTGTTCACATATTGTCTTCCTTGATCTATTCTTTTATTCCAGCATTTCTACTAGATATGTGTTCTTATGTCTTATTTTTCTTTCACCTATTTTAACCTAATTTGCATATTTTCCTCATATTTATTTCACTATACTATAGTATGCTGATTGTGCATTTGCTTTTAGGCTTATCTTTTTTAATATCAGAGTTGTCTATAGATCTGTCTTTAATAATTTTTTGCTATGTTCTACATGTTTTGATATGCAATTTTTTAAAAAAAGATTATTTATTTGAGGGAGGGAGGGAGAGAGCACGCACAAGCAAGAGTTAGGGGGATGGCAGAGAGAGAGAAGCAGACTCCTCACTGAGCAGGGAGCCTAATGTGTGGCTTGATCCCAGGACCCTGAGATCATGACCTGAGCCAAAGGCAGATGTTTAACCAACTGAGCCCCCCAGGGGCCCGATATGCAATATTTTTTTATTATCATTTGATTCTAAATATTCCCTGATTATCATTACAATTTCTTATTTAGAAGTTTATAAGTTTCCTAATATATTTATCTTTTTGTTAGTATTCTAGTGCAAGGTCAGTCATGTCTGTTATCTAGTTGTTGGTGCAGGGTTCTATATATGTCCCTTAGATTCATATTATTTTATAATTGGTATTGTTTCTATATTTATACCCTTGTTTTATTTCTGTCTACTTTATCAATTCATTCAGGTATGGTAGAACCTCCTACCATGATGAAAAATTTATAATTTCCTTTTTCATGTTTGTTCACAATGTTTTCTTTTTATATTTTGGGCCATATTATTAAATGCATACAAGTTTAAAATTGTATCTTAAGACTTGTCTAAGTATTATCTAGTCTCTTTACCACTAATAATAATTTTACTTTGAAGTCTACTTTATTTCCCATTAAAATAGCTATCTATGATTTCTTTTAGTAGTAATTTCCTATTAAATTTTTACATCTTTAACTTTCAACATTTTGTTTCCTTATGTGTTAAATTTGTCTTATATATAGTGTATGGTTAATTTTGTTTTTGCTTTTTCTTTATTTAGTTTGATCTTTTTTAGTTATTAGTCTATTTATATTATTATTATTGTCATTTTCACTCATCTATATTTTATCATTTCTCTTTTCCTATTACTTTATATTATCTTTTTCTCATGTTTTATCTTCTTATTTGCTTCATTCTGTGTCTTCCTTCAAGATTTTTTATTTTTAATTAATGTTTACACCCAACATGGGCCTTGAACTCACAACCCTGAGACGAAGAGTTGCCTCTCCACCAAGTGAGCCAGCCAGATGTCCCAACCTGTATCTTCCTTCAACAGTTTGGAGCATAAAGTTTCTATTCATTTTGAAGTTATCTTGAAAATTGTAACATGCATATTTCAGCTCCCAGTGTCGAGAGTTAGTAAATATCTTCAATCACCTCACAAACAAGACCATTTGAAATGCTTTACCCACAAGCATCCTCTTGCAATTCATTTTCTGTTTTTCTCTAGAATCTTAGTCCTAGTCTATCTTGATTTTATTTTTACTCCACGAATTAATTATTATTAGCATTGTATACTACAGTAAGTCTTTGTTTCAGCATGCTCGTGCACCATTTTTTCTCCCCCTTTCTTCCTTCTTCATTTTCCATGAAATAGTTTAGAGTTTCAGGTATTGAATAGGTAAAGGAAATAAATACTTTCCTTATTAGTTTGCCTGCAAACGTTTATGATGCAACCCAATTCTTAAAAAGTAGTTTTCCTTGGTAGAGAGTTGTGGGTTAACAGTTATTTTTTTCTCTGTGCTCTCCAAAATATACAACATTGTATAATCTCCCATTGTGGTTATTGAGACTACAGCTGCCATTTTAATTGACCTCTTTTCTTTACACTTTTAAGTTTTTTCTTCATCGTCATTTTGCAGTCCGTCTGTGATGTATCTAGGTACAGATTTCATTTTTATTCGTTCTCTGTAAAGTTTTTTTTTTGTACTTTTACTGTTTAAGAATTATTGTCTTTCATCAATTATGGAAAATCTCTAGCCAATATATCTTCAAAATTTACCTCTTCTCCAATATCTCTGCAATATCCGTTAAGAACTGTGAGTACATAGGTCAAAACTTTTCACTTGATTCTCCATGTTTCTTTACCATGTTTTTCTTTCTTTTTGCTGCATTTGATTTAATATACATTTATCTCTATTTCAATTCATTAATTCTGCTTTTTAATCTATAGTCTGAATTGTAACTTTTTTAATTTTTTAATTTTTTAATAAACATATCATGTTCTGAATTGTAACTTTAAGTAGTTATTCTTTTTATCTCCAGAAGTTCTATTTGGTTCAAATATGCTTGGTCAATTCTGAAAATGTCCTGTTTCTTGATAACTCCAAGAATTTTATTTTATTCTTTTAAATATTTTAAACATGCCTTTTATGTATTTTGTACCTGAAAATTCTAATATATGCAGTGCATCCAGCTCTAACTCCTTACATGTTGCTTCTCCTGACTCTCATCCACGGTAGCTTATTTCTTCATGGGTTTGCTGATTTTTTTCATTGTGAGCTAATTTTCTTTTAAATTTATCTGTGGTAAATTTTTGAAGCCTTGGTTTAAAGTGTGTTCTTCCATAAAGGTCTTGTATTTGCTTCTACTAGGCATCTAGGAGCATTACTAACCCAGGATTTTTTATGTGTTAATTCTTTAAGCACATAGATTCTTATTAATCTAGCTTCCAAACCAGTATGAGTAAAACCTGTGGTCTCCTTTTTCTTTTTCCCACTCTCCCAGAGCCAGGGCTGAGTTTCGACCATATCCCACCCCCTCCTCAGAAATCAGAGTTTTGTCCTGGTACATCTGTTGGGAAATTATCCATCTGGGGACCTTGAATTTACATGAGATTCTCCAATTCTCCAGTTTATTTTCTTTGGGGCTAGTTTGGCCCTCTCTTACCAGAATGAATAGCTCAAATAAACAACAACAACAACAACACACACACGGAAATTCCAGGCTACTAGCAGATACCTATATGGTAAATACCAGCTTCCATACTCACTTCTTCCTCTTATTTGTACTTTCTGAAGTATCTGGTTTCTGGGAAATTCTCCTTTTTGGGGGCCAGATCAGCGAAACCATGAAAAAAACTTTTTTCTCACTTGTATTTGTCTAGTATTTTCAGGCTTTCTGTACTAGGACAATTTCTCTGAGCATCATGTCCACCAAATTATTGGGAGGGGAAACCCCTACTCATAAATAGATTTTCTAAATACCACTTGAGTTTTTTTTGTGTGGATGGACTCATGGTTACATATATATATATATATATATATGTATATATATATATATATATATATGTTATTGTATTGAGTCATGGTAAATGACAGTTGGATAAATGATAGTCTCTTACATAAAGTTACTTTCCCTATATTGTCCCATATTTCTATGATTTTTGGTGCTCATAGTATTTTTTTGTTTCCTTCTCAATCATCAAGCTTCCTTTCTTGTGCCTACCTAAAGGACCACCTCACTTCCTGACTAATATTTACCAACTTTTTCCCTTGAATGTGTTTAAAATAGCCTTCTGTAAAAGTAACATATTTTGAAAAGAAGAAAATAGGTAGCACTTGAAATCCCACCTCCCAGATATAATCACTATTTATATGCTGACAGTCTGCTCTTGCCTTTTTGTCTGTGTGTGTCCCATCTACATGAGATCGCCCTTGTGCCCCAGCAAAGGCAAAGAGAGAGCACTTTACCCAGCAGCCTGAAGAAATGCCTCAGAGCTCCTGTCAGCCAACAAAGGGCATGGGGCAGATGGAGCTTTTCCCTTTCCGAAACCGTGGTTCTTCCCAGAAAGCAATGCTGATGAAAGAATGACTCAGTTGAACAATTGTGTTGTTTATTATTGTCATAGAATTTATCAGCCAGTAGCAAAAAAATAAATAAATAAAATTAAGTCAGGAGATTCATTCTGTCAGACTTCAAAGTATGTTTTATACATTTAATTAAGTTCTCCAACTTCATTACATCTTTCTTTGTAGTGTACATAAACTTCTCAGATCTTCCCCTAAAGTAGGCTACCTAGGACATAAGTGGTCATTCCTCTAATTATTTCCTCATTTGCATGTAAATTTTCTCATTTTAATACTATGAACACAGGTGGGTGTAGAGTGCATGTATCATCACATTTCTACTGTTGGACCCTGGATATGGTTGAGAATTTACTATACTGACAATCTTATATCCTGCTTTTTCATTTAATAACATAATGATGTAAGACTATTACCATATAATTATTTTAATAAACATACAACATTCTATCATATTGTTTTTCTGTGATTTATTTTCTATTATTTCTCTTGAATTTTTTCCTAATATTTCACTATTGCAAATACCTCATTATGAACATATTCATGCATAAAGCTTTTTCTACACTCCCAATCTTTGTAAAGTACATAAATCTGTTCCTATAAACTAATCATCTGCTGCTTCTAAACCGCCTTAGGAGAGGAAACCTGACAAATAAGCTTATTAGAAGTAAACCCAAGTTAAAAGTCAATAGACTCTGAAGAAAGATTAAGTCTGGGGACTTTGTGCCTTTTTTTTTTTTTTTTTTTGGCTTCCTTCAAAGCTTTTATTTATTTAGTTTTTAAAGATTTTATTTATTTATTTGACAGAGATCACAAGTAGGCATAGAGGCAGGCAGAGAGAGAGAGAGAGAGAGAGAGGGAAGCAGGCTCCCCGCTGAGCAGAGAGTCCCATGCAGGGCTCGATCCCAGGACCCTGAGATCGTGACCTGAGCTGAAGGCAGAGGCTTAACCACTGAGCCACTCAGGTGCCCCAAATAGCTTTTATTTTTTATTTAAATTCAATTTAGTTAACATATAGTGTTTATTACTCTATTTAGAGGCAGGATTTTTGTGATTCATAAGTTGCATATAACACGCAGTGTTAATTACATCAAGTGCCTGCTTAATGCCCATCACCCAATTACCCCATCCCCCCCAATCTCTCCTCCAGGAACCCTGTTTTTTTCCTAAAGTTAAGTCGCTTATGGTTTGCCTCCCTTTCTGTTTTTATCTTATTTTATTTTTCCTTCTCTTCCTCTATGTTCATGTTTTGCTTCTTAAATTCCACACATGAGTGAAATCATACAGTATTTGTCTTTCTCTGACTGATTTATTTTGCTTGGCATAATACCCTCTAGTTCCATCCATGTCATTGCAGTGGCAAGATCTCATCCTTTTTGATCCTGAGTAATATTTCATTGTGTGTGTGTGTGTGTGTGTGTGTGTGTGTACATCCCATTTATTCTTTATCCTATCATCTGCCCATGGACATCTAGGTTCTTTCCATACTTTGGCTACGGTAGACATTGCTTCTATAAACATTGGGGTTCATGTGGCCCTTTAAATCACTATTTTTGTGTCCTTTGGATAAATCCCTAGCAGTGCAATTGCTGGGTCATAGGGTAGCTCTGTTTTCAACTTTTTGAGGAACCTCCATGCTGTTTTCAGAGTGGCTGCACCAGCTTGCATTCCCACCAACAGTGTAGGTGGGTTCCTTTCTCCCCATCCTCCCTCGCATCTGTCATTTCCTGACTTGTTAATTTTAGCCATTCTGATTGGTGTGAGGTGGTATCTCATTGTGGTTTTGATTTGTACTTCCCTGATGCCAAGTGATGAGGAGTACTTTTTCATGTGTCTGTTGGCCATTTGGATGTCTTCTTTGGAGGAATGTCTGTTTGTGTCTTCTGCCCATGTCTTGGCTGGATTTGTTGGTTTTTTTGGATGTTGAGTTGATAAGTTCTTTATAGATTTTATCTGTTCATCTCATCCATCAGGACTTTGTGAAATTTTGATGTCAGAAAAGCCTATTGTGTCCCATCTCCTCCACCCCTTCTCCTCAGCCCCCAACCCCACTTCCATACTGGTCTGCGTGTTGAGCATGGCTTAGTAAATGCCTTCCCCCAAAATGAGGCACCAATTTCTGTAGACCTGTGTGAAAAGCAAAAGACATTTCATAGCTCAGATTGTTAATGTGGTTTGGGAGGGCATAGACATAAAGTAAACCTCATTGAGAGGGAGATCCCATTGAGTCACTATTTATATATCATCGTGCAGGCCAGAACTGACTTTGTCCTAACAGGTATCTCCATAATGGAAATAAATAATGTAAGCTTTTTTAAAACTCAGGGTTTGCAAAAAGTACATATTTATCCATTAGCTATATCTTTTTTCTTAATGGTTTTATTTATTTATTTGACACACAGAGATCACAAGTAGGCAGAAAAGCAGGCATGGGGGGGGAAGCAGACTCCCCACTGAGCAGAGAGCCTGATGTGGGACTCGATCCCAGGACCCTGAGATCATGACCTGAGCCAAAGGCAGAGGCTTTAACCCACTGAGCCACCCTGGCGCCCCATTAGCTATATCTTTGATAAAAACCTTCTACTAGGCAATTCCTTATTAACACAGTGTGAATTATTCTTTATATTTGAAAGTAATAAAATCACATATTTCTAAAATATTAAAAAATGCTGAACTATGACCCCTTCAGATGATCTTCAGTTATTCTAATTACTGACTTTCTATGGCATTTAGTCAGTAGAAATGTTTCCTTGTTCAGAAGCATTTTTAATAATGCTAAGGATAATTAATGCAGAAAAGACAAAAATTGAGTTTGGCTCCTGGCCAGTTAAACTTAAATATGATCCTTTATGGAATAATTATTATTTTGCACAGTTTAGCTAAAATCCCCAGATACTTAGCTTGCTTTATTCTTGCCTAAGGTGTATATTCAAATAGATATTTGTGAACAGAGGGCTTAGGTTTGGGTTTTGTTTCTGTCTGATTGATCTTCTTTTCTCTCTATAATTATTTGCTACCCCAGATAGACGGGTACTGATTTCATAGTCAAACTTATGTTGGGAGAACAAAGGTTTATATCTGGTAGGCACACAGCTACATTTTCTTTAGTTGTACCTGCCTTTTATAAAGAGTGGTAGTGAGGTCAAAGTAGCAGCGAAGAACTAAAGAGAACAATTTTTTTTTTTTAGTTGACAGGCCAAATTATATTAATTTCAGGTATATAGCCTAGTGATTTGACACTTATATACATTGGGAAGTGATCACCACTATGAATCTCTCATCTGTCTCCATACGAAGTTGTTATAATATGATTGTCTCTATTCCCTGTGCTGCACAGTGAATCCTCGTGACTCATGTATTTATAACTACAAGTTTATACCTTTGAATCCCCTTCCCCTATTTGCCCATCCTCCCACCCCACTCCCCTGTGGCGACCACCAATTTGTTGTCTGCGTTTGTGTGTCTCTTTCTGTTCTGTTTATTCATAGTTTTTAGATTCCACAAATAAATGAAATTGTATGGTACTCGTCTTTCTCTGTGTGGCTTATTTTGCTTAGCATAGCACCCTCTAGTCCAGAGATTGCAATTTTTGAAGTAACTTTACGTTTAATAGTGTTTCTGATCATGAAAATGTATTCACACCCTTCACCCTGGGAGCCCATCTCTACCGAATCCTCCACTGCCCCTCTTGCCCTTGCAGTTCTTCTGGTCACTCAGGTTGGAAATGACAGTTCTTTTCTGCCAACCTCCCCCCCACCCCAATTTATTCTGGTTTCAGTTCTTTTTTTTTTTTTTTTTTAAGATTTTATTTATTTATTTGTGAGAGAGAGTGCGCATGAGAGGGGAGAAGGTCAGAGGGAGAAGCAGACTCCCCATGGAGCTGGGAGCCTGATTTGGGACTCAATCCCGGGACTCCAGGATCATGACCTGAGCCGAAGGCAGACGCTCAACCAACTGAGCCACCCAGGTGCCCCCTGGTTTCAGTTCTTATAGCTGCTTCTCTTCATCCTCCTCATGCTTTCTACCATCTACGGGCCTTCTCTATCTTTCCTAGATGGTTGCATTCGTATCCTAGTTACTCTTTGGTTTCGAGAGCCTCCCATCTCTTTCTGAACATTTTCATTTCTGTTCGTTCTTCTAAGGAGTCTAACTATGTCTCTACTCTACTCGTTAGTTTTCACCTACCTTAACATAACCTGTGGGGCTCTTCTCATGCAGCCTTCACCTGTCTTTCCAGACCTTTCTCCTCCTGCTTGGTTTATCCATAGGCCAACTCATCTACCAGACAGGATAGCACAGTCCCTCATGCCCAAAAGACTCTTTGGGGTTCATGATAATATTATAATTTTAATGAATTATAAAATTAGAAGAAAACATAAAGGTAATGGTAATAATAATCATGAAAATAGCCTGAATATATTTAGCTTTATACCAACACAGCTGTAAAATATAATTTTTAATATGGTTTCTAATGGAGGAATGGGTCCACAAATGCAAAAGTGCCTAACGCCATGAAATCAATAATGCATCCCTGTTTGCATACATTAAATTCTGGCCCCATTAGATTTCTCATTGTTCTTCATGTACCACTCATGATTTCTTGTTTTCATCACTGTTATTCTCTGTACCTAGAAGTCATACTTAGACCTAACCCATCCAGTTTTTCCTGAGAAAACTGTACCCATACTTAAAAGCACAAGTAGTTCTTTTTCCCTCCTCTTCCCTACCCTCCATCTATTTTATATCTATCCTAAATCATGTATTTTACATTGCCATCCATTTTTTAACTCAGCAATGATTTTCTGAACACCTACTATGTATCAGGCTTTATACAGGAGGAGTCTAAGAGGAATCAAACACCCAATTCCCAACAGGTTCTCATCTCAATGGTATGCCTAAAATACTCTTTGGGTTCCCTGCTCCCATTAAAAACTTAGCTTGAAAGTGTCTTTTGAAACCTTGCCTAATACCCTAGGTAGGTAGCATGGATCACTCTATCTCTTCCATGCCCATACAATGTTTGGATGGCATGTATTATATCATATAATATATTATAATTGTTTCAGAATGAGGCAGGAAAAGGTGTGGTTGGTAATTCCTTAAGGATACTGTGTCTTCCTTCATTTTTTTTTAAGATTTTATTTATTTGACAGACAGATCACAAGTAGGCAGAGAGGCAGGCAGAGAGAGAAGAGGAAGCAGGCTCCCCACTGAGCAGAGAGCCTGATGTGGGGCTCGATCCCAGGATCCTGAGATCATGACCTGAGCTGAAGGCAGGGGCTTTAACCCACTGAGCCACCCAGGTGCCCCAGTCTTCCTTCATTTTTTTTTTTATTAAATTTTATTTTTCATAAACATATAATATATTTTTATCCCCAGGAGTACAGGTCTGTGAATCGCCAGGTTTACACACTTCACAGCACTCACCATAGCACA